>NW_008343842.1:673371-690904 GCF_000622305.1 Nannospalax galili | reverse complement strand
GCAGTTTAAAAAGTTAATTCGCATAATTAACTTGCACCTTAAAATAACTTTAATATGTACACATTGCAGAAAGTATACACTATCAAAAACTCTTTAAAAGGCATATTTTCCTATTATATAGTTGTAATGAATTACAAACTAGATTATTTAATCTTTACAAAATTTTTTGATTTTATTTTATATACATTACTGTTTTATATATATATATATGTGCACCATGTGCATACAATGCCTAAGCAGGCCAGAAGGTGATGTTGGATTTCCTGGAACTGAAATTATGAATTATATTGTTAGCTACCATGTGGGTGCTGGGACCTGAACCCAGATCTGCAAGAACAGCCAGTGTTCTTAACTGCTGAGAAACCTAGATTTGATCTTTTAACCCATGCTTAAATATGCAGGGTTATTCTAATCAGGACTTCATTTGTGAATTAGACAAGACAAATATAGTACTTATCCATGACTGAATAATAAATTACACCCCCATACCAAGTAGCTTAAAATAAGGGCCATCTATTATGTGGCAGTCTCTGTGGGTTAGAAAGCCAGGTGCCTTTAAGGTCTCTCATGGAGGTACAGACAGGCTGATAACTGGGGCAGTGGTCTCGCCATATGAGTAGGCTGGCTGTGGAGGATTTGTCCTAAACTCAGTCCTGTGATAATTGGCAGACTTCCACCCTTAGCCTCATGGGCCTCTCCTCATAGCAACTCCTTGGGCAAGTGACTGAGAGCTGCCAAATTGGAAGCCTTTTTTTTCCCCTTTTCATGTTTTTTTTTGTTCTTGCTCCTGGGAACTGAACCAGGTTCTTGCATCACTAGGAATATGTCCTCTGACCCTTGGACCTTTTTTTTTTTTTTTTTTTTTTCTAATTGAGCTTTTGTAATTTCATACAACAATTCTTAATCAGATTTAGACCCCCTCCCCCATCCATGCTTCCCTTTTCCCCCCACTGGACCTCATGTATTCCACCATGCACGCTAAGTCCTATCCAGACAAGCATGTGTACCCAGATGTCCTTCAGTGTAAATGTGCCCACCCCTGGCCTTTCTAAAATAAATTTTTTATTTTGAGGTAAGCTCTTGCTAAGTTGCCTAAAGTGGCCTTGAACTCACTCTGGAGCCACGCAGACCTTGGACCTGTAATCTTCTTAGCTCAGCTTCTTGAGTCGCTGGGATGATAGTCCTGGACCTCCAGGCCTGGCTGACACTCACTGTTTTCTGTAGCCTCAGCTTAGAAATCTCATCATTTTGGTTGAATTCTATTGGTTAGAAACAAGCCAGTAAGTCTACCCCACCTGGGGGGTAGGAATTATCCAAGTACGGGAATACCGTAAGAGTGACTGTCACTGGGGCCATCTTGAAGGCTGCCTACCATGGTAGATAATCTTCCAGTTTAAAGAGTAGGAAATGATGTCATTTTGGGGTAAGCACTTTGCTGGTATCACATAGCCGATCTCTGTAAAGTGCCTTTGATCTAGGAAGACAGCTCAGTGAGTAAAGAAACCTCCAAGACTGACAACCCGCGTTCGATCCCCAAGTCCCATGTGGTGGAAGGAGAGAACCAACTCCTGCAAGTTTTCCTCTGACCTCGTGTGTGCCATGGCACATTCTCCCAGACACATACACACACACAACACAATAAATAAATGTAATTTTTTTTGGTTTTTTGAAAACAAATGTAATTTAAAAAAGTATCACTTGATATCACTTGCTAGTCCTTCAAACTTTCTGGTAATTTTAAATTTATGGATTGGCTAGCATTTCATACAAATATGAAAATTATACTGTCCTATCATTTCTTTAGATAGAAAAGGCAAATCAAGGAAATGGTATTTTTTAAGTACTTGGGGCAGTGGTTTGCAATCTTGCCTGAGTGTTGCCTGAGTTTTGAATCACATTTAGGCAGGAGGGCTGCCCAAACAGTTGTATTTGTAAAGGTGCTTTTCAACATAGGCACTGTGCTGTGTACGTTAAATACATTTGCATGTATAACAATTTTAGGTGTAAGTATGTTTTCGTGTATGGCATTTTAAATAAGAAGTATTTTGCCGTTCTTCCAAGTTTACTGTTTTGTAGAATCTTTATAAGATCCTCCATTTCTTTTTTTTATGTACTCTTTCTTCTTCATATATATATATGGGGCTTTTGACTACTCTAACATTCCCCCCTCTGAAGAGGAAACTCTAAAATCTTTTAAGGATTAGATAAAAGATCCCAAATACTTTTGACATTTTCGAATTATTCTCAAGATACGTGAGCCAATATTTTAGGACCAACGTCTCTTTTCCAACAGAATCTTTATAGAATTGTAGATAAGACTAGAACCCCTAGATCTAGCTTGCTATTATCTTTCAGAGTGATTTTATAATGAATTAATACATGTAAATAATTCAGTATATAAAAACAGAACTTTGGTTGGGGAGCTGGAAAGATGGCTGGGGCTTAGTAGCTCAATGTCTGTACTCCTCTTGCAGAAGACCCAAGTACAGTTCCTAGCACCAACATCAAGCTGCTCACAAACACCTGTAACTCCAGTTCCAAGGGATCTAAAGCCCTCATTTGGCTTCTACAGGCACCTGCACTCATGTGTACACACCCTCCCCTATAACTAAAAATAAAATAAATATTAAAAATTTAAAAAATAATCTTAAAATTTTTAAATTTATTTTTATTTTATGCATATGAATGTTTTGCCTGCATGTATGTAAGTGCACCACATATGTGTAATGGACAGTGAGGCCAGAAGAGGGTGTTGGATCCCCTGGAACTGGAGTAACAGCCAGTTGTTAGGTGCCATGTGGGTGATGGGAACCGAACCCAGGTCCTCTGAAAGAATAGCCAGTGCTCTAAACCACTGACCCATCTCTCCAGTTCACCAAGTTTACTTTGACTTTCTATTTATCTAACTCATTTATCTGTCTGTCTATCATCTATCTATCTTCTATTATTTATTATTTATTTATTTAATGTGTGTATTTGTGTGCCTGAGTGTGTGTGTGTGTGTGTGTGTGTGTGTGTGTGCATCACATGCATGCAGGTGCCTGTGGAGGCCAGATGAAGGCATCAGGTCCTGTGGAGCTGGAGCTGGAGTATAGGTGGTTGTGAACTGCCTGACGTGGGGGTTGGGAACTGAACCCAGGTCCTCCACAAGAGCAGCAAATTCTCTTAACCATGGTGCCAGCTCTCCAGCCCCTCAGACCTACTTTTAAGGGATCATTGCCAGTATAAACTAGGTAATCCAGGAAACTCTGAGTCCAGTACCCACACATAGTAAGTATTTAGTGTGTGGGGCCATGGCTGTGTGTCCTCCTTGTACCCACTCTGCTTGGCTCTGAGTCGTTTACATCTTTTACTTACTTGCCTGGTTTTCTTCCACTCTACGGTGAGCTTTTGGGGAATAGGTTTCCTATCTTTAGATTTCTCCCACAATCTTTACAAGCTAGTCCTGGGATATGAATCGAGATGGACAGGTAAGAAGGACTTCTGGTCTGATTTCTCTTTCTAATCATCCTTTGCACTGTAAGTTACTTTACCCCTCAAGGTATCAGTTTCTTCATCTCTAAGAAAGAGCAGAGGAGCTGTTGATATTTTTGAGATGAGACCTCCGGTGGCCCAGGCTAGCTTTGAACTCACTGCGTAGCTTCGGCCGGCCTTGAACTTCGGACCTTTCTGCTTTTGCCTCCCAAGCACCGGGATTGTCTCTGTGTTCTCCTATACCCCGCTTTCTTCTTTTTAGTCTAGCAATTTACCTTACCTGGCTTTGAAGTAGTCAGCTTTGAAGTTGCTTTTCCCTCTGCAGATACTTTGTGTGTGTATGGTCCTGGGGACCAAGCCCATGCATGGCTTTGTATATGCTAAGAAGACATCCTACCACTGATGAAACAGCTAGCCTTAAAAGAACTTTTTTTTTTTTTTTTTTGGTCTTTTTGAGATAGGGTCTCTGTTCTAGTTTATTTCTCCATTGCTGTGACAAAACACTCTGACCAATACCAACTTGGGGAGGAAAGGTTTTTTTTGGCTTATATCTCCCGAGTCACAGTTCATCACAGAGGAAGCCCAAGGTAGGAACTCAGAACAGGAACCTGGAGGCGTGAGCTTGAAGCACAGGCCATGGAGGAACGCTGCTTACTGGCCCGTGCTGAACCTGCTTTCTTATATAACACAGGACCACCTGCCCAGGGGTGGCACCACCCACAGTGGGCTGGGCCCTCCCACATTACTCAGTAATCAAGAAGATGCCCCCTAGACATGGCCACAGGCCAGTCCAATGGAAGCAGTTCCCCAGTTGAGGCTCCCTCTACCCAGGTGTGTCAAGTTGACAACTAAAGCTATATAACACAGTCTCCCTGTAGCCCCAGCTGGCCTGGAACTTGCTATATAGACCAGGCAGGCAGTGATCCACCTGTTTCCACCTCTGGAATGCTGGGATTAAAGACGTGGCACTACTGCACCCGGTTAAAATTTAGGTTTTAAAAATTTTATCTTTCTGGGGCTGGGTGTGGTGGCACATGCCTTTAATCCCAGCACTCGGGAGGCAGAGGCTGGTGGAGCTCTGTGAGTTTGAGGCCAGCTGTCTACATAGTGAGTTCAGGCCAGCTGAGGCTACAGGGAGACCCTGTCTCAAAAAGACCCTCTCCAAAAAAAAATAGTCTTTCTGAAGCCAGTGAGATGTTTAAGCAGGCAAAGGCACTTGCCACCAAGCCTGACAACTTGAGTTTGATTCTTGGGACCCACATTGTAGAAGGAGTGAACTGGCTCCCGAAGATTGTACTCTGACCTCCTCATGTACACTGTGCCATGTGCTCTCACATGAACACACATGCTTGCATACATGCACACATACAAGAAATAAAAACAAACCAAAGCTCATTTAAAAACCTCTCTCTCTCTCTCTCTCTCTCTCTCTCTCTCTCTCTCTCTCTCTCTCCCTTTCTTTGATCAGTCATACTGCTAGAGATCAAACACAGGACCCTATCCACTCTAGGCAAAAGCTTTGCCACTGAGCTACATCCTGGTCCAAAATTTTATTTTAAAAATTAAAAAATTGATTTATATACTTTACAAATATTTTATATATTATTTTTATTTTATGTGTATGAGTGTATTGCCTGCATGTATGTGAGTGCATCCATGTCATGCAAAGCCCGTGGAGGTCAGAAGAAGGTGTCAGATTTCCCTGGAACTGGAGCTATAGATGGTTGTTAACTACCATGTAGTGCTGGGAATCAAACCCCGGTCCTCTGCAAGAGCAGTCAGTTCTCTTAACTGCTGAGCCATCTCCCCAGTCCCTGATTTATGTAGCTTATGTCTGAATATTTTACCTGCATGTATGTCAGTGCAGCATATGCATGCAATGCCTGCAGAGGGCATTGGATCCCCTAGAACTGAACTTACAATGATTGTGAGATACCATGTGGATGCTGGGAACAGAACCCAGGTCCCCTCCGAGAGCAGCAACTGCTCTTAACCACTGAGATATCTCTCCAGCCCCCCTCACCCTGTAGCCCTAGCTGGACTGGAATACACTATGTAGACCAGGCTGACCTCAGTCTCAGAGATCTGCCGTCTGAGTGCTGGGATTAAGGGTGTATGCCACCTGCCCGACCAAAATTTTACCTTTAAATAAAGTAATTTCAGAATTAGAGAGAGGCTGCAACATTAGGGCAGTGTCTTCTTTATCCACTTCTTCCTGTTAAGATCTTAACATTAGTTATTTTAGCACATTTGTCAAAATTGTTGTCCTTTTTTCCTGCTCCAGGATCCAACGCATGGCATTAAATTGCCCATTTGAAACAATCATGTATAGTGTACTGTAGGAATATAAAATTTGACTTAACAATGAAATATGCTATTTGTGTGTCATTAGAGTTCTTTTAATTCCGAATACAGTTATTAAAACTGTACTTGAGTTGGGCATGGTCATGCCTTTAATCCCAGCCCTCAGGAGGCAGAGGCAGGTCTGAGATCAAGGCCAGCCTGGTCTGCATAGCGAGTTCCAGGCCAACTGGGCCTACAGGGAGACCAAAAAAATGACCAAAAAAAAAAAAAAAAAAATCAAAGCAAAACACAACAAAAACTCACAAAACTATACTTGTATGCTAGAATTTGCTTTCTCTATTTCAATTTTAGGTTTCCATGGCACATGGAATACAAAACTTGATTAATGCCATCAGAATGATCCACAGCGCGTCGCGGTATTATAATACATCAGAGAGAATGACCTCGTTATTCACCAAGGTGAGCTTCTCTTTAAAATTTTATGGTTTTTTTTTTTTTGTCTTTTTAATTATTAGCCACCGCGTGGGTGCTAGGAACTGAACCTGGGTCCTCTGCAAGCGCAAGTGCTCTTAATTGCTGTGCCATCTCTCGAGCCCCCCCCTTTTTTTTTTTTACTTTTTTGAGACAGTGTCTCCCTATAACCTCAGCTGACCTGGGCGTTCAGTATGTAGACCAGACTTCCTCCATCTCACAGAGATCCGGTTGCCTTTGCCTCCCCAGTACTAGGATTAAAGGAGTTGTGCCATCATGTCCACTCATTGTTACCGATCTTAAAAATCACCCAGAATTGGTCAGAGACTTCTAGGAGCCCAGGGGGTGAACACAGTTCTCCTCTCCACATTCCAGACTCTGCTAACCCATCAGTACACAGTCAGTGCTGGTTCTCAGTCCACTGTGGAAGAGGACTTAGCTCAGGAAGGAAAATGAAGGTAACAGCAGCTCCAACTGAAAGTGGGAGAAACACCCAGGCAGAGAATGAAGGGGAAGGAAACCAGGAAAGAAGGCCCCCAGGCCCTGCCTTTAGACCACGGAGGGATTGGGAAATCGGGGCCTTTCTTGAGGAGTGGGAAATAATTGAAATGAAATCGGCTTCCCCGGGAGCAAGATCTCCGAGAAATCCAGAGCCATTTCCGAGCATCTCTATCGAGGGGCATGAAGAACTACAAAAGATGTTTCCACATGCTGGTCAGCTTGCAGGATCTGTACTGGGCTATTTCTGAGGCCAATGAGAAGTCAAGGAGCGAGCTCTTGTTTTGCCTTTATGGAGAAGCCCTGTTCAGGACCTTGGAATACGGTAGTGAAGCTGATCTCAGTGATGCTGCTGCTGCTCTGTCTCCTGTGTACCCTCGGCCTCCAGAGTTCCTGCAACCTCTTGAGTACCTCCCAACTCCTGTGAAACGGCCTCAGAATTCTGGCATCCCCATTCTGCCGGGCGAGGTGCAGTGGGTCCTGACACCATTCACCATGGTGCAGAATCCTGTGGTATCCCAGTGGCAGCCCTGGAATGTGAACCCTCCACGGGTAGCTCCATACTGCTTCCTGCCATGGTCCCAGGAGCCCCCAGCATCCAGCAGCCATACCCAACCTCTTATGATCATCTACATGCTCGACGAAGACCATAGAACTCTGCTATTTTCTGCCCAAAGAGCCACAGAATTGTACAGTTTTGTAAGCTGGCACCTACTTAGTCCATCTCATAAGAAAATGTGAAATTAAATCAATGTCTCTTAAAAAAAATCATCCAGAACTATTTCCTTCCCCCAGTAACCCTTTTCAGACCTGGGTCCTTACTATTGCCTATAGGTATGATCTTATATGTATTGTGTATTTAAAAATTCTGCCAAATTCTGAATTTCTGCCTGTCAACTTCATCTAATCTCCTAACCACTTATTTCCCTTCCTTCTGTTTTTCCCCTTTCTCCTCTCCTCTCTTTCTCCTTCCTTCCCTCTCTCCCTCTCTCCCTGTTCACTTCTCTCCTCTCTCCCCCCTCTCCCCACTTTTGCCAAGGTCCCATGTATCCCAGGCTAGCCTTGAACTAGAATTTGAGGATGAGGTTGAATTTCTGATCCTCCTGCCTCCAGTTCCTGAGTGCGCCAACCATATCCTGTTTAAGTGGTGCTGGGAACTGAACCCAGGGCCTGTGCATGCTAGGCAAGCACTCTATCAACTGAGCTACATTCCCTCTCCTGACCATTTCTCAGTGGTTATTCTTTATTATTTTGGGGGGGAGCATGTGAGAGCTGCTTGCCTGTTGAAGGCAAATCATACCTGGACCGAATCAGGAGCTATTTGGAGGTGGAATAGACAAAGAGAAAATGTACTTGACTTTGGAACTCATGAGCCCAGGGACATTGACTTAATTGCAGTAGACAACTGTGACTTTGGGCTTTCCTTGTTTAGAATTTGTGTGTGTGTGTGTGTGTGTGTGATTTATTATTTATCTTATTTATCATATGTATTATTTACTATCTATTTTTAAAAGTCATTTACCTAAAGTTATTTTGTATCTCCCTTCATTTTAGGTAACAAACCAGATGGTGACGGCGTGTAAAGCATATATTACTGACGGAGGAGCAAACTACGTATGGGACCAGGAGACACCAGCCATATTAAAGAAGATCAAGGTTTGTAGAAGTATTCTAGTTGCACAAAGTAAAGCTCTGCCCAGCCAACTCGATGCTGCATACTCTGTTTATCCACGAAGCAGGCTAACTTTGAAACAATCATGGATAAAGCAGTTCAAGAATATAACTAAGGTTGTCATTGAGATGTCACTTTGGCAAGGAGAGGAGCAGGTTGAAGGAGTGGAAGTTGTGAGGAAGCCGTGACAGGCTTAAGCTGGTGGGTTTACAGCACTTGACTGGAATACTTATCTATTCTACAGAATCAGGAACGGCTACTGCAGCTAAGGAAGAGAAGTAGCGATGAGCAAATTACCAAAGAGAAACAGACATCTATGAAATGTGGAGAAATTGGGCTGGGGATGCAGTTCGTGCCTTAGCACGCATGAATCCCAGGGTTCTGTCTCCAACACCACATAAAGTAGGTGTGGTGGCATGTACCTGTAATTCCAGCACTGGGGTGGTGGAAATGGAAGGATTGGCTACATATGGAGTTTAAGGCTAGCCTAGGCTAGAGACCCTGTGTCAAACAACATCAACAACAACAGCAGCAACAAAATGTGGAGAAATCAGTGGCCAGAGGTAGAAATGGCAGTAATAATTGCTTCAATGAGGATTGGTCTGCAATTTTTCATCGAAGTTATAAGTATCTT
This sequence comes from Nannospalax galili, assembly GCF_000622305.1. Taxonomy (NCBI): domain Eukaryota; kingdom Metazoa; phylum Chordata; class Mammalia; order Rodentia; family Spalacidae; genus Nannospalax; species Nannospalax galili. The sequence continues at coordinate 681,851 of NW_008343842.1, read as the reverse complement.
TTCTGCAGGCAGAAATTCAAGATTGGAAGGTATTACCAAGAATAGGAACATACATTCTTTTTCTAGTGTCAAGAGCACTTCTTGACAAAGAAGAAAATCCTCAAAGACTGTATCTTGAGGGCTGGAGAGATGGCTCAATGGTTAAGAACACTGGCTGCTCTTGCAGAGGGCCCAGGTTCAGTTCCCAGCACCCACATGGCAGCTAACAACTGTCTGCAACTCTAGTTCCAGGGGACCCAATGCCCTCTCTGGCCTCCATGGGCATTTGTACATGAGTACACTTACATGCATGTAGGCAAAACACTCATACACACAAAGTAAATATAAATAAGGAAGAATAAAAACTGTACCCTCAGCAGAAGGCTGAGAAACAAAACAACTTTTTAAATTTTTTCAAAAATTTTCATTTTTATTTTATGTGTATGAGTGTTTTGCTTATGTGTATAAGTGCACCACATGCATGCAGTGCCTGAAGAGGCCAGAAAAGAGCATTAGATCCTCTATCCTCTAGAACTGGAGCTACGGATGGTTGTTAGTTCCCATGTGGGTGCTGGGAACTGAACCCAGGTCCTCTGCAAGAACAACCAGTGCCCTTAACTGCTGAGCTATCTCTCTAGTCCCTATTTTTCTTTCTTCTTGGGAATGTCAGAAATGTATACAACGAAATGTGATTATATCTGCCCCTCATTTCTCCCCTCTGACTTCTGTTTCCCCTCCAACACATCATTTCTCAACTTTATGACCTTTTTAAAAATCTGACCTGGTCTGCATAGTGAATTCCATGCCAGCTAGGGCTACAGGAGACCCTGTCTTAGGAAAAAAAAAAAGGTATATTAATGTTTATAGCCTTTACATTTAAGCAGAGAATCTGAACTTCTGTTAACAGCACTGCCCCTTGTTTGAGGGGTTGGGGACTGTCATGATCGACCCACTGGGTAGATTTTTGGCTCCTGGGCAAACCTCTTATTACCTTCTTTGCTTTTTTCCAATTCTCTTGTAGGATTGCATTTTTCTATTTAAGGAATATCAGGCATCTTTTCACAAAATAAGGAAGCAGATTTTGGAATCTTCAGGGGAAAAGTCTTTTGAGGTTTCAGAGATGTATATATTTGGAAAATTCGAAGCCTTCTGCAAGAGACTGGAGAAGGTGAGCACTTGGCAGTCAGCATTCTGCCACAACCCAGACCATTTTAGTTATTTCAAAGTTTATACATTGTGGTAGATGATCTTTGTCCCAGGTCACCTCTCATTGCTATCTGACACATCTAATCAGATTACCCACACATTACAGCATTTATTTTAACTGACTTTTTTTTCATACTGCATTTTAGAGCCTTGTGCCTGGCACATAAAGGCTATTGCCAACTCTCACCTCTCCTAAGACCTTAATTCTACTCATATAGATGAACCTTGAATTTGAAAGCATCTGCTTTTGACCATTATGTTAAGCTGAGAGAATGTGTGCAACCTGCAGGTGTGGAACATCACCTCTTCCTTCTGAACCTGTGTGTGTGGTGTATCTGGACAGTGTGTAGGGAAACCTTTGTTGGCCTGACCTGGGTTGGAAACTTCTGTATCTTTTACTTTGATTCTTAGGACTGGCTGAGGATGACATTCTTTTTTAGGTGGCAGCGGGGAGGCAAGTTCTCCTTGTAGCCCTGCCTGGTTTGGAACTCTCTATAGACCAGGCTGGCCTCAATTTCACAGAAATCTGCCTGCCTCAGCCTTCTGAGCACTGGGATTAAAGGAGTGCACCACCACCACATTTGGCTTGTGATGGCATTCTTTAGAGGGCATTAGGGAAGTCCACACTAGAGGTTCCTTGGAGTCAGTCTTTGGGAAGTCTATAAAGATATCATGGGTCTGGAAGGATGGCTCAGTCAGTAAATTGCTTGCTGAGGACCTGAGTTTGGATCCCTAGTGGCTCTGTAAAAAGTGGGGTATGATGGTACATACATCTAATCCCATCGCTGGTAGGGAGTCAGCTAGACAGACCAGGGGAGCTCACTGGCCAACCAGCCTAGCCAACCAGTGAGTTCCAGGTTCAGTGAGAAACCCTGTCTCAAAAAATAAGGTGCAGAGTGATTGAGGGAGACATTTCATATGGATTTCTTGCCTGTACAGGTGTACACACACACACACACACACACACACACACACACACATGCACTGTGTGATCTAGGCATTCTTTTAGCCTCTCTGAGGATCTGGGTAGGATTTAAGATCCTAGTCATTATTTTCTGGGTAGCAGGAGATGGGAGGACAGAACACAGGTTGAAGGACATTCTTTGACATGTCCGGAAGCTTACTTTTTTATTTGCTATCTGAATGGGAAAGTGTGGGTGATGCAGAGAACCAAATTACTAAATGAGGTCCTTCAAAACACTTCCATGAGTCTGTTTCTTTAGTAGCTTCATGGAGACTTAGTTTTCATAAGATTTGCCCATTTAAAGTGTATAAGGCTGGGCTGGAGAGATGGCTCCAGCATTGGCTGTTCTTGCAGAAGACCTGGGTTCGAACCCCGGCACCCACATGGCGGCTATCAACTGTCCATAATTCTGAAGGCACTGTATGACACGGGGTACTTAAACACATGCAAGCATAACATAAAATAAAAATAAATAAATAGGGGCTGGGGAGATGGCTCAGCGGTTAAGAACACTGATTGTTCTTGCAGAAGACCCAGGTTTGAATCCCAGCACCCACTCCATTTCCAGGGGCTCCGACAGCCTCTTCTGTCCTCTGAGGGCATTGCATGACACGGATGCACTTAGCTACATGCAGACAATACATGAATACACATAAAATAAAAATAATAAAATATTAAAAAATAAATAATTTAAAAATGAAGTGTACAACAGTGTCTAGTATTTCCACAGAGCTGCTCAACTATGACTCATTAGCAATTATACCAAATTTCCCCCTCTGCCTTGCCCTGAAAAACACTACTGATATACTTTCTGCTTCTAATAGATGTACCTCCCCTGCTTTTAAAAATCACTTTACTAATTAACTCATACGTAAAAGTGTCACATAGCTAGATTAAGGTAACCACTCACACACTTGTTCAGCCTCAAACTCTATGCATCTCAGTGAACTTTCTCTACAGTTCGAATGGCCATTCTGAGCCTGCGGAACGTCGCTTGGAGTTTTACGCTTTCACTATCAATTACATTTTAATGTACTTATCCACTACAATAGAAGAAAAAGCTAGAAAAAATAGCTTTATAGCTCATGTGTTCTTTTGCATTCTGTCCTTCCTCATTAGCTATTACCAACCTCTCTCGGTCTTCTTTGTAAGGGAATATTTTTATTTTAGGTGTAAGAGTGTATTGCCTACATGTATGTAAGAATACTCGTTTTGTGCAACACCTTGCGGAGGTTAGATGAGGGGGTCAGATTCCCCTGGGACTGGAGTTACAGATGGTTCTTAGCTTCCATGGGGGTGTGGAGAATTGGACCTGGGCCCTCTACAAGAGCAACCAGTGCTCTTAACTGCTGAGCCATCTCCAGCCCCAGTTCCTGGATTTTATATATATATATATATATAATGTGTATGTTTTGCTTGTATGTACATATGTATGTGTGTATGTATATGTATGTATGTATGAATGTTGACACTGTTGGGGCCAGGTGGTAGTAAGGGTTAAAGGGCAGACTTTTAAGAGATCAGCATAACAGCAGTTGGTAGTTTCAATTCCTTTGCTTTTGCTTTATAAAGTAGGCAAGTGGAGTGTTTGTGTTAGGAGACAGGCATTTCCAGTGCTTATAGAGAGCACATGTAGCATGCTGTAAAATACTAGGTGGCCTGTATTTTCTCCAGGTTTGGATACAATCATTTTTGGAAGTGTAAAGAAATTGTGTAGTTCGAACAGTGGTTACTCTGACGAGGGTTCTGAGTTGACAGGCATGAGGACTGTATGGGACTTCTGATGGCTGTCTAGAAGGATCACAATGTTGTCTTCATGGTATATGGTATTTGGGAGACTTGCTGAGGAGAAGCTCATTCCCTCCCCACCCTGGACAAAATCATCCTCCCTAGACAATTTAGAACCATATTGTTTAAAGCAGAACTCAAAATGGAAAGTGTTGAAGATTAAGAACTAAATAGCCTGCACGTATAAGAGACTTCTGTTGTTGCTGTTTTGTGTTTCTTTTTCGCATGTATGTGTGAAGTAGATGGCATTGGTACATTTAGAGCAGGCATGGCACATTGGAAGCTATTTCCAAGACAAAGTCTAAAATAAAATCAGTTATGGGAGTTTCTTGGGGTTTTTCAAGGGTCAGAAGAGACTGCTGCCATCCTTTAGGCTTCTGGGGTGTCAATTTCTTTTTTTTATCACTGTGACAACTTAAAGGTGGAAGGATTTATTTAGGTCCATGAGACTCAGAACTATCCACAGTTGGTTGGCCCCATGCCCTCAGGCAGAACATCATGGTGGTAGGAGTATATGACCGTGTCCACTTACATCATGGTAGACAGGAAGTGAAGAGAGAGGCAGGAAGTTCCGAGGACTGGGTGTAACCTTCAAAAGCATACCTTCAGTGACTCCAGCTAGATCTGATCTCTTTATGTTGCCTGCATTCCAAAATAGCTGGTGACCTGTAGCAGCCTGTGGGGAACGTTTTGTATTTAAATGGTAACTCAGGACCAGTTTCTCTGACCACAGGTGTCAGATGGAAGTCACAGGTGGATGAATGCTGATGTCACATATCAGAACTGTCAGTTAGGACCAACAAGAATAATAGAGCTTTGGAAATGGTTTTCAAAGTTCTTGAAAACAAAAGGTTGAAACTATTTACTCAAGTCTTTCGCACCTCAAGCACAAAGTAATTAACTCCTGAAAAAGGTATTCAGTTCTCTTTGGAAGTGACAGAACTCCATCTGTCTTAAACAGCAGCCATGCCTGGTGGGATGATCCCTCTGTCTTCACTTCCCATCTTGAGTCACCATGTAACACACTAGGACTTCAGGCATGTACCACCATGCCTGGCTTTTTTTCATGGGTTCTAGGGATCTGAACTCAGGTTTTCATGCTTGTGAGGCAAATGCTTTACCATCTGGGTCATCTCTTTAAGCCTTTTATCTTATTTTAAAAATAAAAAATGAATGTGTGAAAGACATTAATGAATAACCAGAAGCCCAAAGGGTACTATGTAGCTTTTTGTCTTTCAGTTTTGCAGAGCTGGAGATCAAACCCAGGGTCTTGTTAGGCAAGCATTCCGCCATTCTGTCCCTGAGCTACCTCTCCAGCAGAGAAGTTTGTTTTCTATTTTGTCTCCTCTGGTTGGTTTTAGCTAAATGATAGATCCTATTTTTAGATTTTTGCATTTCTGTGTGTGTGTGTGTGTGTGTGTGTGTGTGCGCGCTTGTGCCACAGAGAGAGTGTGGAGGTCAGAGACAACTTGGGGGTTCTCTCCTTCCACCTTGTGGGTCCTAGAAATGAAGTCTCAGTGCCAAGTGCCTTTACCTGCTGAACCATCTTGCCTAGCCGTTGTTTTATATTATCGAGGTAGGGTCTAATGTATCTCAGGGTGGCTCAAATTCACCATTTGTAGATGATGACCCTAGATGTCTGATCCTCTTTCCTTCATCTTCCAAGTGCTAGGAATTAGCCCTACATTCCCAGACCTTTATTTTATTTTATTTTTCAAAGTCAATGATTCATGAAGAGCCTATTTTAGAGAAGGGGCCTAATAACTCATTTTAATAAAATACCATTTCTCTTTTGAAGATTACAGAAATGATAACTATTGTGCAGACATACTCAGCCTTGAGTAATTCTACAATCGAAGGAATAGATATTATGGCTATAAAATTCAAAAATATCCATCAAGGGATTAAGAAAAAGCTGTATGACATCCTAGATCCACGAAGGACAGAATTTGACACAGATTTCTTAGACTTTATGACCAAAATCAATGGTCTAGAGGTAAGTAGTCACACAAACTTTTTTTTCCCCCTTAGAATTTTTATGAATTTCATACAATACATCTTGATCCTAGTGGGAACCCCTCCCCTATCTGAACCCTCTCCCCCACTTAGCCCTCCCCACTGGATTTCATGAATTCTGTCATATATGTTAAGGTGTATTGAGCCACATTTGTGACCCCAAGCGTCCCTCAGTGCAAGTCCACCCACTGGAGCCTCGTCAACCTATTTAGAGTCACTGCCTTAAAGAAAACCAGCTCTCCCTCTCCTGGTAGTCATTGGTTGCCAATAGTTCCTCAGCTAAGGTTGTGGCTGCATACCCTTTCCCCACCTTTATGCTGGGTTTTGTCTGGTTTGAGTTTGCATGGGTCTCGTGCATGCTGTCACCATTGCTGTAAGTTCAAATGAGCAACTTCCTAGCCACCTAGAAAGCTGTTTCCTTGTGGTCATCCACCACCCCTGGTTGTTACTGTCTTTCTGCCTTCTCTTCTGCAATGATCCCTGAGCCCTGGGTGGCAGAGGTTGGATACAGGAGTCCTACCCAGGGACAAGCACTCTGCAGTCTCTTATTTTCTGCACTTTGGCCATTTGTGGCTTTCATGTTAATAACCCTCTACTGTACAAAGAACCTTCACTGGTGAGAGTTGAGAGATGCTTTAACAATTCTTTCTGCCTCCTGTTCCCTGAACCTTGGAGGGAGAGGCTGCATTGTAGATGTGTCGTTTTGGGGGTAAAATTGCAAGGTGAATAATTTTAAAAGAAGTCCACAAATTATTCTCTCTCTCTCTCTCTCTCTCTCTCTCTCTCTCTCTCTCTCTCTCTCTGTGTGTGTGTGTGTGTGTGTGTTGATGTGCCTGTGTAAGGCATGGAGGTCAGAGCCTTGGGTGTGTGGTCCTCAGGTGCCATTCACCTTTTGTTTGAGATAGGTTCTGGCACTGACATGGAACTTTGCTACACAGACCAGGCTAGCTAGCATACTGTAGGAATGACTTGTATAAAATAGACAGAATATGGACTAATGACTTTTAACCTTGCAACCAAAAAACTACAAAATCACTGAACCATGTGATCTTGTGATCTAGGCACCTGACCTTTATTCTTCCGAACCTCAATTTTTGATTCCACCCAGAGTTAATGAATAAATACAGGTATGCTTGAGAATTAACATATCAAGACACTGAAAGTCAGTGCACTGCATCTTCACTGAAAATGATGAAGATTGAGAAAGAGCACTTTACGTTTTGTGTATGAGATATTCTAAGCCTAGGGCTGATAGGACAGGGTTGTCTGATAAGGGTGGATCCAAGCTTGCAGTTCCCCAACTGAAGCTGGACCAACTGGGTGAGGCCTGACTCTGGGACACAATTCCTGGGCACAATTCCAAGAGACGTCTCGGGGAATGGGTGTTCTCTGAGTTTGGGCTCACTCTTCAAAACTAAAGTCAAGAGCCGGGCTATTTTATTCAGGTAATTGTAATGTGGCATGGTAACGCTGCAGTGTACACATGTCTTAGGATCCACCTGTCTCTAACTTCCCATCTTGTGTCATCCATAGGATTGCAGGCACACATCGACATGCCTAGCTTTTTACCTGTGTTTTGTAGATCTGAATTCAGGTCTTCATGCTTGTGAGGCAAATCCTTTACCAACTCAGTTATCTCTTCAGCCTTCCATTTTTTTTTTTCCCAAAGGAAAAATGGGCATGTGAAGAACATCATGAATAAGCAGAAGCCCAAAAGATATTATGTAGTGATGGGTCATTTTTCAATTTGTGTTAAACTTTGCATCAAATTTTGTTGTGCCAAGGATCTGATGTCATTCTTTCAAAGTGAGAGAGAACTTGTGGGTCCTCTTGTCTTAAGTGTGGAGAAAGTTGAGATCAGAGGAAGTGGGTTTCTTTTCCTTTGGCCTCATGTCTGCTTTCTCCTAAGTGCTAGCGGACTCGCTGAAGAGGCCCTCCTGTTCACAGATCAGGGGACATCTGAGACACAGAGTGATAGAATGTTCAAGGGACTGCAGCGTATTTCTCGCTTTGGCCTCTTATGCCTCAGTTGTTGTCTGACTCAGAATGATCCCTAACCCAAGTGTCTCTTCTCTGCTACAGAATGTCCTAGAAGGACAAGCAAGGACAGGGATATCCTTTCTCTAATTTTCTTTCTTTTCACATTTATTTACTTCTTTTTGTATGTATATGTGTGGGCATGGGCCACACGGCTTGTGTGTGGAGTTCAGGGGACATTTTGGAGAAACTGGTTCTTTTCTTCCACCACGCAGGTCCCTGAGACTAAACTTACATCATCCGGCTCGGCGGAAAGCACCTTCAACCACTGAGCCACCTCATTGGCCCCTTTCTCTAGTTTTGAATCTCAATTTCTTGTCATGAATGTGAGGGGAAAAATAAGATTTTTATCTCATTTATTAAAAAAATCTTTTAAAACTGTATTACATGTCATCTGGGCAATATTAATAAAAGTCTCTAAAATTTTTCACTCTAACAATAACTATTTTTGGTATAGGTTTCCTTTTAGTTAAAAACTATTATTATCATG
>NW_008343842.1:671831-672829 GCF_000622305.1 Nannospalax galili | reverse complement strand
TGTGTGTGTGTGTGTGTGTGTGTGTGTGTGTGTGTGTTTGTGTGTGTGAGTTACTGGGTATGAACCTAAGACCTCATACATGCTAGGCAAATACTCTTACCAGTGACATTTATCCCCAACTCTTTTCTTACTTTAAAAAAGATTTATTTAAATATTTAAAACTAGGTGTATGTGTGTCTATGTGTGAGTATGTCATGTGAGTACATGTTCCCATAGAGGCCAGAGCTGGCAGTTCCCCTGGAGCTGGAGTTATAGACAGTTGTGAACTGCTCAGCGTGGGTGCTGGGATCCAAACTTGGGTCTTTTGGAAAAGTGGCAAGTGTTCTTAACTGCTGAGTCGTCTCTCTAGCCCCCTTACCTCTTTTTTTGTAATGGGATCTCGTTAAGTTGCCCAGGCTGGCTTTGAACTCACAGTAGCCAAGGCAGGACTTGAACTTGTGATTCTGGTACCTCAGCCTACAGCATAGTTGGGGTTATAGATCTCTGCTACCAGTCCTGACAAATGAGCACTTTTCATTTCCCTTCAGCTTTGAAAATTCGACTCTTCGATATTAAGAAGTATTCTAGTTATTAGTTTTGGTATTTGGCTCCTTGAGTTGGGTGGAATTTGCTCCAAAATGCATCAGGAGTGAAATATTTGTCATAACAGGAGTTAAACAATTTGACCTCTGTAATTATGTTTATGATGCATCAATGAAGATTACATATTATAAAAACTTTATTGAGGTTCTAGGTGTAAATTTTAGCTTTCAGTAAAATTCTGGTCATATAAGTTTCTGGGGGTTGGCTCTAGGGCCCCTGTACATGGTAGGCAAGCACTCTACTACTGGGCTACATCCCATCCCAGCCCTTTGGTTGTTTTTGTTTTGTTTTGTTTTTTAAATTATTTATTTAATAACCATATACTTAGAAGAAGCATTACATTACAACAGCATTGACATATTCAATAATAATTTCCAGAGCTAAGATGCTTCTCTTTCAAAGTTGGCTGAACATTT
>NW_008343842.1:621877-671297 GCF_000622305.1 Nannospalax galili | reverse complement strand
TTGGCTGTAAATTTTTAGGTTTACAGTTGAATTATTACAGTTATACAATATTGTGCTCAGTATAAACCCTATAAGACATAAATTAAATGATGTTTTAACCTTTAAAAAGATCTCCATTTCATTATTAAAATACACAGTTTCATATAGAAAAATTCTTTTTCAATGCAATTGACCTTGGATGTTTGCACATGTATTTCTAATCTCTATATAGCAGATTATTACTAGTCACAGTCAGTTACTTTCTGGGTATCTGAGCATGGATATAAAGTCATCATCAACAAATTTTTAAAAATGTATTATATTTGCGGAGGAAGCATAAAAGTTTACATCATGTTAATTAGTAGAGGTGATGAACATTACCATTGAAATCTACCTGATGACTTTATAGACATACACAGGTGCCAAGGATCCAAGTGCAAACGATTATGACTAGTAATAATTAGATACATACAGATTAGAGATGCGTGCGCCAACATCTCAGTGTTAGTGGCAAAAACAATGAGTCTTTCTGTAAGAAACTATATTTTAGAATGAAATGGAGATGTCTTCTGAGGGTTAAAAACTCATTCAATTTTATGTCTTACAGGGCTTATACTGAGTTCAATACTGTATAACTGTATTGATTCAACAGCGAACCTAGAACTTTTATAGCCACTTTTGAAGGAGCTGTGTCTTTGCTCTGGAAACTGTTACTGGGCATGTTCTATAATAATATGCTTCTTCTAAAAGAAAATAAAAATAAAATATACCACTCCTTGGCATATTTTTAAAAAAAATTTAATAATCACATGACTAGAAGAAGCATTTAATTGAAGCTTTAACATATTCAGTAACACACTCCAGAGCAAGGATACATCTCTTTCAAAAGTGGCTATAAATTTTTAGGTTCACAGCTGAACTAATACAGTTATACAATATTGAATTCAGTATAAACCCTGTAAGATATAAAATTGATTGGGTTTTTACCCTTTAAAGAAGATCTCCATTTCAAGATATGCGGGGGAAATGGGAGTCAAGGTGCAGAGGGCGAGATCAGCTTACCCCGGAGAGAGGCTGATGGGTCGTGAAGGCCCAGGGAAGCAGAAGGCTTGTTTTATTTTTAAACCGAGTCTCTCTCTATAGCTTAGGTTGGCCTCAGACTTGGCAATTCTGCCTCAGTCTCCTGAGTGATTACAGGTGTGTGCCGTCAAACCCAGTCCACATAGACCTTTTGACAGTTAATCATAAATAATCTGATTACATAGTCAGTGTTTGAATTTTCCTCCTGATGCCTGGCTGACTTGTGGGTGTGGTATGTTTGAGTAGATCATACCAATACAATTTATATGTGAAACTAATCAGCAAGGAGCAATTCAGTTCCATCTTTCAGGTGCTGGGAGTTCAAAGTTCATTGCCTGGCATGGTGGGAGCCTTGGAGGATCATTTTCTTCTTCCTGTTTCTCCTTGGCAACCAGGTTCAGAAGTGCCTGCAGCTGACATTTTCTGACCCTCTGTCTAGAGTGGCACACTGCAGCATCTATACTGCTTTAGCAGCATAATTAGAAACTAAATGTCCCAAAGAAAAGTGCTTGGCAAGCGACCCTCACCTGATCTGTCTCAATCAGAATCTCTACCAAGGAGTTGCAAATGCAAACCACATAGGTGACATTAATTTTCCTAGCAGCTGCAAGAATAAATGGATAAAAAGTAGGCAAAATTACTTTTAATAATAATATACTTTACTCAGCCATTAAGCATATTTTTAGCATGTCATGAATATGTAAACTATGAAGGAAGTATATTTTATATTATCTTTTTTGTGCTAAACCTTTGAAATTCAGTGTGTATTTTAATATATTTTATTTACTATTTTTATTTTATGTGTATGAGTGTATTGCATGCATGTATGTAAGTGTACCACATGTCATGCAATGCCTGCAGAAGTCAGGTGTTGGATCCCCTGGAACTGGAATTATAGATGGTTGTCAGCTGCCATGTGGGTGCTGGGAACCGAACCCCAGTTCTCTGCAAGAGCAGCCAGTGCTCTTAATCACTAAGCCATCTCTCCAGCCCCATAGTATGTACTTTATATCTACCCACATCTCACTTGTAAATGGCAACACTTCATTCAGTAGCCACATGTGGCTTGTGGCTGACAGGATGGATCAATGCCATCACTGGTATTTATACAGTAGATGTGTTTGAGGTTGTTTTTGAATCTTTAGGAAAGTTATTGTCAATCAAAAACAGTCTCTTCCTTCACATAAAAATAACATGAATATTGATATTTTATTTTAGCTACAAATACAGGGATTTATGAACACCACCTTTGGAAAAATCTTATCTTCTCAACTGGCGCTTCAACTGCTTCAAAGGTATTTATAAAGGCTTAAGCTGGGGGGTTTCTAGGTGACATAACTCTATATCTGAAGGTACAGTTTCAGGGCTGGGAAGATAGGTCAGATCATAAAATTCCTTGCCTTCCAAGGAGGAAGGTCAAAGTCCAATTCCCAGAATCCACGTTAAAAAAAATATCCAGGCACAGCAGGGCATGCTTGTAATCCCAGTACCAGGGAGGCAGAGACAGGAGGATCCCTGGGGCTCCTAGACTACCCTGTCCAGGTGAATCAGAAAGTTCAAAGCCAGGAAGAGACCCTGTCTTAACAATTTTAATATAACAGGAAATATTTGACAAAAAGGGCAGGTGGCACCTGAGGAATGATACCTGAGGTTGATCTGTGGCCTCTACACACATGTGTGCACTTGCATACAACCGGCACCTCTGCACACTCATGAACACACACACACACACACACACACACACACACACACACCCCACTCATAGTTTCAAATAAGATTTTCTCAAAGTCTCTCCTCTATAAACCTTAAAAGTTGTAAATATTAACTTTTCAGTTACTTCTAAATAATGTGGTAAAAATTTGAAATATAGATGTTATTTTTCTTTGCATTTTACATTTTTATCTTGAGACAGGATCACCTGTAGTCCAGGCTGGCCTTGAATTTGATCTGTAGCTAAGGATGACCTTGAACTCTTGATCCCCTGCCTCATGCTCCCAAATGCTGGAATTACAGGCATACACCACAATGCCCAGCTTCATTGCATTAAAAAAAATATATAAAAGGAAATCTTTGACAAGAAAATTAAATTATGTCACATGTCCTACCCCCAACCATGAAATATGCTTTGTTTTAATTTCATAGGTATTATTGGAGAGGGAATAATGTTTAATATTACATATGAAAGAAATTTCCAAAATGGTATTACTTTGTTAAATCTTTTCAACGTATTTGTGTGCGCAAACGATTACTACAGTGAAACAATTAATATGGTCAACTCACATAACTGTTCTCTTCCCTTTCTTTTTTATGGCAAGAACACTTAAAATCTATTCTTCAATCTAGGAGAAAACTCTAGTTCCAGGGAATCTAGATTAGAGAGATAAGTTGGACGAGGGGCCTTCTTGTGTGTTTGTGTGTGTGTGTGTGTGTGTGCCTGTGTGTGCTTGTGTATGTGTGTGTATGTTTGTGTGTGTCTGTGTATATCTTTGTGTGTGTGGGTGTGTGTGTCTGTGAGTGTCTGTGTATCTGTTGTGTCTGTGTTTTAAATGTTTTATTTATTATTTTATGTATGTGAGTGTATTGCCTTCATGTATGTAAGTGCACCCATGTCATGCAATGCCCGAGGAGGTCAGAAGAGGGCATCAGATCCCCTGGAACTGGAGTTATGGATGGTTGTTAGCTGCCATGTAAGTGCTTGGAATTGAACCTGGGTCTTCTGCAAGAGTAGCCAGTGTTCTCAACTGCTGAGTCATTTCAGTGTTTGTGTATGCATCTGTAGGTGTTTATGTGTGTATATCTTTGTCTTTGTGTTTATATGTGTGCATGTGTGTATGTCTGTGTGAGAGTCTGTATGTGTATGTGTGTGTGTTTGTGCATGTGTCAGAGTGAAGACCTACGATAGAGGGTCTTTTGGAATTCTTCCCTATGAGCCAGTGGACCTGACTTTGGGAGGCTTTGTCAGAGTTCCACATCTATGTGATGGTGATTAGCTCTTGAATCACCTTCGTAAGATTCAAAACAGGCATAAGATGATTTTGACAAGTGACAGCACTGTACAATCTGCAGGTGGCATTTTCATGGTGACTCCCCTCTGACTGTCTCCCTCTTTACCTATAACACGCTGTTGATCAATTCATGTTATTATCAGAACATTACGACTCTGGTACTTCCCATATATCATTTAGTCTCCAAGTGGATGTGACATTGGCTGACAGGCCATTATTTCGATACAGCAGTCCAGAAGCCTGTGCAGTCCAGGAGCCTGCCATCTTCGTTACATGCCTCAGGGTAATGCACGAGGCCCGAAATGCATTTTTATCAAAGGCATGAAGGAATATTTAGTGCCTTAGTCACTCTTCAACACATTTCTTGTTTCCCTTTTAATAATTCAGCTTCAATTACTTTTAGATTTCAAAAGCTGAACATTCCCTGCCTTCAGTTAGAAATCAATCACACAATTGAGCGGATTCTTCAGTGTTATATGGCTGAACTTGAAGCCACCAAGAGGGTAAGTGTCCTGTGTAGAAACAGAGTGCTGCATAAATATAAAAGGGAAAACAGTTCTCAAAGTATTTGCCATTGTTATCAGACAGCAGGGTCTTCAGGACACTTGTCTCACAGTGAAGGATCTCAGAGGGTCCTCTACATGTGGGAAGGTTCTCTTGGTATCTATCACTGATCAGCCAGATTGACACCTCTTTTGTTTTTGTGTGTGGGGGGGCGCTGGAGAAATGGCTCAGCGGTTAAGATCACTCACTGCTCTAATCCCAGCACCTATATGGCAGCTAACAGCCATCTCTAAGCCCAGTTCCAGGGGATCCGAGTCCCCTTTGGCTTTCATGGGCATTGCATGCATGGATGCACTTACATGCAGGCAAAACACTCACACACAAAATAATAATAACAATAAATTAAAATGAAGAACTGTGTTTTTGCTACAGTCTTTGTGAATATGTACCTCAAAGACCATTTTGGTTAGTGTCTTTTATATGGAAATACAGGCTCTGGAGGCTAACAGAGACAACATAGTCATGTGCATCCTTTCCTAAATAACTGAGATAGACCTTGAAAGGGTACATGCTTGTCACTCAGTCACTCTGCATCAATGCCAGTAGAATACCTGGTAGAAACAAGTTCAGGGAGGGAAGATTTATTTTGGCTTGTGGTTTCAATCTGTCCTGTCTGGTGGAGTGGTTCAGTCTATGGCAGCAGGAGCATGTGGCTAAGGCTAATCACATGGCTGCCAGATCAGGGACTGGGCATAACCTTCAGAGGCCTGTGCTCTTTAGTTTACTTCTACCTTCTGAAGATTCCACAGCTTCCCAACATCACAACCAGCTGGGGAGCATGCGTTCAAAACAACAGCCCGGGGGCTGGGAAGATGACCCTGTCACTAAAGTGCTTGCTGTGGAAGCATGATGATCTAAGTTTAGATCCCCAGAACCCATGTAAAAAGCTGGGTGCAGTGGGTACATCTATCATCCCCATGCTGGGGGTAGGGCTGTGTGGAGACAAGTGGCTCCTGGGATTTGCTGGTAGCCAGCCTAGCCCAATTAGTGAGCTTTGCAGTCAGTGAGAAATCTTGTCTCAAAAATTAAGTGGAGGGGACTGGAGAGATGGCTCAGTGGTTAAGAGCACCAGCTGTCCTTACAGAGGCCCCAAGTTGGATTCTCAGTACAGTGCCTGTAACTCCAGTTCCAGGGGATTGGACACCCTCTTCTGGCCTCTGAAGGCATTGCACACATGTATATACATGCAGGTAAAGTACTTATACACATAAAAATAAGTTACAGGGCTTGAAAGATGGCTCAACAGTTAAGAGCATGGGATGCTCTTGCAGAGGACCTAGGCTCCATATCCAGCTCCCACATGGGCGATAACAACTGTCCATAACTCCAGTTCCAGGGGATCCAGTGCCCTCTTCTGGCCTCCATGAGCATTGCACACATGGGTGCACTTGCATACATGCAGGCAAAACACTCATTCACATAAAATAAAAATAAAAAAATAAATAGATATTAAAAAATAAATTTAAAAAATTAGGTGGAAAGTGAGAGAAGATCCCTGATGTTGATCTCTGGTCTCCATAAACACATGTGCACACACACACACACACACACACACACACACACACCATAAAAACATATAGAAGGAAATGAAGGGGAAGAGAGAGTTAAGCATCATGTATTGTGAACACTGGTATTTCTGAGCCTCAGATTATCAGCTCTGAAGTTCATTTGCATATTCATTGTCTACCTCTTGGGCATTCATCCTGTGAATAATGGTAAAACAGCTATTCAAACATAGCAGTAATTTTTTTCTGCATTCTCCATTGTGCTGACTTAAACCATTAACATTGTCCTTTTAAATTACAGCTCTACCACTCTCAGAAAGATGATCCCCCCCTTGCTCGCAACATGCCCCCCATAGCGGGGAAAATTCTGTGGGTGAGGCAGCTGTACCAACGGATAAATGAACCCATCAACTATTTCTTTGTAAGCCAATCATAAAATTTATAATATATGAATGGTGGTTCAAAACACCATGTATTTTGTCTTACAATATTTGTGCTCAACCAAGTAGTTAAAACCAATGCTTTTACTCAGTAAAGGAAACGAGTTTATAAATGTGCTGGAGAGAGACGAAGCCAGTTTCTTTCATGTTTAGCAGATAAGCCAGTTCAATGACAGTTATCTCCAAGTTGGTGAATCTGATAACGTTATCTCTTTTACTAACAGAAGACACTTTATAAAGGCTTTTCCAAATAATTGTTTGGAAGACACAGAGAGTGAGCTGTTGCTTACTGCTGTGGGTGGACGGGTGAGTGCTGATGTGTATTCAACAAATGTGAAGATGGGTTACGGAGCGTATTTTTCTATGAAGAACCAAGCCCCAGGCAGGGTATAACAGTGTATACAGTATAAGATTATTAGATTTCTGAGAAACAGGCCAGGTATAGGGCCTGCTGGCATCCTGGAACTATGGCTTAGTCTTTTCTTTGTTTTGTTTTAATTTATTTAAGAGACAGAATATCAAGGGGTGGAGAGATGGCTTAGTGGCTAAGAGATGGCTGCTCTTGCAGAGGACCCAGGCTCGGTTCCCAGCACCGACACTGTGGCTAACTGCCATCTGTAACTCCAGTTCTAGGGAATCCCATGCCCTCTTCTGATTTCTGTGGGCTCTGCACACATGTGGTGCACTTACATACATGTAGGCAAAACACTCATAGTCATAAAAGACAAATAAACAAAGCATTTAAAAAATTCTATTTAAAAAAGAGAGTATCAGAATAAACTCAGTTTGCTTGATATTGTACCTTCATATAAAGAAAAATAATAAGTTTGTGGCCTTGCCAGTAATTTTATGAATAGGGCATTACTAAATGCAAAATTTCTGTTGGGCTGCTATTGTTTATTTCATTATTTTGCATATTAAAAATTAAACTGGGGCTGGAGAAATAGCCCATTGGTTAAAATTGCATAATACTCTGGCAGAAGACTGGAGTTTGGCTCTCAGCACCACATCAGGTGGCTCAAAACTGCCTGGAACTCCAGCTTCAGGGGATTTGACAGCCTTTCCTGGCTTCCACTGACACAGCACACACGGTGCACACACACAAAGGCACACACACACATTCACATACTAAACAATAAAATAAATATTTAAACAAAAATTTAAGCCAGGCATAGTTGGTACAAGCCTGTAATCCCAGCACTCAGGAGGCAAGGTGGATCTCTGTGAGAGCGAGGTCAGCCTGGCCTACATAGCAAGTTCCAGGCCAGCAGGAGCTGTAGGGAAACCTTGTCTCAAACAAACATACAACCAATTTAGACCCTGACTTTAGATGAAAGGCTTAGGTGGGGATTTCATTGCTATAGTGGCAGGGTACATCTTGCCGTCTAATATCTGTGAAATTAAACCTCAGCCTTTCAATGTTTGCAAAAAGGAATTGAGTTTTTATTCTTTTTGTTGTTGTTGTTGTTGTTTAGTGATCTGCCTGCCTCTGCCTCCCAAGTGCTGGGTCTCAAGGTATGTGCCACCATGCTCAGCATGAGTTTTTATTCTTTGATCTCTCTCTCTCTCTCTCTCTCTCTCTCTCTACAATTTAGGAATTTCCCCTGATACAGTTCAAAGAAGATCAGTCAGTCGTATCTTGTACAGGGAAATGGGAAGGAACTAGACATTATGTGCGGAGACTTCTGCTGCTGGGTGCTGATGTTTGTGCATCACATGTATGCAGTGCCAGTGGAGGCCAGAAGGGGGCGTCAAATCCTCTGGAAATGGAGTTCCAGGCAGTTTTGAGCCACCTGATGCGGCTGTCTTTTTCAAGTCTTTCTTCCCTTTTCCAGTGCAGTGTAATGTTTCCTTCCCCGTCACTGTTGCCGTCCGAGGCAGAATCTAAATTGCTACAGAGATTGTTGATATCATTTTAAGTATAAGTTATTTGTGAAAATAGTCTGCAGTCTCTGAGAATATACATTTCTTTTTTTCCCCCCTACAAATCAGAAAAACTCAGACATTTTGTCAAGCGCAGAAGGTAAAACTGTCATCCGTCAGTACAACAAGATCTCATATGTGCTGGTGGAATTTGAGGTGGCCTACCACACAGCCTGGGTCAAAGAAATTTCACAGCTACATTATGGTATGTATGAGGCTCAGAGGTGGGTCTTGATGATTTCAAATGAGTTCATGGTATTGGGGAAGTTTGACATTCTTTCTACATAAGGCTAGGCTGGTAAGAATTTAGATTTAGGACTGAAGAGATGGCTTGGTTGGTAAAGTGCTTGTCTCGCAAATATGAGGACCTGATTTAATTCCCAGAACCCATGTAAAGAAACCAGGCATGCTTATAAGCCCAGCACAGGGGAGGCGTGCTCAGGCAGATTCGCCTGCCGTGTAGCTTAATTAGTGAGCTCCACACCAGTCAGAGACCCTGGCTCAAACAAACAAAAACAGGGTGAGGACTAGAGAGATGGTTAAGCTGTTAAAAGAATTGTTTGCTCTTGCAGAGGACCTGGTTTAGTTCTCAGCATCCACACGGTGGCTAACAACTATTTGTAACTCCAGTTCCAGGGAATCCGATACCTTCTGTTTACTCTCTCTCTCTCTCTCTCTCTCTCTCTCTCTCTCTCTCTCTCTCTCTCTCTCTGTGTGTGTGTGTGTGTGTGTGTGTGTGTGTGTGTGGGCACATTTGCCATGATCAGAGAACAACTAGTGGGAGTCAGTTCTCTCCTTCCACCATTATATGGGCTCCAGAGGTAGAACTCAGGTCATCAGCCTTGGCAGCAAGCACATTTACCCATTGAATTATCTCACAGGCCTACAAAAACATTGAAAAGAATTTATTACATTAATTTATTGGTGTATGCATGTGCATATGTGTTGGGCACATGCATGTCATGGGACATGTGTGGAGATCTGAGGACAGTTTGTGGGAGTCGGTTCTCTGAACTTAGGTCATCAGACTTGGTGATAGATGCTTTTACCCACTGAGCCATCTTGTTGGTCCCTACAAATATATTTTTGAAGATATACTTATTTATGAAGGTTTTCACATTCAGCTTTATAATGCTATAGAGTGAAATGTCTGAACAAGTCACAGGAGAAGAAACTATAGCCTTTCTCTTCCTCTCTTCTTCCTCCCTTCCCTCCCTCCCTCTGTCCCTCCGTCCCACCCTTTCTCCTTTTTATTCTTTTTTTCTTTGTCTTTTAATGAACTTATTTTGAGCTCCAGTAATTGAATAATGTCAGGGTCAGCTTGAGGGCATCTGTGGACCGAGCTTTTGATAGAGTTCAGTTGAAGCAGGGAATGGCTCTTAGCTGCACTCTGTCTCTCCTGGCATCATCTGGGATGTGGTTTCCATGTGGACTTGACTGTCACTTAGAGGCATCACCCAGCTTTATCTTACTTAACCTTAAGCTCACCATTATAGCCCCACTGATAAGCTGTCATCCATGACCCTGGTGTACTCTAGCTGTGTTCCCCTGTTGTACATTTTCCCCTCTTAAGCCCTTCCAAGCCAGGATGGCCACATCAGCAGAGCTCAGATTTGTAGGCACAGGAATCAGACCCTGGGTGTGGGTTCCTTGAAGTGATGGCCGAGGGGCCATTCTTGCTTCTGCATCTTGTACTTTAGCTCTGGGGATGTAGCAGATGTGAACAGGTCATTAGTTTGCTGCATGATTACATCCTAGAGGACGCCACCCCAAAACTCGCAGGGTGCCGCCCCCTACCAGTACCATAGTTGAGCCTTCAGTAAGCCATTTCATCAGGCCAGCTGTTTCTGGGTAACTATCTGTGTTTAAGGAAAGCACCAGAACTCGCAAAGGAGCACTGGGAAGAACATAACATTGACACTGGGCAAAAGGCCAAAGAGGATCTCCGTGATGACTTACAGAGCACGGCCATTGTGTACCTACCATGCTGTGTGCTTTGCTCTTTTACTTTTTCATGCTGATTGTTTTCTGCCCCCCACGCCTCCTCCCTCTCGTTTACACCTGTTTAAAGGAAGAAGTGTGTCACATGACTGCCTATAAAGCTCTTATTTAAAGTTTTTTTTTAAACGTGCATGAGTGTTTTACCTGCATATTTGTAAGTATACCTGTGCGTGTAATGTCCCCAGAGGCCAGGAGAGGGTGTTGACTCTCCTTTAGCTGGAGTTACAGATGGTTGTTAGCTGCCATGTAGGCACTGGGAATTGAACCTAGGTCCTCTGCAAGAGCAGCCAGTGCTCTTAACCGCCAAGCCAGCTCTCCAACCCCTTTTCTTACTCTTCATAGCAGAAAATAAAGTCTTCTTCCTCCAGAGTTCCCGGCACACTTTATGAGTAGTTCCTCTCATAACACTTCATTGTTTTAAGATCTTCCTCATCTGCCTGCAAGTTGTCCTGTGGCTTCCACATGCACGCTGTGGCATGCATGTGTCCAGACAAATACACATACATGATAATATTATTATTAGTATTAATAACAATATTGACAAGCTGAGATGCTTGTCCAAGCCTGGAGCCACCCTCCTGGTTGTCATTATAGGCCTGTCTTAGTTATGTTGCTGACGTTTTGTCCTGTCCTACAAATTCAGTACAGTCTTAAGGAAGACAGACTTCATTAAATGAATATTTGGAATTATTCTGGAATTTACCTGAAAGGGCATGTGGTTTCTAATCCAGTTCTGAAGGGATTCTAAATGTGTTGAATAAAATTCTTAGCTAAAATCCTCATGAAAACTGCTTCCATTACCATCCTTGCAAGATCTGGCTTAGCAGGGGTAAAGGGGCTTGCTGCACAAGCCTGGAGAGCTGAGTTTGATCCCCGGCCCTTACTTAAAGGTGGAAGGAGAGAACTGACTCCACAAAGTTGTCCTCTGATCTCCACATAGGACATGGGTAGAGGCATATAGACCTCCATATGGCTGCGGCACCCCCATAATAATAGTAAAATTTTATGATAAATAAACGAAAATGTTTTTTTAAAAGAAACTTGCTAATACTAATTTTATGTGGTATGTAGATGTCAGTGGGTTTCAAAGGGATTAAGGACCACTTAATTTTACTAGAAATTTGATATTCTACATGTTCATGTAGAGCTTAGCAGGTTCTGTGATTATAATGAAATTCTCATGTTTCAATAAAGTTCATTAAAACAAGATGCAATTTGAATGAATACATATGAGCTTGCAGATGTTTTATTATTGTGCTGCTAGGAGTAATTTCTGTTAGGAATTAACAGATAATTTAAGGGTATTGTAAAAAACATTTTAGGATTGTGGGTTTCATTTCATAATAAAAAGTGTATGTTTTGTCGGGCGTGGTGGCCCATGCCTTTAATCCCAGCACTGGGGAGGGAGAGGCAGGTGGATCTCTTGTGAGTTCGAGGCTAGCCTGGTCTACATAGCCAGTTCCAGGCCAGCTGGGGCTACAGGGAAACCCTGTCTCAAAAAAGACCCCCCAAAAGTGTATATTTAAAATATTTTACATTTATAAAATTTATTATTATTTTATTATTATTCGTGTGTGTGTTTGTGTGTGTATGTGTGTGTATGTGTGTGTGTGAGTGTGTATTTGTCTGGACACATGCACGTCACAGTGTGCATGAGGAAGTCAGAGAACAACTTTCAGACAACTCTGCTTCTATCATTTGGGTCCTGGGGATTGAACTCAGGTCATCATGCTTGCTGGCAGGTGCCTTTACTCACTGAGCCATCTTACAGGTCCGAAAAGTATATCTTAAAATATTTATTTGGTTTTAAAAATATTTTGTTTATTATTTTTATTTTATGTGTATGAGTGTATTGCCTGCATGTATGTGAGTGTACCCGTGTTGTGCAATGCCACGGAGGTCACAAGAGGGCTTTGGATTCCCCTGGAACTGGAGTTAAGGATGGTTCGTAGCCACCATGTGGGTGCTGGGAATCGAACCCGGGTCATCTGAAAGAGCAGTCAGTGCTCTTAACCACTGAACCATCTCTCCAGCCCCTAAAATATTTATTTGTATGAATGATGCTTATGTGAGCTGTAGTATGGAAAAAATCCCCTCTACATTCTAAGAGATTGTGACTCAATGTTGGTTAGTAAGTATTTGTAGTAAAGGGTGGTGATGCACATCTATGATCTCAGGATTTAGGAGGCTGAAGGATCAGGAGTTCAGGATCATGCTGTGCTACACAGTGAGTTCAAGGAAAAATCTGGGCTATGGGAGACCCTGTCTTAAAAGACAAAAACAAAAATGGATTTCTCAGTGGTATTCAGTTTGGCTATTCAAAATTCAGGATGGAGCTTCAATTCAGGTAAACCTCCCAAAAGAATTCAGATTGGGAACAGGTGGACAGGAGATTGAAATCTTGGAGTTGTGACTTTTTTCAGGGGCTGTGCTGGTTAGCTTTACTGATCAGCTTGACACCCTCTAGAGTCATCTGAGAGGAGGGCTTTGATTGAGGAATTTCCTAGATGAGATTGACCTTTGGATATGTCTGTGTGGGGCTGATTGTTAATTGATAAAGGAGGGAACAGCCCACTGTGGGTGGCACCATTCCCTATGCAAGTGGTCCTGAGTAGAAGCCAGCTTGAAAGCCAGCCAGCAAGTGGTGCCCTCCATGCTTCCTGCTGTACTTGTTTGGCTGTGAAATGAGTTCCTCAGTTGGAGCTACCGCTGTGTGGAATAGCAAGCTGAACTGCTTTCAAGTTCCTGCCCTGACTTCCCTCAGTGATGGCCTATGACCTGGAGTTGTAAGCCAAATAAACCCTTTTCTCCTCAAAGTTGCTTTCGGTCAGAGTATTTTATTGCAGCCAACGTAAATGAAACTAGAGCAAGGGTCACATCATAGTGTATAAAAAATAAGCTACTGATCTCTTTAATCCACTTGGAAAAGAATTGCAGTTCATAGCGCAAAGCCCATCACTTACTGGTCAAGTTTTCTCTCTCTGGGTCTGAGTTTATGACTTTGTAGACACGTTGTCTTCATTTTGCTGGGTCTTGAGGGCTGGGCATATGCAAGAGACTGTGCCTTAGCACCTGAGCATCCAGGACTATAACTGCTCTGCCCTTAAGCAGCTGGTGGGTTGGTGGGGGACGTCAGATGTGTAAACACCTGAAGCAGAAGTCATGTCAGTTCTCCTTCACCTGCAGCTTTGCAAGCCACGCTTTTTGTGCGTCATCCAGAAACGGGGAGGCTGCTGGTTAATTTTGATCCTAAAATCTTGGAGGTCGTGCGGGAAACAAAGTGCATGATAAAGATGAGACTGGACGTTCCAGAACAGGCAAAGAAGTTGCTGAAACTGGAAAGCAAATTGAAGGTGGACAAGTTGTATTTGCAGGTAAGATAAATGGAATCTCCTGATTATATTGTGTGTGTGTGTGTGTGTGTGTGTGTGTGTGTGTGATCATGTGCATGTGCAGGAGTGAGTGTGAACCCCAGAGGTTGTCCATGTTGGGTGTCTTCTACTGCTATCCATCTAATCTTTTGGGGCAGGGTCTCTCATTGGACTCAGTGCTCACTGATTGGCTAGACTGACTGGCCAATGAGCTCTGGGGATACACCTTTCTCCGTCCTCCAGTGCCCGGGTTACAGATGCACACAACCACACTGACTTTTCTGTGTGTGTGCTAGGGATCCAAGCACAGGTCCTTATGCTTCTGTGATAGGCACTGTACTCACTGAGCCATCTTCTCAGTCTCATTATTTTTGAAGGAGTTTGTGTGTGTGTGTGTGTGTGTGTGTGTGTGTGTGTGTAAGAAAAATATATCTTAGCAGGTATGCTGACATTGGGAGAAAATTTGCTCTGAAGTTGATCCTTAAAAAAAAACTTTTCAAAAAAGATTTATTTATGTTATGTGTAGTGATGCATGTCTTTGATCTTAGCACTCCAGAGGCAGAGGCAGAACTTGATGAGATTGGTTTACATAGAGAATTCCAGGCCAGCTGGGGCTATAAGGAGGTTCTGTCTTAAAAAACAAAAAGAAAATATTTATTTTAGTGGGCTGCTCAGTGGTTATGAGCACTGACAGCTCTTGCAGAGGACCTAGGTTCAATTCCCAGCACCCACAGGGCAGCTAACAACTGTTCATAACTCTCGTTCCAGAGGATCTGATGCCCTCTTCTGGCCTCTGAGGCACTGCACACACATGGTGCACTTACATCTATATAGGCAAAACACTCATACATATAAAACAATTTTTTTGGTCTTTTTGAGACAGGGTCTCTCTGTAGCCCCAGCTGTCCTAGAACTTACTATGTAGACCAGGCTGGCCTTGAACTCACAGAGATCTGCCTGCCTCTGCCTCCCAAGTGCTGGGATTAAAGGCGTGCAACCACCATGCCCGGCAAAATAAATTTTTAAAAAAGATTTATTATTTATGTGTGTGTGTGTGTGTGTGTGTGTATGTGTGTGTGTGTGTATGCACATGTGAGTGCAGGTGTCCACAGAGGCCAGAGGAAGTGTCAATCTCATGAAGCTAGAGTAATAGCTGTTTGAGTCACTGGATAATGAGTATTGGAATCTGAACTCTAGTCCTCTGATAGAGCAGTAAGCACTCTTGCCCTCTGTACTATATCTCCAATCCATGTTGTTGATAGAATTAAAATACCGACTCACAAAAGAAAGATGTGATTTGAGATAATAATTACAGACTCTCTTAGACTTCTGGATTGTAAGTGATGAAGCAGCAGGTTTAGCAAAGCTTTAATTATAATTTTATGGAGCAAGAGCATTAGCTTTAATATATTTAATACTAGGGTACTAATAAAATATAAATTAGAAAGAGGGATGACCATAAAATAACACGAGTGGAAAAGATTGTCCAATATTTTGATATAAAATAAAGCATTCCAAATCAAGTTCACTTATGAATAAGATATAATAATAATAAAAGAAGATTGCAGACAAAAACTGACATTCAAAAGTGATATGGGTAAATCAAAATATATTCCGGCATTTGGAGAGATTGCTCAGTGGTTAAGAGTGCCTACTGGTCTTGTAGAAGACCCAAGTTGAATTCCCAGCACCTGTGTTGGACAGCTCATGACTGTCTGTAACTGGCTCCAGGGGATTCATCACCCTCTTCTGACTTCTGTGGACACTGCATTCACAGGCACACACGCACACCCACACATCATTAAAAATAAATAAAATAAAAGCATATTGCATTTCTAGTGCTTGATTTCTAAGAAGTGAAGCAAGAGTAGATGGCATCAGATTTCTTTAGAAAGCCTGTTCAAACAGCAAGCTGAAGGGACCCCAGTGTTCTTTGCTTTTTCTAGGAAGTCTGTGGATATATATTTTGGGGCTGCATGAAGATATATAAATGCAAAGATATTCTTTCTAAAAGCATCAGTCATAGAAAGACTGAAATACAAATTCCATAACAAAGGGCTGATTAAATATGGATTATGAGATAAATACATACAAATTAATGGAATATCTGATCATTCAATGAGAAAAGAAGTCTATTTGCTCTGGGGCAAAATGGATTAACTTCTTTTCATCAATACCATAGTGAGTAAATATAGACTCTTCCTGTTTCTTTCTGCAAAGAGTATTTTGAACCTGCTATTTTCAATATGCCGTTACACATAAATCTCTTGGGATTATGAGATAAATACATACAAATTAATGGAATATCTGATCATTCAATGAGAAAAGAAGTCTATTTGCTCTGGGGCAAAATGGATTAACTTCTTTTCATCAATACCATAGTGAGTAAATATAGACTCTTCCTGTTTCTTTCTGCAAAGAGTATTTTGAACCTGCTATTTTCAATATGCCGTTACACATAAATCTCTTGGTTTAATTAAAGTCCATGTCTGGGTATAAGGACAAGTTGGTAGTGAGATTCTTTGGGAAACAAATATAATGAGGCTATCAAAGAATATTTCAAAATTTTATCTCACTAGGAATAATAATAAATTAAAAATGAGTTGCAATGTGTGACAGTAAGGAGGAACAGCAAAGGGGGGATGAACATAATCAAAATACATTTTATGCATATATGAAATTCTCAAAGAATTAATAAAAATTTTATATTAAAAAGAAGAACAGCAAAGATAAGAGGTCTGCTAAACTGCTTTTGTTGTTGTTGTTATTGTTGCTGTTTGTTTGTCTTGAAACAGGATCTCATGTAACCCAGCTGACCTCAAGCTTGTTATGTAGCTGAGGATGACTTTGAACTCCTGATCCTCCCGCCTCTACCGCTTAAGAGCCAAGTTTAGGGCTTATGTAACTATGCGTGGTCAAAACAGTGTTTTAAAAGTAACAACTTGATTTAAATATGATTCAACTACAATGCAACACATTCATTTAAAATATATAATCAAATGATTTGAGAGTTTCCACAAAGTTGCACAATTCTCATCACAATTAATTTCTAGGACATTTTTGTCACCCTCCAAAAGACCCACCCCCATGCCCATCAGCACTCACCCCAAATTTTCCCTCAAGTCTCCCCCCAGCCCTGGAAACCACCCATCCACTTTGTGTCCATGGACCTGCCTGTGTTGGGCATTTCATACAAATGGAATTGTGTACTGAGTGTCTTCTTTCATTAGACCAAGTTCATTCATATTGTTTCGTGTGGGTTGGTACTCCACAGTAATTCATTTTTGTGGTCAAGTAGCATTCCATTGAATAGTTCTACCACATTTTTGTTATTTGCTCTTCACTTGATGGATATTTGGTCTGTTTCTGTCTTGTGGCTATTATAAGTAATTTGACCATGAATGTGCGTATCAAGTTTTTGAGTGGAGGCATGTTTTTACTCTCTTGGATTTTCTATATCTCTATATATAGTGAAATTACTACATTTAGTTAACTTGCTAATTCCGTGTTCAACCTTCTGAAGAACTTCCAGACTATTCTTCAAAGTGGCACATTGCTTTGTAGAGTGAGATGGAATCTGGATTCCCTGTGTCCTTGCCATCACTTGTTATTGCCTATCTTTTGCACCTCCATCATTTGTGTACGCAGCATTTCGATGTGGTTTTGCTGTGCAGTTCCCTGGTGACTAATGATGATCTGCATCTTTTCATGAGCTTATTGGCTGCTTGTAGATTTTTGGTGATATTTATATTCAGATCCTTTGCTCATTTAAGATTTTATTTGATTTTTACAAATTGTGTGTGTGCGTGTTTGTTTGTGTGTGTGTGCGTGTGTGTGTGTGTGTATGCAAGTGAGTGTGGATGCCTGTGGAGGACAGAGACATCAGATCTTTGGAAGCTGGAGTTATAGGCAGTTGTGAGCTGCACAACATGGGTGCTGGGAACTGAACCCCAGTCCTCTGCAAGAGCAACTAGTGCTCTTAACTGCTGAGCCATCTCTCTCCAGCCCCTGTGCTCATTTTTAAATTGGATTATTTGTCTTTTTAATTTTTGAATTATAACAGATCCTTATAGATATTAGTATGTTATCAGATATTTGATTTGTTTTCTACCATTCTGTGGGCTATGGATTTATCATCAGGTGTTCTGGGTGTATGTACTGGCTCATGGTGCGACCAGGAGGCTGACATCATTCACACCACATCTCATGAGATTTCAGTTAGCCTTGGATGATATCGTGAAGGGCAGAGTCGCTTGCTAAGTATCAAGAAAAAATAAAGCTTTGAACTATAAGTAACAGATAAAGAGGAAAGGAATCAAGAACCTGAATGTATTAAGTAACAATGGAAATGATTTAAGCAACTTAATGCTGTATCTCCCACCATCCCCTGTAATAAGTTACCAGCCAGTCAAAACTGGTCATCATGGGTCATCTCTAAAATATCTAAAACAACCTTTACTCCCAGCATTCAGGAGGCAGCGGCAGGCGGATCTTTGTGAGTTTGAGGCCAGCCTGGTCTACATAGTTAATTCCAGGCCATTTGGAGCTATAGGGAGACCCTGACTGACTAACAGCCATCCAAAACTCCAATTCCAGGGGAATTCGATGCTCTCTTCTGACCTCTGCGGGCATTGCATGACACAGATGCACTTACATACATGCAGGCAATATGCTCATACACATAAAATAAAAATAATAAAATATCAAATAAAGAATCCAAAAAGCAATATTAACACATTTAAAGGGAATGCTTCTGTGATTGACAGCTGATGAAAGTGTGTAGTCAGCTGGTATAAGCTGAAATGAACAGCCCCTGTTTGTGCTGGCAGGCCTTCGTGGAAACCGTGTGATGAAAGCTTTTTGTTATGAATCAAAGTGTGACTATTGCTTTCAAATGTATTAAAGCCTCGAGCCCCAATGGCCTAATGGAGGCACTGGCCTCCTAAAATGAATTAAAGTCAAATAATGGCTTTTTGACTTTGTGCAGGGTCTTCTGCAGTATTATGATGAATTATGCCAGGAGGTGCCTTCTGTGTTTGTCAACCTGATGACCCCTAAAATGAAAAAGGTTGGTGTTGCTGAAGGTTTGTATTAATTTCTCTGATTTAAAATTAGCTTCCATTTCTATAGATTATGGCTCTCAGATCATCTGTTCTTGTCTAGCCCCTGACTTTTTCACTTCAACTTCATAGTTCTCTTCTCTCTCTCTCTCTCTCTCTCTCTCCTCTCTCTCTCTCTCTCTGTCTCTCTCCTTCCTGTTGAATGATTTCTTGTCTAAGTCTGATTGCCTTTGAACAACAAGTAAACATGAGTCATGAGCACTTTGTAAAAATTTATGGCAGCTTCCCAGACAGCCAAAAATGATTTAAAACAAAAAGTCGTCTCCATTAAGCGTAATAGTGGGGAAATATAATGAAGGAAATTTATCTTGTACTAGTTTCAAGTAACAAAAGAAAGCCTCTTCTTTATGTACTCCGGTGAAAAATAGAAGCTGTCATCTTTGCTCTTTTTAGGTGGAATCCGTATTGAGGCAAGGGCTCACGATTCTAACGTGGTCGTCTTTAACGCTGGAAAGCTTCTTCCACGAAGTTGAATCAGTTTTGGATATGTTCAGCCAACTTTTAAAGAAGGTAAAATTGATAGTTCTCTTAAAGCTACATACATTAATACTCAGGATATAAGTAATAGTTTAATGATACACAGAGGGTCTTTGAAGGGTATAATTTGGGCTGGAGAGATGGCTCAGTGGCTAAGAGCTTGTACTGCTCTTTCAGAAGGGCTGAGTTTGGTTCACAGCACCTATGTTGGGTGGCTCACAACTGCCTGTAACTCCAACTCCCCTGAGGCCTGACATCCTGGCCTCCATGGACACCTTGGACTCATGTGCACATAGCCACACACAGACACATACACACATAATGAAAAAATATATCTTAAAAAAATAAAGACTAGGCTTTTGGAGCAAGGGGAAGGAGAGATGGCTCAGCAGTTAAGAGCACTGTCTGTTCTTGCGGCAGACTAGGGCTTGGTTCCCAGCACTTACATGGTAGTCAGCAACCATCTGAAACTTGCAGTGGACCAGGGTTCAGTTCCCAGCACCTACCTACGGGGTGGTTAACAACCATCTCAAACTTCAGTTCCAGGGGATCTGATGCTCTCTTCTGGCCTCTACAGGGATTGCATACATGTGGTACATTTACCTACATGCATGCAAAACACTCATATACACAACATAAAAATAGATAAATAATTAAAAATAAAGGGTATGGGCCGGGTGTGGTGGTGCACGCCTTTAATCCCAGCACTCGGGAGGCAGAGGTGGGCGGATCTCTGTGAGTTGAAGGCCAGCCTGGTCTACATAGTGAGTTCCAGGACAGCTGGGGCTACAGGGAGACCCTGTCTCAAAAAGACGAAAAAACAAACAAAAAAACCAAAATAAATAAATAAATAAATAAAGGGTATGACCTTTAACTAAAAGAATGTTAATTATATAAAAGGTAATGTTTTATGTTTCTTGTACTGATTTGGGTTTTTCATCTGGGTTGCCTTGCATTTATCGCTGAATTACCTTGCCTTCAATAGGCTAAGCTGATGGTTCAACTCCATACTGTAGTTTAAAAGTGGGATGATAGCCAGGCATAGTGGCACATGCCTTTAATCCCAGCACTTGGGAGGCAGAGGCAGGCGGATCTCTGTGAGTTCGAGGCCAGCCTGGTCTACATAGTGAGTTCCAGGACAGCTGGAATCCTGTCTCAAAAAGACCAAAAAATAAAAGTAGGATGACTTGGGGGCTGGGAGATGGCTTAGTGCATAAAATCACGAGAACTGAGTTCATATCCCCAGCATGACATAAAAAGCCAGGCTGGGATAGTGCCTGCCTGTAATCTCAGTCTTGGGAGGCAGAGATAGGGGATACCCAGAGCAAGCTGACTGGCTGGACACCACACACACACACACACACACACACACACACACACACACGCATGCACACCTGCATTGTATATGTGCCCACACACAGGCAAACATGCATACACACATGCACACAGCACACACTTACACATGCACACACCCACAGAAAATAGGATGATTGTAGGCTGCTAAAGACAGGAAAGTGACATGCCTAAGTGTTAACATTAATGCATCTGACTCTAACTGGTGGAGGCAATAGTCTAGTAGAAGATGACCTGCTGATTTCTGATGTCGGCTCTACAGAACATGCGCGTCTTTTTAAATGTGCAAGTCTCTTTGTGCTATCATGATGTCATAGACAAACTCAGAGGCTTCGGAGTCAGCTAACCTGGGGTAGGCTCCTCTGCTTTTCACTATGTGTTTTTTCTTCATTTACTTTCCTTTTATGAGCCTTGGTGTCTTTAGCTGTAAAGCTGGGGCATGAATACATGAATGCCTCATTTGCTGCATGATGAGGATCAAAGGAAGTCACCCATATGAGCGGTGTTTTGGCCCACACTGTTTTAGATTCATGTCAAGCTTTCTTTGCACATGTATTCTTAAAAATTTCACCAAATTATGCTTGGCTCAGGAGGCAACTTTCTAGATTTAGTTCTCTAGATTAATTTATTTTAAATTATTATTTTTATTTTCAAAAGGTTTATGTGTATGAGTGTTTTGTCTGCATGTGTATATGTGTACCATGTGTGCGCAGTGCCCTTGGAGGCCAGAAGAGGGAGTTAGAGCCCATGGAACTTGAGTTACAGATGGTTGTCAACTGCCATATGGGCAGTGGGATCTGAACCCAGGTCCTCTGCGAAAGCAGCCAGGGTTCTTAACCTCTGAGCCATTTCTTTAGCCGTGTTTAAATTAATTCATAACTTAAGTACATTTTGGCTGAAATGTTTGTGCTAAAGGGAAAGAGAGTTATTTCCTAATTAATTTTTTTTCTTGTGGGAAGGTCAATGACTTGTGTGAAATGCATATTGATACAGTTCTGAAGGAGATAGCCAAGACCCTACTGATTTCCTTGTCGGATACCGGTGCCAGCAGATTAGAAGACATGCTGGACCTGAATGAGGTATGCATTATTATATCATAACAACACACATGTGGAGTCACAGGCCTACAGTGTGAATTGGCAATCTAGAAGCAGGCATCTGGGCTTGTAGCATGTTTATTTAGAACCAGCTTTTTGGTGGGGAAATATCCTCAGTATAAAGACTTACCGTCTCTAAAAGTGCAAGTCCAAGACCAAACATAGATGTGATTTTACTAAAGTTCTTAAATTAATGCTGGTTTTCCTCAGGGCTCTGTCAGCAGTTCTCGATTCTTCCCTCAGTACGTGCTCCCAGAGCCATGCCAATTTTATTGTTGTTTACCTAGACGCTTTCCAATTAGGTCACTCAGAAACCTGGGAATCATCACTTCTCCTCACTCCTTTTCCTAAATCCATCTAGTCTTAAGGCTGAGCCAGGTTTTGCCAGATCTTGCTTAAATCATCTCTCTTCTGTTCCTACTTCCCATTTCTTAGATCAGACCCTTTAACAGCTTTATGCTGTGACCTAACTGTTCTTCCTGTTTCTATATCTGGCCTGCCATATTCAGCCATACTGCCACTGTATCTGATTGTGCAGACTTTTGGTTCAAGTCTTCCAAAGGCAGTGGTACCTAGTCCTTACAGCATGAAATCTAACCTCTTAGCGTCCTGTTCCTTTGATATTTATTTTTTTGATTCTTTAAAATCTATTTTTACTTTTACATGTATGAATGTTTTACCTGCATGTATGAACGTACACCCGTGTTGTGCAATGCATGTGTAGGCCAGAAGAAGGAGTTAGATCCCCTGGAACCAGAGTTTCAAATGGTTATTAGCTGCCACGTGGGTGCTGGGAACTGAATCCAGGTCCTCTGCAAGAGCAGCCAGTGCTCTTAACTGCGGAGCCATCTCTCCAGCCCTACTAAGTCCAGTCAGTGAATTTGTACACATCTTTTAGCTTGTGTCTTTCTCTAAGATACAGAGCACTTCCCCATCCAAATGATTCTCTTGTGCTCTGTTCCAGGCCGTCTTCTGCCCTGTTCCCCCATTTGACTTTCATGATTGTACACTCATGTTGCCCAGAAGTTTGGTCTTTACTTCATAGGAAATAGTGTGACATATATATTTTTTAATTTATTTTTTAATATGAATGAGTATATTGCCTGCATATATGCAAGTACATCCATGTTGCGCAATTTCCGTGGAGGACAGAAGAGGGAGCCGGATCCCCTGGAACCAGAAGTATGAACAGTTGTTAGCTACTATGGGGGTGCTAGGATTTGAACCTGGGTCCTCTGCAAGAGCAGCTGATGCTCTTAACTGCTGAGCCATCTCTCCAGCCCTGTGACATATGTTCTTTTTAAAAAAAAATTTTAAATTTGTTATTTTTATTTTATGTGTATACATGTATTACCTGTATGTAGGTAAGGGCACCCATGTCGTGCAATGCCCGTGGAGGTCAGAAGAGCCTGTTGGATCCCCTGGGACTGGAGTTATAGAAAGTTGTTAGCTGCCATGTGGGTGCTGGGATTTGAACTCAGGTCTTCTATAAGAACAACCAGTGTTCTTAACCACCGAGCCATCTCTTCAGCTCCACATTCTTTATATTTATAAAGTTGTGACTCACCTTATTATTTTGTTCTTTCTTACAACACTATATTATTCTACTGTATGAACATCTTGCAATTCACCTATGCTATTGAGGACATTTGCATAGCTTGTAACTTTTGATTATACACTGAATATTATTATATATGTGTTTTTGTTGACTTTTGGTGAGTATCCAGAAATGAAATTGCTGGGTCATCCATTGTAAATATATTTGACTGCAGTACTGTTCCAGGAAAGTTTGGGGAGTCCCTTCATGGTCACTAGATGAGACTGGGGAAATCAGGGTTTCCTCTTGGGATTCTTAGTCTTATTAATCAGAGAATTTAAGAATGGACTCTAGTGGAAGTTTGAGGACAATTTTATTAGAACGTGAAAGAAAACCCCAGGACAGGCAAGCTGTAAATTTCATCAGCTGCCTGGAGATGGAGAATAGAGAAGGAAGGAAGAAAAGCCATGCTGGTTTAGAGAAGCCGGCATGCAGGTCAGCCAGCCACATGACAGACAAGCAACACACTGATGGGGGGAGCTTTAGAGAGAGCACGGAGTCCCAAAGCACCAGAGAATGCGTGCTTAGGGCAGAGACAGGGAAGAAAAGGAAATATTCCACTTTCCTGAGCACTTCAGAAAATCAGGAAGTTTATGGCTGCAGCCTTGTGAGCTACTGCGATATGGGGTGGGAATTATGGGAAGGAAAAGTACACCATCTCATTAAAGGGGTACTTATTCCCCCTCCACCTAGCTTTTTAGCTTGGCTTAAGGTGAACCTACCTTTCTAAGGGGTGGTCCCGCCTCCCCGAGGGGTGTCAGACTCTTTAGCTAGACATTGGGCTTGTCTTAACTGGAATGTTCGGTTTCCACCCAGGTCAGAGAGTCTATTTTCTTAATCAGAAGGAGTTTTTTTCTTTTCCTCTCTCTTAATAGGCTTTTATTGCTAGTCTAACAGTAGAAATACCTCTTTGGAGAGCATCCATTTGAATTAGGAGCCTGTTGGGTTGGGTTTTTGCACCAGACTGTTATGTTTCTGAACCTATAGGGGCTCATTCCTCACCTCTCCTCCTCCTTCCTGTTTGACTTGCAACTTTCTTACTGTGATAACTAACAGAAAACATATATTTAACCATTTAAAATATTTTTATCCTTCATTTATTCTTTGACAATTTCATACACGTATATATCTCGATCATACCTACCTCCAGCTCCTCCCTCCCTCCCACCTCCATGCCCTCTCTGTCTTCCTTCCTTCCTTCCTTCCTTCCTTCCTTCCTTCCTTCCTCCCTCCCTCCCTCCCTCCCTCTTTCTTTCACTCTTTCTTTCTTTCCTTCCTTCTTCTTACTGAATCCAGTTTGCTGGAATGCTGACTGGTCTTTGTTGGCTTGATCTTGTTCAGGACTTGTGCAGTTACCACAGCTGCAGTGAGTTCATGAGTGCAATGGCTGTGTTGTGCCCAAAGACAGCATTGCACAGCATCCTTCCCATCCTCCTCCAACTCTTGCATCCTCCCCACCCTCTCTTCTTCGGAAACTTGTGGTTCCTCTAACCATTTTAAGAGTATATGTCAGTGATATTAAATATACTTACAATGTGACATAACCACCAATGTTGTCTAATTTCCGGAAATTTAAAGAAAATTTATTGAGTCAAGAATTTCAGTGTGTTTTGATCATGTTCCAACCCCCTCTCCAATCTCCACCCTTACCCCCCCCCAATTTCATGACCTCTGTTAGCATATGGAAAACCCCATCTATCTTATGTACCACATCTGAACTGGGTGTCAAAGAAGTCCTATCTCATTAGAATGCCAGTGATCTATAATTCTTAAACACAGATGGACCAAAGTAAGGGCCAGTTTCCTTTCCTTCACACATGATTTTGGGTCAGAATACATCCAGGTTTTTTGGAATGAACTTTTCGTATGTATTTTCTGTTTCTCTTACACGCCGCTTAGGGCTGTCATGTAGGAATTTCTCTTTCCATCAGTGATCAGAGCTGCTTGGGATTCTTCATCAAAGACGGCTGTACACAGTCCAAGTACGTGCAGGTTACACTTCGGCTGTTTCTGGGCTTCACACAGCGCACTCACCCCACTTTGGTCCAAAGCATTCTCCAACAGGTAGATGTTCCCCAGAGGGTTTTTCTGTGGGTAAAAGCAGAACGTGGGTCTTCACTGCAGGCAGCAGTTGACTCATGGACCTCCAACCCAAGAGTCTCTGTGTGACAGCTGGGATGTTTCACAGCCTCACGTGACAGTTGTCCATTACTGTTCTCTATACCAGTGTCTTCTGGATTATTTTCTGTAATCTGTAGACTTCTCAGGTTCCTATTGCTGTTACAGACTGCAGCTAGGACTTGATAGCCCATGGATGACGGTGATTGCCTGTATGACCATTGGAGTGCTGTGCAGTGAACTGTCGCAGGCCCAGCCCCTGGCAAGAGCAATGCACCGGGATACTGTATAGCGGGGTGGTCGACACCCCCACCTGATTGTGCCCACTTACCCAAGCTTGGCAGCCAGGAAGGCCCAGTGTCCCAGAGACCCAGGGGTGCACTGTGCTTGTGAGTAGACATCCAGGCAGGTGCAGCTCTGGTCACCATCTTGGCTCCCTGGTTATTTTTCCTCTTAACTTGTCAAGTCCTGAGTTCAGAATTTTAAGAGCTATGTGGGAATGCCAGGCTTCTTAATTAAATGAGGAGTCCCTGTGTTTCCGGAATGCCCCACTGCCACCACCTTCAGGTTCCACAGCCATGTTGTTGCCATCTTGGCTCCCAGATCTTTCTCTTTCTTACTTGCCCAGGCCTGAGGTCAGAGTTTTTAGATCAATATAGAATCACGTGTGGTCAGGGAGGCATTCATCTTGTATGATAAGGTTCCCATATGGTCCAGCACATGCACTCAGTCTCTTGGGAGCCAGTGCACCCAGGGCCCTGAGGCTGGCTGCCTCCACCTTTTTTACCCTCTCCCTTGAGAACTTTTTCATCATCTAACTATTGTGTTATGCATACGAGGTCCCCTACTCTCCTATCTCCAGCCATTAGTCACCCCTCTTCTGCTTCCTATTCCTGTGAGTTTGCCTCCTCTTGATATCTCATATAAATAGAATCATATAATATTTATTCTTTGATAGACCAAAGACACAATTCCACTCAAATTCAATTTGGTGAACAAATGAACTCACTGGATTACTTACAGGAGCAAGGGTCACCAATTTCTTACAAGAGCTGTGGTGACCCCCAGACAGACTGATCATTAAAAGCCCCATCCAGCATGGGTGACAACCTCCTCCAAACTATGTAGATGGAGTCCTTTCTTCAGTTAACCTTCCACCCACTGTGTACTCCAGTCTAGCATCTTATGAGACCAGGTACAATCTGAGCAGGATTACATGCAACTGGGAGGGGGATTCATGAGGGACTGAGTGCCTGGAATTGTAGGTGAGGGTCTAATGACCCTGCCCATCCCCTCCTTCTATGAAGGAACTCAGTTGGGTCTTGTTGAGCGTCTCTTGTGGGTAGTCACAGTTTCTCTGATCAAGAATGTTTCCCAAAGCCGGGTGTGGTGGCACACGCCTTTAATTCCAGCACTCGGGAGGCAGAGGCAGGCAGATCTCTGTGAGTTCAAGGCCAGCCTGGTCTACATAGTGAGTTCCAGGACAGCTGGGGCTACAGGGAGACCCTGTCTCAGAAAGACCAAAAGAATGTTTCCAAAGAAATGTCCAGTTTCTGCCCGGTGTTTACTTCTCACTGATCCTAGAATCTCAGCGTAAGCGTTTCATGAAGGGTTTGCCGACATGCAAACAGAATACACAGAATTGGGGGAATTTCTGCATCAGTTTCCTTCCTTTTGTCCTATTTATAATGAATTCGTCTTCTCATGGTGCGTATTCAGAATTATTTTGACATTATTAATTGCTGAGCAAAAGAAGCTCATGCTGTTAGAGAGAAAGTGTTTTGAATTCACAAACAAAGAACTTTCCCATGAATCAAAAGGGAAACAGACCACACAAAGAAGGGAGATTAGGCTAGACAGACAAGATGTAATGTGCTGTTTTGTGTTGATGGTTCAATAGGAAAACCTGTAATGAGATAAGTGGCCGGTCTTGGTGCTATAAGTTGAGATCAGAAGGCAGAATTCTGAAGAGCACCTTTGTCAATCAGTTATTTCCCCTGGAGTAACTAAAAACCTAGCCACGCTTAGACTGCCTGCCCAGAAGCCTGCCATGGGGCGGACAACTGTAGGCAAGACAGAAGATGATTTGTAAGGGTAGTCAGGTAACATTGTGGGTAGAGAAATCAGTTTTGGAAACATCATATACACAATACTAATTTTTTGGAGTGGAGGCGGATGAGCTTGGCTGGAACCAAGCAGTTGTTAACCATGAGGCCATTGTTTGAACCTGTGAGCATGGAAGGAGTAGATAGTGACACCTCACCTTCCCGTTCCTCCTGCTGATCACTTCTGCTGGTGCATCTCACTGGTTCAAGCCCATTGGAATCCAGAGCCCTTTCCACTATATAGGACTGCATCGTTTTACATCTACCATGAGTGCACAGTACATATGGGATCCTATTTCTCTACATACATCCCTGCTGACCTTTGTTATTGCTTTAGTTTGCTTTCTGTTGCTGGAATGAAACACTCTGACCAAAAGCAACTCATGCCTTCCACTTCCCGGTCATAATTCCTCATTGAGGGAAGTCAGGGCAGGAGCTCAAGGAACTGAAGCAGAAACCACGAGGGATGCTGCTTACTAGCTTGGTCCCAGGCGCAGACTCAGCTACCTGTCTTTTTAAAATATTTTATTATTTTTATTTTATTTTATGTGTATGAGTTTATTGCATGCATGCATGTAAGTGCACCCGTGTTGTGCAATGCCCGCAGAGATCAGAAGACGGCGTCAGATCCCCTGGAACTGGAGTCACAGACAGTCTTTAGCTTCCATGTGGGTGCTGGGAATCAAACCTGGGTCCTCTGCAAGAGCTGTCAGTCTCTTAACCACTGAGTCATCTCTTCAGCCCTGAGGGAGGCATTTTCTTAATTGCTGGTTAATGTAGGAGGGCCCAACCCACTGTGGGTGGTGTCATCTTTAGGGAGTTGGGCCTGAGATGTATAAGAAAGGAAGCTGAGCAAGCCGAGAGGGAGTGAGCCAGTGAGCAGCGTTACTCCATGGTTTCCGCTTCCAAGTCTTGCTCCAATGTAGTCCCTGCCCTGCTCTGATTTTCTTCAACGGTGAACTGCGATATGTAAGACGAAATAAATCCTTTCCTCTCCAAGTTGTTTTTGGTCATGGTGTTTATTTCAGTAACAGAAAGCAAAGTAGGACATAGGAGGAAATAGTATTTCCTCAGGACTGAAAAAATGAGCAGATACATCGCTAAGAGAGGACCAGGGAAGAGGGGAGCACGAATGGGGGATAGTGGTGGTGGAGATTGGCCCCCTCCAGGAATTTTCTGGAGAGACGTTTCATGGAGAGGCTCAGGCTCTTTTCTGGATGTGTTTTGAAGGCCCAAGTTGACTGCTCTCGTTTACTCTTTTCTAAACTGCTTGTTGGACATTGGCTCACCCAGTTTTGTAAGCCAGTTTCTCTTCTGACTTTGACTAGTCCTCAGCTTCTTCTTGAAGCCTCTTCTGACTATTGGAAAAGGTCATATCCAGGACTTCATGCATGCTAGGCAGGCATTCTACCAACTGAACTCCACCCTCGGCTCCAGTACGCATAAGCTGTTAAACAGATGCCCAGCAATAGAGCCATACTCAAACAGTACCTCATTTAAATCTCAAAGCAACAGTTTGGATTGTCCCCTCTTAAAACTATATCTCAATTTCAACTTTTGGCAATAACTTTTTACCTAGATCTATGTGTGGCTGAGTCAGATGTAGATCAAAGATTGGATTTTTCTTCTTTCTTTTTCTTTTCTTTACAGCTTTCTTTTGGTTATTGGCAATTTCGGATCCAAGACATTAAACTTAAGGGGTGTGAATACCTCCCCAAAAGACATGAAGCCATTGACAAATCTCTATCACATGTCACCTATCTATTTATCATCTATTAATCATCTATCAATCTTATATTTATCTACCTATCATCTATAATTTATCATCCATCTATCATCTATTATCATCTATCTCTATCATCATCATCATCTATCAACTATCAGCTATCTATCATCTATATCTATCATCTATCATATCTATCTCTATCATCTATAATCATCTATCTATCATCTATCTATCATCATCTATCATTATCTATCTATCTATCTATCTATCTATCATCATCATCTATCATTATCTATCTATCTATCTATTATCATCTATCATCTATCTATCTATCTATCTATCTATCAATCATCATCTATCATTATCTATCTATCTATCTATCTATCAATCATCATCTATCATTATCTATCTATCTATCTATCTATCTATCTATCTATCATCATCTATCATCTATCTATCATCTCTATCATCTATCTATCTACCTATCTAATATTTATCCACCTATCATTTATCAATTTATCATCTGTCTATCCTTGCAGTGCTGGGGAGTGGAATCCAGGACACAATAGACAAGTATCCTACCACTGAGCAACACTTCCAGTCTTTCTGCTTACTTTTAAGTGAAATTAGTCATAGTTTTAGAAATTAAAGTCATAATATTTTCATAGAATTTTTAAGGTGTCTGAGAATGAACAGTAATTTCTTTATTCAATAGACATATACAAAAGAATGGGCAGACATTCTAAATCACAAAAGCAGACATGTGGAAGAAGCCGTGAAAGAGCTGATATTAATATTTGAGCAAATTTATGAAGTCAAGTACACCGGGACACCAACAAAACAGGTACCAGGTAATTTCACTCACGAATGTTTGAGTCTCGAGTTACAGCTATGTTCTCCCATGGGTGCCTCCTGCTCAGCAGATAGCAGAGTTTCAGATTCCTCGAAGGAAAGCAGGTATTGAGCATAAACCACACTGCACACACAAACAGTTTAGATCCTGTGAGCCCTGGTTGGCAGTAAGAGAATAGTGAGACCTTCTTGAAATCCAAGTTCCTAGATGCCAACCTGTTGGATCTCCGGGACCCTCATAATTGTGGCATAACTTATGATGAGGCCTATTGTAACTTCCTGAGCCTGACTAAAGTTTGGCAACCTGTCTCTGGCCGGTCACTTCCTCGTGGAGGTGACTCAGCAGGGCCCGACCTCGGACTGCCTCTCCCCAATCACAGCTGGCGTGGCCAATTCCCAGTGGCTCACAGCCATTGCCCCAGATGACATACACCTTTGCCCTTCCCTTTTCCACACCCCTTTTTGTTTAAACTATATAAGGTAATGCCTGATGCAATAAAGTGAGTTCTTGCCTCAACAAGACTCCCAACTCGGTGTGGTTTTTGAGCCGACACTCACTATCCCGCTCAGCCCCTAAGAGAGGAACACAGGCTGGTCCTGGCCTCTCTTCCTGTGCCGTACCTGTCGGAGAGCGATCCGACACCAACCAACAGCCAACCTTTCTGTGGAGAGGGCTCTCAACCTGCATTGTTACCTGTTGGGGGACCCTGCTGCTAAGGTTGTAGTCCTCCATGTCCGGATAGCTCTAAGGGGCTTGGTGCTATATGGAAGGACTCCCTTTTTCAGTGGGGGCCTCCTGTTCTCTGCCTGACTTACCTGGAAAGTGCCACCAAGCACGGATGCCTGACCTTATTTGGAACACAACCTTTGGCATAGTTACCTGCAATAAAACCCCCAGGTTTTTTCTACATGATAACTAGGCATTGCCCTGTAGTCGGATGATAGGACCCCCCTGCCACATGTACATAAAGCATACTATGAGGATCTATCAGCTGAGGCTTTGGCTACTGCCTCCACACTATATTTTCCCTAACCTCCACTGAATAAACAGAGCTGTTTCACTGAGTCTGGGCTGTATCACTGAATCTGCCTCCCGGAAGGGCTTTCTCCTGTCAGTGCTCACTGGCCATCCTGACCCCATTCTTTGCTTCTGCTCCCTTTGTTCTCATGGATCGGTGGCCAACGACCCACGAGGGGAGGGAGCGACCCCACAGTTACCTATTTTGTGATTCATTTATTTTTATTATATGTGTATGAGTGTTTTGCCTGCATGCATGTGAGTGTACCTGTGTCATGCAATGCCCATGGAGGACAGAGATGGTGTCAGATTCTTTGGAACTGCAGTTACAGGTGTTTGTGAGCCACCTGACCATGGTGTGGGGAGCAGAACTTGGGGTGCTCTGGAATAGCAGCAAATGCTCTTAACTGTTTAGCCATCTCTCCAGCCCTGAGATTTATGTCCTTTTAACAATATTTTTATTTATTATTATTATTGTTATTATTTTTAATTATTTATTTCATAACCATATGACTAGAAGAGGCATTTCATTACAACAGCATTGACATATTCAATATCAACTTCTAGAGCTAAGATGCTTCTCTTTCAAAACTAGCTGTAAATTATTAGGTTTACAGTTGAATTAATTCAGTTATACAATATTGTACTCTGTATAAACCCTATAAGACATAAAATTAAACGAAGTTTTAAACTTTAAAAAAGATATCAATTTCATTATTAAAATACACAGTTTCATACAGAAAACTTCATTTTTAATACAACTGACATTAAGACGCATATGTGTTTCTAATTTTTTTTTTAAAAATTAATTTTAAAATTTTGAAAAATATAAAGTCATCAGGTAGATTTCAATGGTATTGTTTTTCACATCTACTAATTATTAAGGAGAAAATTTTTATGCTTTGAAGAATTATTATAATTTTTAAAATTTATTTATACACCCACTTCCCAGGTAGCACCTTCCCATAGCCTCCCTCCCCTGACTAGAGCCCTTATTCTCTGATATCCCTGCTACTGTCTGCTGTGTTGTCGGCACCCCCAGCCATTCCCCACTACTTGCCCTTCTGGTGAATCTAGTCAGCCTATCTAGAGGCCTTTGTTTTAGGAGGGTCAGCTGTTCCTCATCTAGCAGTAATCAGTTGTCAATATTCCTTTGGATAAGATCTTATTATTTTTATTTTATGTGTATGAGTGTATTGCCTGCACCTATGTAAGTGCACCTGTGTTGCGTAATGCCTGAGAAGGTCAGAAGAGGGTATTGGATCCCCTGGAACTGGATCCATACCAAGGGCATAAACCATAATAAATTCATATAAAAATATGTTATATGGTTTTTCCAATAGCGCAAGAGACCCCGAGAAAACTTTGGTGGCATCATGCATCTATCTATCATTTATCTATCTATCTATCTATCTATCTATCTATCTATCTATCATCATCATCATCTATCATCTATCTATCCTTCCATCATCTATCTATCATCTATCTATCTATCTGTCTGTCTGTCTATCTGTCTATCTATCTATCATCTATCTATCATCATCATCAATCATCTATCTAATCTATATATGCCTTTCAAGTCTAATTTCTGTCCCCAGATGTCCTTTGGTGTGGATTGCTTTTCCCAG
The DNA here is from genome assembly GCF_000622305.1 of Nannospalax galili. Classification (NCBI taxonomy): domain Eukaryota; kingdom Metazoa; phylum Chordata; class Mammalia; order Rodentia; family Spalacidae; genus Nannospalax; species Nannospalax galili. The sequence goes on along the minus strand of NW_008343842.1, from coordinate 638,338 downwards.
GGCTCTGTGCTTTCTCTCATCTGGCCAGCTTGGCTATCTCACACCCAGATGCAAGCCCTTTTTTTGTTGTAGTTTTTCAATGCTTGCTTTCATTTTATCAATTGGCAATATCATATAATGCTTTGATCAAGTCCAGTCCCCTGTTCTTCCCCTTCGATTCCTCCCTTATAACTGTCACCTCTATTCCCTCCCAATTTCCAAATTTCATGTTTCTCTTCTTTTTAAACCCCTGGAGTTCACATAGTGCTGCATGTGCATGGGTGTGGGGCCATCTACTGGAGCATAGGTAGCTTCTCGGGCTGCATCCCTGAAGAAAACAGGAGCTGGCTTTGTGAGTGAATTGAGAGAACATTCTAATCAGAGATCCCATGGAAATGGTATTGTCTGGGGGAGGAGGGAGGGAAGGAGGGAGGGAGAGAGAGAGAGACAGAGAGAGAGACAGAGACAGAGACAGAGAGAGACAGAGAGACAGAGACAGATGCAGTAGTCTAAAGTTCATGACCTGTCTTTTCAACCAGTACTGAGCATCAAAGACCACAGTGATTCTCAACAAAGGGGTGGGACCTCCCCCCCACTACCACCCCCCCAGGAACATTTGACAAAGTCTGGAGGCGTCCTTGGTTGGCACACAGTATGGGTGGTCACTAGTGGCTTCTAATGCATAGAGGCCAGGGATTCTGGAAAAACATCCTCCAGGGCAGCCTCAGTAGCAAAGGATTATGGGTCTCAGAATGCCAGTAGCCCTGATCCAAAGTGAGTATTCTCAACACAGTGTCTTCCTCTTAGAGTTTTCCACTTTTTACCTGTTCATGTCCCAAGTGTCAAAATCACAAAATATCAGTTCATTAAGTTACAAAACTCAAGGTATAAATGGATAACTGAGAGAGATGTGGTGTGTGTGTGTGTGTGTGTGTGTGTGTGTGTGTGTGTACACCAGAGACCAGTTCAGATATTTTTCTTCAGGATGCTGTCCACCTGGGTTTAAAATTTTAAAAATTACATTTATTTATTTGTTGTTTGTTTGTTTGTTTTGTATATGTGTGTGTGTGTAGAGCACCATGCCTGTGTGGACATCAGAGGACAACTTTTGGAAGTCAGTTCTCTTCTTCCATCATGAGGGTTCCAGGAATCGAACTCAGGTCCTCAGGCTTGGCAGCAAGTGCCTTTACCCACAGAGTCATTTTGCCAGCCCACATTTAGGTTGTTTCTGAGACAGACTTTCTCACTGGCCTAGAATTCACCAGTGGCTAGGCTGGCTAGCCATTGAGCCCCAGGCATCCACCTGACTCTGCCTCCACAGTGTTGGGATTACAAACACGTCACCATCTTTGACTTTTCATGTGGGTGCAGGAGACCAAACTCAGGTCCTCCTGCTTACATATAGACTAGTCTGGCCTCAATCTCACAGAGATCTGCCTGCCTCTGCCTCCCGAGTGCTGGGATTAAAGATGTGCACTACCACACTTGATATTTTTCCTCATTCTAGATACTAAGAGTATATTGATGGAATATATTTCAGATGAATGATGATTCTTTTGAGATGGATAATTTAAGTTGAATTCCTAAAGAAGGCAAAAGAAATCCTAAATGGAAAAATAGTTTTTGTAATATTTTAAAAAATAAGATTTATTTAATTTTATTTTAGATGTATGAGTGTTTTGCATGTGTGTATGTAAATATACCACATGCGTGCACTGCTCACAGAGGCCAGAAGAAGGCATTGGAGTCCCTGGAACTAGAATTACAGATAGTTATTAGCTGCCATGGGGGTGCTGGGTGCCCAAACCGGGTCTTCTGCAAGAGCATCCAGTGCTCTTAACTGCTGAGCCATCTCTCCAATCCCAGAACTTTTTTTTTAAATCTAAAAGGAACTTCATAATAAGGATGGGTCACATAGGTTAAGTGTAATCCTGAAAAGTCAAGTGTTCCATTTTTGCTCTGTCTTCTGTTTCTAGAGCAGAGGAAACATGTGGTTTTTGGAAGTGAAACGGAGGAAGGTGACAGCCTGGACTTTGAGGCTGAGGTGAGAGAAGCTGACATCAATGACAAAGATGAATTTAAGAAGGTATTTATCATGGGACAACCTCACATAGTTTCCTGGAATTATGAATCATAAGACTGTAGATAACACAAATGGGGCTGCATTTGGGCAGGTCTGAACCATTCTTATAGCAGAACCCAGAAAATACAATGTTCAATTTTTTTTCTTACATTGTAGGATCAGAAAAGAGCTGGTCATCTTTACAGTCTTCCCCAATGTCCTCATTTTGATACGATTCTACTCAGCAGGTTACATAATATTATACTGATTGCCTGTGTTTCTTTTTTTAAATATTATTTTAGTTTTATGTGTATGAGTGTATTGCCTGTATACGTATAAGTGCACCTGTGTACGTATAAGTGCACCTGTGTTGTACAATGCCCACAGAGGTCAGAAGGGGGCATTGGATTCCCTGGAATTGGAGTTATGGTTGGTTGTTAGCCACCATGTGGGTGTGGGGAACTGAACCCAGGTCCCAGTTAAGAGCCAGTGCTCTTAACTGCCGAGCCATCTCTCCAGCCCCCTTTGTTTCTTTTCTTAAAGATTATTTTTATTTATTTATTTATTTATTTATTTATTTATTTATTTATTTATGTGTGTACGTTCATATGTGCATGTGTGTACTGGTGCCCATAGAGGCCATAAGAGGAAATCAGATCCCCTGGAACTAGAGTTGGAGGCTGTTGTGAGCTGCCCAGTGTGGGTGCTGGTAACTAAACTCAGGTCCTCTGCAAGAGCAGTGTGTCCTCTTAACCATTGGAACATGTCTCCAGCCCCCTGTGTTTCTTTATATAGAAAGTACGACTTTGGGGGTGTTGGGGCCATTACAGTCACCTCAGAGTGCAGTCCTGGTCCCAGTTCTGGACGTCGCTACCTCTTTTGTACAAATTGCTGCTCCTTCATTCTGTCACTTTCCCTTCACCCCTTTGTTGACTTAACTTTTGTCACTCAAGGAGACATGAACAAATGTTACTCCAGATAGAGCATCAACAACAGACCTAAGAAACTATTCCACCAGAGTCTAGCTTGGTGAACCGATGAGTTTATTGAGTTTACTTATAGGAGCATAGAAGGATGAGGGGGTCACTTTAGGTATTACCAGTGAGTAAAACCAGAACAGTTGCATTGATGAGAAGTCCCAACCCAATGTGGATGGTGAATTCCTCATAGATGGAGTCTCCCTTTCAGCTAGTCCTCTACATCCAGAATATTCTAGTACCTCCTAGGACCCTATGCAGGTGGGACAGCATCGCCTATCTCTGGTGATGGAAGGGGGTATGTTGTACAGGAAAGAGTGCCTGGAATCTCAGGTGAGGGTCTAATGATCTACCCCACCCTGTCCTGTCCGAGGTGCAGTCATCAGGCCCCATCCTGAAAGTATCTTTGCAGGTTATCACCTTTTTTAAAAATTAAAATCATAATGGTTGTTATGCCTGGAGGACTATATTCCACAACACCCACATCCTCTCTGCGGTGGTTTGAATGAGGAATGTCCCCCATAGGCTCCAAGTGTTTTGGTACTTGGCCCCAGTTGGTGGGGCTGTTTGGGGAGGTTTAGGAGGTGTGGCCTTGCCGGAGGAGGCACACAGCTAAGGTGGGCTCTGAGAGTTCATAGCCTTGCCCCACTCTTAGTGTCTCTCAGCTTTCTGCTCTGACTGCCTCTGCCACCATGCCTCCCTGCCGAGCTGCTCAACTCCTCTCCCTCTGGAACCAAATAAACTCTTTTTTATAAATTGCTTTGGTCATGGTGTTTTATCACAGCAACAGAAAAGTGATACACTCCATTTTAAAAAAAAAAGATTTTATTTATTTTTATTTTTATGTGTATGAGTGTTTTGCCTGCATGTAAATGCACCCATATGGTGCAGTGCCCATGGAGGACAGAAGAAAGTGTCAGAGTCCCCTGGAACTGGAGTTCAGGATGGGTGTTAGTCACCATGTGGGTGTTGGGAACGGAACCTGGGCCCTCTGGAAGAGCAGCCAGTGGTCTTAACCACTGAGCCATCTCTCCAGCCCCCTCATTCACTTCTGTTTTACTAACACTCACATGCTCTAAATCAGTTTTGGAAATTAGCAAATAGAATATATTTATTCTATTTTTGCCTTCCTGTAGCAGTATAGATTTGGGGGAAGGGTGTTGAGATAGGGTCTCCTGGTAGCCCCAGGTGGCCTGGAACTTGCTGTGTAATCCAGGCTGGCCTTGATCTCACAGGGATGTGCCTGCCTCTGCCTCCTGAGTTCTGGGATTAAAGGTTTGCACCACCAACCCCTTAGACTTCTCAGTACCAGGCACCAGACAATCCCCAACCACCAGAGGGAGTCAGCTGGAGAGGAAGCAGTCCCTCCCTCTCTTCAGTCCTTGTCTGAGGTGTGCTCTTGTCATTAAGGCAAGACTGAGCACTGTCAGTCTCTCCCCTTGGGGACCACTATCACCTCTGCCTCTCAAACCCATCTCCCACAGTGCTGCCAGAATGGTCTCTAACAGATTTGGACCGTATCTGTGCTTTAGCTAGGTAATTCATCAGCAGGAACCACTCTCAAAAGCTTGACATACCTGCTTGTTTGGAGAACTCTTCTGTCTCGACTTGACCTGACTCTCCCACTAGCCTTAAAGGGGCAGGGCTCCACGGTAATCAAAAGACAAACAACCAGGACCTGGCCCAGCATGGAATTCATGATAGAAGTCAAAGGTTCTGGAGGAAGTGGGAACTGGTCTAGCACACAGGACCTGAGTTTGAGTCCTATCACGACCAAGCCCCATTTCCAAATCATGATGATAAAAAGTAGGGCTGGATCCACTACACCTATATAGACTCATTCACTTCCTGTGTCCATACCTCACGTCAAGTATTGAGAAGCTCCGCATTTGAAGTGTTTCAACTTTTGGAATGAGTTGTTGACTGTTGAATAAACCAAGTTTTTTTCAAATACACTGTTGCTGAATTCCGGCTCTTTGCTTAACTCCTCCTGTGCTTTGCTCTGTGTTTTTGAGAGCACACTTTTCAGATGTTGTTATTTATCTAAAGAAACCCAGGCAAGCAGTGTGGGATTGAATTTATTTCTAACAGAATCATTGAAATTGTATAGTTTATTCTTTCTTACCAGTCACGTGTCGCTTTTAATATTGAGCTGCTGCTTTGGGAATGTAAGAGGTCATTTCTGGTATTAAATTTAACGTGGTTTCTTATTACAGGAATGTAAAGAAGTCTATGCTTTTTTCTCTCATCAATTACTAGACAGTCTTCAAAAAGCTACATGCTTATCTTTGGACACAATGAAAAAGAGAATATTTGTTGGCAGGCAAGTTGAAAATGTGCTAAAAATAAAAATATCTAATACTACCTGTAATAATATAATTTAATAATATCTTTGTTATTTATTTTTGAGACAAGGTCTTATGTAGCCCAGGCTGTTGCTAAGGATGACCCTGAACTTCTGATCCTGCTTCCACTTCTCAAGCGCTGAGATTACAGGGGTGCACCGCTATGTTGAGTTTATCTAGTGTTGGGGATCAAGCCCAGGGCTTTGTGCATAGTAGGCAAGCACTACTAAAGGGTCTCCCTGGTCAAGGGGACACTAAGATGGATTATTGGAGGTAAGAAGTTTATTAGAAGAGTTATTAACACCACGGACAGACAGATAACAGCATGAAGGGGGCTCTGAGGAGCATTTAGGCCTCAGCACCAGAGACAGCACAGCAGGGGCTCCTGAAGAAAGGAATTTGGAGGCCCAAGTGGCTTCCTGAGGATGGGAGAGGTGTCACAGCACAAGCCTGAGACCAGGCTCTCTGATTCCCAGGCAGGAGGCAGGGAAGAGGGAGGGGGCAGGATGTGTGGTCATCAGAACCCCTTTGATATAAATTCCCTCACCCCCCCCCCGCCCCCGACTTAGAATGCTGTTAGGTAGAGACTCAGGGACAGCTGTCCTCAGTAGGGTGCCTGTTAATGAGCGCAGAAGGGCCTCTGCCCAGTGAGCAGTCTGGCCTGGATTCTAACATTACTTTAAAAAAAAATACATATATATATATATATGTATATATATATAATCTATTATTTTTATGTGCATGGGTGTATTGCCTGCATGTATCTGAGTGTATCCCTGATATGTAATGCCCAAGGAGATCAGAAGAGGGTGTTGGATTCTCCTGGAACTGGAGTTATGGATGGTTGTTAGCCTCCATGTAGGTGCTGGGAATCGAACCTGGGTCCTCTGCAAGAACAGCCAGTGCTTTTAACCACTGAGCCATCTCTCCAGCCCCGGGTTAGCTTGCTTGATAGCTCTTCATTGAAAGAATGGGAAGTGAGTGGTACAAATCAGCTCTCTGCTTTTAAACTGGGATGTCTTTATTTTCCTTCTGGATCCCAACCCCCTTTTTGCTGGTGTTTGTACATGGACAGGTGTTTCTGTAGATGTGACAGCTTTGCTGGTTCTCAAGGAAAAACAGAGTTTGCATTTTTCAAATCATCTTGTCTAGGAGAGCAGTGGACGGCAAGGCAGAAGGAGCTGGCCGAACGGATTCAGGTGTCTGTGCGCATGCTTCATCACCAAGCCCATGCGTCTATGTGTCTGTACATCAGTGATATTGTTTAACAAGCAGCTTTTGGAAGACTTTGACTAGAAACTTCCTGTCTAAGCTGGGCCTGGAGGCACAGGCCTGTAATCCCAGTTATTCAGGAGGCCAAAGCAAAAGGAACAGAATCAAGGTCTGTGAGGTCTAGAGAAGGAGTTCAAGGCCAGCCAAGGAAACTTAGCGACCCAGTCTTAAAATAAGAAGTAAAAAAGGGTGCTGCAATATAGCTCAATGGTAGAGTAGTTTCTGAGCATGCGTGAAGCCCTGTCAATCTCTAGTATTGTAAAAATAAAGTATATGAAGTATGCTTTTTGTTGGTAATAGTCTACATTGCTCCAAGGCTGAGAGCAAAGCATCCCATTCGTTAACATCATTAAATGGTTACTTATTACTGACAGAAAGCAACACTCAAATACTAGAAAATGCACATGATATTACCATTTTACTTCTGGGACTATTACTGTGGGTTTTTTTTTTTTCAGTGCTTTGCAATTTATGATTCTATGATAAATAACCTTTCCTGTTGGGAGCCTGAGGCTCAGCCATTTCTCAGGGCTGCTGGCAGACCTGAGTTGGTGACCTCTCCATTCAGGCCATAACCTTGGCTCACAGCCAGGGCCAGACAATCTTGGCCCACAACCTTGGCCCACGGCCTTGTTCTCCTTTCCAGTGAACAGCCCTGTTCTCCGTAAATCAGTAGATTCCTCCCTTAGAGAACTCAGGCCGCCGCATTCTGACCGGTTTGATTGCTCACTCTTCACTTCTTTGTTCTCATCCTCTATTTAAACTCATGCTTGTGCTTCAGTAAACGAGACTTGATCAGAGCCCTGTCTTGTCTCCATTTCTCTTGTCGCTTGCCTCACCCACGGCCCCACCCCCCAATCCAGGTACCTCGTTGCAGACCCCTTCTTTTTGCTCTTTTTTTTTTTTTTTTTTTGCACTTTCCTTCTTTTTCTTTTTGGTGTTTAGAGACATAGTCTCATTGAGTAACACTGGCTAGGCTGGCTTGGAACTCACTATGTAGACCAGGCTAACCTCAAACTCACAGAGATCTACCTGTCTCTGCCTCCCAGGTGCTGGGACTAAAGGTGTGCACTACCATGCCTGGCTAAGTAACATTCTTTGGATGTAATTTGATATTTTAAAAAATGGTCTTTATGGGGCTGGAGAGGTGGCTCTGCTCTTGCAGAGGACCTGGGTTCGATTCCCAGCACCCACATGGCGGCTACGAACCGTCCTTAACTCCAGTTCCAGGGGAATCTGACACCTTCTTCTGACCTCCTTGGCATTGCACGATATGGGTGCACTCACATACATGCAGGCAATACACTCATACACATAAAATGAAAATAATAAATAAAAATAATTTTAAAAAATGGTCTTTATTTTTAGGGTGGAAACTTGTAAAATAGCAAATTGAAACTTTAGGCTGTTGCTCACCAGCTAAATTGTTCGTTTTATTCTAGCAAAGGACGAAGATGGTCAGAAAATATTATTTCCTTCATAAAAACTGAAGTACATCTTGCAATTCCTAATGTGGTAAGTATTTTTATACACACTGATATTTTAGTAATGTAGTTAAGAAGCACAGTAATAGATGTTTGTCTAGTGTGTGAGACTGTGCATCCCCACAATTGCAAAAATAAGTAAATAAATAAAAAATATTAGAACTGAACTTTCACCTGGAGGAAGATCTTGGTTCCATGTATTTTTTTAATTGATTAATTAATTAATTTATGTGTCGTGTGCATGTGTGTGTGTGTGTGTATGTACAGAACCTGTAGAGACCAGAGAGAGTGCTGGAGTTACAGGCAGGTATGAGCTGCCCAACTTGGGTGCTGGGAACCAAACTCTGGTCCTCTGAAAAATCAGTAAGTTCTTTCAGGTGCTAAGCATGTATTTTTATTTTTACTTCCCCCTGTCTTGAAAAAATAAAAGTGTCATCATTTATATGTTATTAAAAGTGTCTGAGCTGGGGGTAAATTGGTGTAGCTCAGTAGTAGAGCTTTAGCCTAGTATATAAAGAGGCACTGGGGTTTGATTCCTAGCAATGCACACACACATGTGTGAATGCATGCACACACACACAGACATAAAATAAACACATATGCATACACATACACAGACACACACAAAGACAAGCACACAAACACACAGATGCAAACACACACAGAGACATACACATAAACACACCCACAAACATGCACATAAACACAAGCGCACACAAAAACAGAGACACAGAAACACACACGCACACACACGTGCACACAAACATGCACACACACGCACGCGCACACACGCACACACATGCGCGCACGCACACACATGCACACACATGCGTGCACGCACACACACGTACACACGCACACGTGCACACACATACGCACACGCACATGCACACACAGGCATGCACCTTCTGCAGAGCTCATGATGTATTCCAAGCTGATGTGTGAGATAAGATTTTCTCTGCTGTCAACTGCAAATAGAAATCACCCTGCTTTTTCTTTACACATTAAAATAAAACCATCAAAGGAGCCTCAGTCCCTTTCCCAAAGCCACCACAGTGGGGCACCTCATTAAATATTGCAGAATAAGAAGAAGGAGCCGGTGTACTGAACTCCGGAGCCTCCCAACAGCCCTCTTCTCTGTAACTGCCCCAGCTGCTCACTGCTGTCTGGCCCGAGGGTGCACGCCTCCCAACACCACATTAGCCCAGTCCTGAAGGGACTTCTTAGCTGCTTTGACACACTTCAAAGGACTGAAACCAGAGACCTGGTGCTATAGCTTGCAATAGGTAGAACGGAGGAGCCTACAGCGCCCCCTTCTGGCACAACCCTCTCCTACAAGCAGCCGGCCATTTGTGCTGCCACAGGCTTGCCTGATTAGGGAGAAACTCAATGACATGAATCAGAGGGAGGGCTGTATGTGCTGGTGGAATTATGCAGTGGTCACTACTTCCCGTAGGTAATGATTCCCAGCCTGGATGACATTCAACAAGCCATCAACCGCATGATCCAGCTTACCCTGGAGGTCAGCAGAGGCGTGGCACACTGGGGACAACAGCAGGTCAGACAAATGAGGTCTATTCCTAACAGCGCCTCTCGAACCACTGCTGATCAAGACCAATCAACCACAGGAAAAATGCTGAAGAAAGAAAGTAAGGAAGTTGAAACACCCGCGTTTAATCCCCAGCATAGTGGGAGAAAACAAAAAACCTTCACAGAATCTTCACAGAATTGTAGAGGCAGAACTGTTATTAAGTGGGCCTTCTGGCCCTTCCTAGGTTTAAAAAGATTTATTTTTATTTTAAAGTGTGTGTGTGTGTGTGTGTGTGTGTGTGTGTGTGTGTGTGTACATGAATGCAGGTACCTGCGGAGGCCAGAAAAGGGCGTCAGATCCCCCCTGGAGCTAGAGTTACAGGTGATTGTGAACTGCTTGATGTGGGTGCTGGGAACTGAACTCAGGTCCTTTACCAGAACAGCAAGTACTCTTAACTGCAGTACTATCTCTCTAGCTCCCTGATTTATTTATTTATTTTTAATTTTGAGTGTACAAGTGTTTTCCTACATATATGCAGTGTACTATGCCTGCAGAGGCCAGAAGAAGGCATCAGATCCCCTGTAAGTAGAGTTACTGATGGGTTGTTAGCTGCTACGTGGGTGCTGGGAACTGAGCCCAGGTCCTCTGCAAGAGCAGCCAGTGCTCTTAACCACTGACCCCTCTCCAGTGCGCATGTGTGCGCGCGCACACATGCACACACACACACACACACACACATTTTGAAGGCAGGGTCTCATGTAGCCAAGCTGCCCTCAAACTCACTATGTGGTGAAAGAACTGATCCTCCTGCCTCTACTTCCCAAGCATGACACCATACCCAACTTTAGAAGTTAGATTTATATGTTTGCTCTTTACATTTTCCACTGATAAAACTGGTATCCCTCCGTATTTCATCTAAAACATAGCATGCAGCCATTTCTGTCTTCTGGTCACGGATGAACAAAGTTTTTTTTTTTTTTTAATCACTGTTTTACTGTAGTAATTATGAAAGGCCAAAAATGGAAATAAACCTCGACACTGATTTTCCTCGCCACATCACATTTGCTCTAATAAACTTTATTTCACTTTTCATAGCTGCATGATTGGTTATAGCCCCAAATTGCTGACAAATGTCCCAGCACGTGGGTGGATGAGCAAGAATGGTCTAGGCAGTGGGGTTCTCAGTAGTAGAAAAGACTGACTTACCAAAGCATGCCACAACATCCATCGGTTAAGCCAGTACCTTGTATTTTATTTTGCTTTAACTTTGCATAAATATAAAGATAGTAAAAGAGCAAACAGTCTTGCAGTTTGTGGGTAAACTCAATAGATGCTGGTCAACATAGCTAATTGCTCCTCTGCAGGAGTATGGGCCGCATAACACCACATTAAGTCATTTCAAAGGCAAAGCTGGGAGTCTAGAATTTCAGGTGAAATCACATGCTTCTTAATTGTTAACAACTGTTTGAAAACCAAAGCGTTGCATGGACCAATTAAAAGCTGACTGACCAAGGTGTGGTGACACACACCTGTCATCCCAGTACTCAAGGAGGTGAAGGCAAGAGGATCAGAAGCTCAAGGGCACCCTCAGCTACACAACCAATTCAAGGCCAGGCTGAATTACATAAAATTCTGTATAAAAGAAACAAGAGGTGGAGCGAGGGCAGCAAGATGACTCTGTAGATAAAGGCTCTGGCCGCTGAGCCTAATGATCTGAGTTGGAGCTACAGAACCCATATGGCGGAAGGAGAAAACCTCTGACCTCCACACATACAACATGTTGTGCATACACACACACACACACACACTTAAATAAATAAATGTAAAAAAGTATTTGGGACCAGGGAGATGGCTCAATGGGTAAAGGTGCTTGCTGCTAAACCTGATGGCCTCAGTTCAGTCCTTGGGACCTGTATAGTGGAAGGAGAGGACTGACTCCTCCAACTTGTCCTCTGACCTCCATAGGTACACTGTGGAATGTGTACCCACACACCCACATGCAGACACAATAAATGAACAGATAAATGTGTGTATGTATGTAATAAAGCACAACCCCTAAACCACATACACTTTTTACTATTTATTTATTTGGTTTTTTTTTTTTTTTTTTTTTTTTGAGACAGGATCTCCTTGTAGCTCCAGCTAGCCTGGAACTTCCTATGTAGACTAGGCTGGTCTATCTCTCAGAAATCTGCCTGCCTCTGCCTCCCAAGGGCTGGGATTAAAGGTGTGAGCTACTACACCCCTCCATATGCATTTTTAAAGAGCACTATATATATATATATATAAAATAGTTGACAATACTTAAAGTTGAATACAGATATTCTCTATAGTTAGAAACATCTGTTTTCAGGATCTTTTGAAGAAACCGTTCCTGCGAGGAAGCTGAAGAACTTTTACCCTGGTGTGGCAGAGCACAAGGACATCTCCAAGCTGGTCCTCCTCCTCTCCTCCTCTGTGAACTCTCTCCGGAAGGCAGCCAATGAGGCCCTACAGGACTTCCAAAAGTACAAGAGTCTCTGGACAGAAGACCGGGATGTCAAAGTCAAGGTGCCTCCTCTAATTGTGGTGTTCTTTGGGTTTCAACTGCTTGTCTCTGTTGAGGGGTGTGTGTGTGTGTGTGTGTGTGTGTGTGTGTGTGTGTGCATGCGCGCATGCATGCTTGTTACTGTGTATTTGTATCTGTATGTGGTGTGTGTGCAGCGTGTGGTGTGTATGAATGTGTATGTGCAGTGTGTGAATGTGTGTGTGTGCTTGTGAGTGGGTATATATGTATGTATGTGGTGTGTGGTACTCATGAGAGAGTAAGAATCCACCAATACCAAGCACCCAGATGTAGCTAGGGTAATTCTCACCATGACACTCTGAGGCAATTGATAATGATGAGGCTTTGACAAATTTTGTTTAATTCCCTTAAAAAGCCAAGTGCATGTGCCCAGTGCAGCTCAGAGCCCAGGCACTCAGCACAGCTGTGCTTTTGGTTAGAGTCTCAAGGAAGCTTCTGAACCCAGACTAACCAGTCCTGGCATTCTGTGAAACCCCTTCACCTGGCCTCCTGTCCAGGCCTATCAGGACAGCCCATTCTCTTGGAGGCCACCCTATGGGGAGCCTGCCCTGAGATGGTGGATGGGAAGTGCAGAGTGAACTCTGGGGACTTGTAGGTCTGGCTACAAGCCCACTTGATTAAGAGTGCAACAGTTTTTTATACATAAGAGAAACTAGCAGTTACATATAGCTTCTGCAGTTGGATACAAAGCATCAGAACATTTTTAGACGAAAAAATAGCAACAGTAACTTTTTGCTGCTGTAAGCTAAGGCAATTATATAGCAGGATATTTATACCTTACTCAGGGTTATTGTCTGGTGATTGGTCAAGATGTTTGCTTTCTCAGGACAGGGAAGTTAAGATGCCTTTCTTAGAATGAGGAACACCGTCAGCCTATCTGATCTAGTCAACTTCCTCTTCCAATCATGCAACAGTTCCACAGGTCAGGGTCCTGAGACACCTGTGTTCAGGGTCGCACCCATAAGCAGAGGTTATGGTTTGATCTCAGGTTGTGTGTTCCACTCATTCAAAGACAGGCCATCCCAATCTCCAACACATTCTCTTCCACAGCATGGACAAGTGTATGAACAAGTGCAGTTTCCAATTTATTATAAGTGCATAATTTACTTCACTAAGGACTGAAAAAAGTATTAACTCTTGCTTTGCCTGACAGGACTTTTTAGCCAACAACCCCTCTCTGACTGAAATCAGATCAGAAATTCTCCACTATGCAACCTTTGAAGAGGAGATTGATGAGCTAAAACCTGTTATTGTTGTGGGAGCCCTCGAACTGCACACGGGTAACTTAAACAATGTTTGTCACTGAAAGGTCTGGGGGCACTGAGATGGATTGTTGAAAGTAAAGAGTTATTAGAAGGGTTAGTAATACCATGGACAAGCAGACATCCAGGAGGATCGGTAGGCTCTGAGGAGAATCAGGCTCCTTGACAGAACTGGGGTCTCTTCTTATAGCTTCCTGAGGAAGGAGGTGTTTCACAGAACTAGCCTGCAACCAGCTTCTCTGATTCCCAGGCAGGAGGCAGGGAAGGCGGGTGGGGACCAGGATGTGTGACCACTGATATTCCCTTTGGTATAAACTCCCTTCTCTAGGTGAGAAATCGGGGCAGCTTGGAAGTCTGTTAGAGGCTCACAGACAGTGCCCTCAGCAGGTGTCTGTGGGTCTCCGAATGGCTGTAGCAGGGATTGTGGCCTGAGCAGCGCTCTGGTCTAGAATCTGATATGGAGAGAATATTTTCACATGTTATGATATTTTCTTTGGAGTCCCAAGGGACATCAGAATATGAATTGTGAAATGGTGTTTTACTTAGCAAGCAGCTGTTAAGCAACTTTGATGTTGAAAATGCTTAAGAAGTCCTAGATCATCCATACTCTTTTTCATTTGTTTTTATGAGACAGTTCCATGTAGCTTAGGCTAGCCTCAAGCTCACTTTGTAGCTCAAGATATGACCTTGAACTCCTGATCTTTTTGCCTCTACCTTCTGAGTATTGGGATTACAGACATGAGCCACCACACCCAGTTTACACCATTTAAAATTGAAAGGTATGGGGTTGGAGAGATGGCTCTGCAGTTAAGAGCACATAGGGCTCTTGAAAGGGACCTGGATTCAGTTCCTGGCACCCATGTCAAGTGGCTCACAACTGTCTGTAACTCCAGCTCTAGGGGATCCAGTACCCTCTTCTGGCCTCTGTGAGCACAGCACTCATGCATATAGCCACAGAGAAATACATGATTTAAAAACAAATCTTTAAAGACTAAAATAATACAAGGCAGAGGCAGGTGGATCTCTGTGAGTTCAAGGCCATCCTGGTCTACATAGTGAGTTCCAGGACAGCTGGGGCTACAGGGAGACCCTGTCTCAAAAACATAAAAATAAATAAATATATATATTATAGAATCCAAGATGTATCTAGATCTTCAGAATGGACCAGGGGACAGTGTAGAAAGCTGAGGAACTGGCCAGGTGTGGTGGCGCACGCCTTTAATCCCAGCACTTGGGAGACAGAAGCAAGCAGATCTCTGTGAGTTCAAGGCCAGCCTGGGCCAAATATCGAGTTTCAGGCTAGTCAGGGCTATATAGTGAAACTCGTCTCAACACACATGCACATGTGCACACACACGCACGCACGCACACGCACGCACACACACAGGCTGAGGAAGTCCTCTCCACCTGTAACGTCCTCTTCCTTTTTCTGCTCCTCAGATTGTGACTGTCCCCTCCCTGCAACTCTCATTGCAAATTTTCCAGAAAGGACTGTTTTGATTGGTCTGTAATGGGTCTGGATTGACCTGGGATAGTCAAGTCAGGTTATAGAAATGTTCTAACTATATGGCTGAGGCAGGAAGTAGAATAACAGAAAAATTAAAGCCACGGCATAGCAGGAGAAACAATAGATTTCACTCTACTGAAAGGCGCTTCCCTAGAGGAAAGTAGGGGCATGTGAGGGCTGCTAATAGGATGTCCAGAGCCCAGCAAGTTTCACACAGCAGTGAAATCCCTACAGAAATTCTCCCTCACAGGCTGTCGCATCCTTCTCAAACAGCCAGATAGACTTCTTAGAGATGGGGCAGACTTTGAAATCTAATAATTTTACAGCACAGCTAACAAATGAGTCAGGCTTCAAGTGACCAAGAGCCAGCCATGTGTGATCAGTGACTACTGAATGGAACGGGACAGCTGAGATGCTCAGATAGAGAATCTTTTCAGCCTTTTAATCTTTCTGGTCTTCCTCAGAGCCAGTGAAGTTAGCCTTATCAATCGAGGCCAAGGCATGGAAGATGTTACTCTGTCGATATTTGAATGAAGAATATAAAAAGAAAATGTCAGACATGATAGCATTTATCAATGAATACTTGAAAAAGTTGTCTAGACCGATTCGTGACTTAGATGATGTCAGATTTGCAATGGAAGCTTTGTCTTGTATCCGGGAGAATGAAATTCAAATGGACATGACTTTGGGGCCAATTGAAGTAAGAATTATATTTTTCTTTCCTGAAATGCTTCTTAAAAATAGAAGCATGCTAAAAAAAAGTGACTTTATTAATGCATTTCATCATCTATTAGATGAAATGGTCTCTTTTCTGATGCTGATGTCTATGGGGGAATTTTAACAATTATCAACAGGGAATTGCATAGAGAGGAATATTAACATATTAAAATACTTTATTGGGTTAGATAATTTCTATTTTTGATACTGACACCAAAATTTAATGAGAGATATTGATTGTAACCTCTCATATTAATTCCTGTGTTAAGTAAGTTCTCCAGATATCTTTAGCTACCTCAGAAACCGATTGTAGGTTTCCCTCATTAGCATATGCATGCCATGGGCAGGAGAGTAGTAACAGCCCATGTAAGCTCAATAGCAACCTCCAGGCACTTAGATGAACGAAAGATAAAGGTTGGAAAAAGTACTGTATTCTATTATTACTGTAATAAATTACCAAAAAGTATAAATTCTCAATGGCTTGAATCAAACAATGTCTCCTAGCCATAAAAATTTAGCCAGGAGCTCCTCCCAAGCCCATGTGACCCCTGAGGAACAGATCCTCAAACGACCTTAAGAGTAAAAATAAATCGGTTTATCTGGACCAACTATATGGCCTTAAACACCCAAAAGGAAAGTATAACCAAAGATTAAAGGGGCCAATATAATTTCATAAGAGTCCATATGTATAGGTAAAGGCTACATAACAAGCAACAATGCCAGATAGGAGATACCTTCTTTTGAGTTGTTGGCCAGGGT
>NW_008343842.1:614257-621678 GCF_000622305.1 Nannospalax galili | reverse complement strand
CAACTGACTGCTGCTATATGAGGAACAGCTGATCTTCCTAAAACAAAGACCTCTAGATAGGCTGACTAGATTCACTAGAAGGGCAAATAGTGTAGTGGGGAATGGCTGGGGGTGCCAACAACACAGCAGACAGTAGCAGGGATATCAGAGTATAAGGGCTCTAGTTGGAGGAGGGAGGCTATGGGAGGGTGTTGCCTGGGAAGTGAATGTATAAATAAATTTAAAAAATTAAAATAATTCTTCAAAGCATAAAAATTTTCTCCTTAATAATTAGTAGATGTGAAAAACGTTACCATTGAAATCTACCTGATGACTTTATATCCATGCTCAGATGCCTAGAAGCTCAGAAAGTAACCAAATGTAACTAGTAATAATCAAATATATAGATATTAGAAATGCATAATGAAATGGAGATCTTTTTTAAAGTTTAAAACCTCATTTAATTTTATGTCTTATAGGGGTTATATGGAGTACAATATTGTATAAATGTATCAATTCAACTGTAAACCTAAAAATTTACAGCCAATTTTGAAAGACATGCAACTTAGCTCTGAAACTGTTATTGAATATGTCAATGCTGTTGTAATTAAATGCTTCTTCTAATTATATGGTTATTAAATAAATAATTTAAAAAATTTATTATCCTGGTTCAGAAGTGGGCAACATTGGGGGGAGGTACCAATGTTTCATTGGTCACAGGTATTTGATTTATTTTTATTTTATGTGTATGAGTGTAATACCTGTATGAATGTAAGTGCACCATGTATGCAACTCCCTGGAACTGGAGTTAGAGACATTGGAATTGGAGTTAGCTGTCATGTGGGTGCTGGGAACTGAACCCAGGTCCTCTGCAAAAGCAGTCAGTGCTCTTAACTGCTGAGCCATCTCTCCAGCCCCAAGGCCACAAGTATTTTATGGTACTTAGAATATGTAAATTTTTGACTCTGTGATAATGAGAATCACTTTGAATTTGTTTCCCTCTTGGGTGGTGTGTTTATACATTCTTTTGACAAATCTAGCTGCCAGTCCACCCTTTAACTCCTTCAAGTCTCTTTTCTTCGGCGTATCTGCCACATCACCACTTCTTTCCACTACTTGTGTAGTTAACTATTGTCTTAATATTTGAGACATTATCCATGGAACTGGCCCAAGATCAAGGAGGAGGAGAGAGACAGAAAATAGCCCTAGGCTCAGAAATCTGCATTTCGTAAGTACTTTGGTGATTCTGGTCGAGGTGTAGGCCGATCATGCTGAGAGATGCTGTCTTAGAAAATATCGCTGTAATCTCGAGCCAGCACTGTGACAGTCAGTGAGAATCTAAAGGTGTTGTCTCTACAGCTTTAATTTCGGAAACCATGCTGGTAGGATTTTCCGTCTTCTTCTAAGACATAGGATCATGTTTTTAGAAGGCATCTAAGCGACTGTTTGGCAGTCGCCTCCCCCGTGATGTTTCTGAACTCTCCCTCCACTCTGCAGGAAGCCTATGGTATTTTAAACAGATTTGAAGTTGAAGTAACCAAAGAGGAATCAGAAGCTGTTGATACCCTGAGATATTCTTTCAACAAATTGCAGAGCAAAGCTGTAAGTTCACATTTAATTGTATTTCTACGAAGTCACTATTTCCAGAAGAATATATATCAGACTTTAAAAAACCTCATTTATAATAATTTATTGATATGTTTAACCACACTATAAACTTTGCTATTTTGAAATAGGCAATTCATGGTTTGTAGTATATTCACAAAATTGTAGAAAACCATTTTTATCTCATTGTAGACCATTTTCATTATTCCCCAAAGAAACCTTGTGCCCACTGGCAATCACTACCCATTCTCTGTCTTACCCCCGGCCATCTTTCCATTGTGAATTTATGTTTTCTGGATAGCTGATATAGGTGCGCTCATATAAATATTATGTGGTCCTGAGGGAAAATCTTTTACTTGGCATCCACTTTCAAGGTCCGTCCATATCACCCCAGAAATCATCCCTCCATTTTTCTCAATGCCTAACCATATGAAACATCTTTTCATTTGGTCGTTATATTGTGACCATTTGTATACCTTTAGAGATATGTGCATGTCATCAGTCTGTTCTTAAAATTGAGTCCTTTGTTGTTGTTATATGAGTTCTTAATGTATTCTGGGGCCCTTATCAGATATGATTTGCAAATATTCTCTCTCTCATTCTCTGTCTTATCATTTCATGTGATTGATTGATTGATTGGTGGTGCTGAGAATAATCAAACCCAGAGCTTCATCCATGACGGACAGGCGCTCTGTCGCTGAGCTGTATTCCCAGATTCACTTTTTCCCCTTTCTGGGTGGCATCTTTTGAAACATACTGATGTTTTTAACTATAATGAAGCTCAATTGATTTTTTTTCCTTTTTTTTTTCATTTTGGTATCATATCCAGGAAATCATTTCCCAATCCATAGTTACAAAGATTCACATCTATGTTTTCTTAGAAGAGTTTTGTAATTTTAACCTTTAAATTTAGGTTTCTGATACATTTTGAATTAAATTTTATACATGGTGTAAATTAACAACTTCACCAACTTCATGCAAGAACATGTCTATATCCATTTGTCTTCCCATCATTAGAAAACAAACAGGGAGACCGCACAGTTGGTAAAGTGCTTGCTACACAGCATGGGACCTGTGTTGATCCCCAGAATACATATACAAAAAATGCCAGGCACAGTGGTGTGTACCTGGAATCCCAGCACTGGGGAGGCAGGGACAGGAGGATCCCTGGGGCTTGCTGACCAGCCAGTCTAGCCAGTCAGCAAGCTCTGGGTTCTGTGAGAGACCCTGTTTCAAAAAAGTAAGATGGAAAGTGATGAGGACATCCTGTGTTGATCCCTGTCCTCCACTTCTGTGCATACATGAACATACAGACACACACGATGATGATGATGATGATGATGATGATGATGATAAAACAAGCAAACAAACACTCCTTTCACCCTTAAATTCTCTTGGCACCCACATTGAAAATCAATTCACCATACATACGTAGGCTTATTTTAGACTCTAAATTCTATTTTGTTGATTTAAATGTCTATCCATATGTTAGTACCACACTGTCTTGGTTACTGCAGTTTTGTGTTAAGCTTTTAAAAGATGTAGTAAAGTACACATAGCCTAAAGTTTAGAAACAAGAGTATATTTGGGCTTGTGGTTCCAGAGGGTAAGAGTCGTCATGACAGGGAGGCTACGGCAGGAGGCAGCCAGAGCAGACAGCTGAGGGCTCACATCTTCAATCTCAAGCAGGCAGTAGCAGAGAGAGACAAACCCAAAGTGGGGCAAAGCTCTAAACTCTGAAAGCCTAGTCCCATTGACAACTATAACAAGGCCACACCTCCTAAAGGTTCCATGACCCTCCCCAAAGAGCGCCACCAACTGACCAAGTGTTCAAATACTTGAGCTTATAGGGGACACTTCTTATGCAAACTGTCACATATAGTAACTCTGCTTTTACTCTTCTTGTTGAATTGACTTACTGCTTTTCATAGTGACTTCCCGTTTTTATATTTCCATTAGCAATGCACAGGGATTCCCACGTCCCTACTTTCTGCCAAATACTTTGTTTCTTTCGCAGTAGATGTCTTAATGAATGAGGCAGTATCTCTTGGTGGTTTTGATTTGCATCTCATTAGTGCTTAGTGATACTAAGCATTTTTTCATGTGCTTGTTGGTCATTTGTATATATTCTTTGCAGAAATGTCTAAGCCTTCTGCCAATTTTGAAATTGGGGTATTTATCTTTGCATTTGTTGAATTGTAGGAGCACTTTGTATATGATTGATATTAACCTTTTATTAGCTAAATGGCTAGTCAACATTCTCCCTCATTCAATGGTTTGCCTATTCTTTGGGTGTTCTTATAATCCTTTCTTTTTCTATTAGGCTGTTAGTTATGTTTGCTCTTCTGTTCTTGAGTAGTTTGAAGTTCTTTCGTTTATTCTTGGTTAATATAGGTAAATTTTTGTCAATTTTGTTGATCTTTTCAAAAAAGAACCTAGTTTTGATTTTCCCTAGTTTTTCTATTCTTTAAAAAAAAAGAATTTAAAAATTACAAATGTGTGTGTGTGTGCGTGTGTGTGTGTGTGTACGCACACACGTGCATCCCATGTCTTGTGTGTGGGGGTCAGAGGACAACTTGTGGGAGTCAGTTCTCATCTTTCACACGTGGGTTCTGGGAATTGAACTCAGATCGTCAGGCTTGGTAGCAAGCACCTCTACCTGCTGAGCCATCTTGCCAGCCCTAGTTCTCTGAGTCTTTATATTCTTTATAACATTTGTGTTCTAATTTTATTGTCTTTTTTCCTGCTTGCTTTGGCTTTAGTTTTTCCTTGGTTGTGTTAAGGTGGATGATAAGGTTACTGATTTGAGATATATATATTTTTTCTTTGAATGTTGGCACCAATATCTATACATTTCTGTAACCCTTTTTGAAGTTGGTAAGCATTTACATACCACAAGTGAGACTTTAGAAGTGAACTTCAAGGGAGGGTCTACATTGTTTAACTACCCTGAACATTTTCATTGACTGTCAAACAGACTGAATGTTATTTTAAATTTTCTTGTTAATGGAAAGGTTGTCAGTGTTAAGAAAGTCGGACACAGCACCAAGGAGACAGACATGAATCGGGGTCTTGACTTGTTTGTTAGCGCAGCTCACTGGTTGGATACCTTCATCAGCTGGATGATCTTACACAAGAAGTAATAATCACTTCTGTGTCTCAATTTCTGTATGTGGCCACTTAGGAGTATTAGTAAGTTCTTATATGTGGTTGTGGGGCTCACTTGAAGTAATGCATTCATAGTCCTTTTTCATATTTTTGTTTACTTAAGTTCAATATTGCTTGCTCTTCAGGGAAGCGAGTCACAGGAAGGAAACAGGGAACTTTACATTGAGGTTTTATTAAACTCAATCTTTGGTTTTATTTAACAGAAAAGAATCACTTGGATTGCTCTTCTCTGCCTCTACCTGTTCCTGTTAATCCTGCTAACCTTCCTTTAGGAGACACAGTTTTACATTACAATCCCTCTTCAAGTAGTATATGTTCCCACCTATAGATAGATGCTATTGTTATAGAAAGCCATGAAGAACAGGGCCCTGGAACCCCACTGCTGGTGGCAGAACCTTTGGGAGAGTTTCTTAACCTCTCCAAGCCTCAGTTTCCTCACCTGTGAAATGGATATAATAGTAGCATAATATAATTTACTACATGGTGCCGCTGTGAAGGTTAAATGACTTAGTATAACAACATGGAGGCGGTGAACATTATTTACACACTAGCTATTGTGTAAGGTTTAAATAAAAGCTTTCAAGACCAGCATGGGGGATAGTTACTGTGTGTAGGTGTGTGGGTGTACATGTGCACGTGTGCCTGTGTGTGTACACATGTGCATGTGAATACCAGAGGAAACCTTGAGCGTTGTTCCTTCGGCACCATCTACCTTGTTTTTTGAGACAGGGTCTCTCAGTAGCCCCGAACTCACTAATAAGGCTAGGCTGACTGGCCAGAAAGCTCCAGGGATCCACTTGTCTCTACCTCCCCAGGGCTGATTACAGGTATATGATACCATGCCTGGCTTTTCTAAAAAATGTGGGCTCTGGTCTCTACTTCCTGTGCCCTCATGAGGGTGTGAGCGCTCAGCTTTCTGCTCTGTCCACTTCTGCTGCCATGCCTCCCCTGCCTTTATGAAGTCTCCATCTGGAACAGTAAGCCAGACAAACTTCTTTCTAGGAAAAAAAGTGGGTTCTGAGAATGGAACAAAGGTCTTTATGCTTTCAAGGAAAACACTTTACCAACTGAGCTGTCAACTACTGCAGCCATGCACTAGAGATTGCTACTCTGAGCTGTTGGCATGGTCCCAGAGACAACACGTGACCCAGATTGGGTCAGAGAAAATGACGTGGCTTCTTGGGTCACAAGCTAGAAAGATTGTGTCCTGTATGTGCATCTGGGTTGTTCATAGATCTCATTACAAGCAGACAGAGGCATTTTTATCCTCACAGTCTATGGGATAACGGGCTTGCTGGAGAAGAATTATAGTTTTCGTTTTGAATACATCACTCAAACCCTCATGCCAAATATTCTTTTTGATTCTAGGTTTCCGTACAAGATGAACTAGTTCAAGTGCAGCCAAAATTTAAAAGTAGCCTGCTTGAGTCAGTGGAAGTTTTCCGGGAGGATGTTATCAACTTTACTGAAGCATATGAGATGGTAATTCAATGTTGCATAGTGTGTGTTAATATGTTTGTGATAGGTAAATTGCATATAAGTGACCCTATTTGCACAGAAACAATCAAAAGAGGGCATGGCAATTCCTTTGGGCATGTGTTTAGAGAAAGAAGGCAGATTTGGCTGTTAAATAAGCAACTTAGGAAGCTGTTCAAAGAACAAAGGGTCAGGTTTTGTCCTGTCTTTAGGGATAGAATTATAGAATTTCTGGTAGAGGGGCTGGAGAGATGGCTCAGCAATTAACACTTGCTGCTCTTATGGAAGATCTGAGTTCAGTTTTCAGTGCCCATAGCCAAGTGGCTCACAACCATCTACCTGTACTGACATCTTCTTCTGGCCGTCACAGCTACCTGCACACACACACACACACACACACACACACACACACACACACATGCACACACATACGTAAAAATAAATCTAAAAAGGAATTCCTTCTAAAAAGGAATTTCTGATAGAATATGTAATACAGTTGTTGACGAGCTTAAGATTCTATAAACACTCAAGTTCTTAGAATAAATGCAATTTTATATTGTTGGCAATTCTTAGGAAACCAAAAGCATCATTGAAAATTGATAATAAATGCCATACTGGGATAGTTCCACAAACTACTCAACCTGGAATTTGGACTGATACTGCTGGTCTTATGAATTTAACCTCAAAAGGTAAACATTGGGCTGGAGAGATGGCTCAGTGGTTAAGAGCTTATTGCTCTGTCAGTCATGAGGACCAGAGTTTGATCCCAGCACCCACACTGCACATCTCACTAATGCTTATAACTCTAGTTCCAAGGGATCTGATGCCCTCTTCGGGCCTCTGTGGGCACCCACGTACAAATGTGTGCATCCACTCATATAGACACATACAGATATATACACACATAAATCATATATATAATATATAGTAATATGTAACATAATAATAGACATGCAAAGTTTGATCCCAGCACCCACACTGCACATCTCACTAATGCTTATAACTCTAGTTCCAAGGGATCTGATGCCCTCTTCGGGCCTCTGTGGGCACCCACGTACAAATGTGTGCATCCACTCATATAGACACATACAGATATATACACACATAAATCATATATATAATATATAGTAATATGTAACATAATAATAGACATGCAATAATAGATATGTAATTATATATAATACATAAAATGA
>NW_008343842.1:593506-613926 GCF_000622305.1 Nannospalax galili | reverse complement strand
TAAATTTTTATGCTTCCTCCTCAAATATAATTCATTTTTTAAAATTTGTTGATTTTCCTTTATGTGTGTATATCACAAAAAACATTCCAAACCATCTTATTCAACTATACACCCACTTCCCAGATGGCACCCTCCCTTAGCCTCCCTCCCCCCACTAGAGCCCTTATACTCTGTTATCCCTGCTACTGTCTGCTGTGTTGTCATAAGCTGGGCTTGGTGGCACACACCTTTAATCCCAGCACTTGGAGGCCGAGGTAGGCAGATCTCTTTGAGTTCGAAGCCAGCCTGGACTACATAGCAAGTTCCAGACCAGCCAGAGTTACACAGAAAGACCCTGTCCTAAACAAAACAAAACAAACAACAAATAAAATAGGTAGATAGCTCTGTAAAGTGTTCACTTCTTTTAGTTTTTATGATGGGCCTGAATTCATAAAATGACTTAAGCCCTTGATACTACTTACATAGCACTTTTTTGAAGGTGACTTTTAAAAAATTTATTTTTATTTTAAGTGTATGAGTGTATCGCCTGTATGTATGTAAGTGCGTTCGTGTTGTGCAATGCCCTCAGAGATCAGGGTCGCTTCTGCATTCGCTCTATGCAGGCCCATCCCTCACTGCAGTGGGACCCATGCTGCCTACTTCCTGACTCACTGTGTGTTCCAGTCAACTCTGAAGTTTTGTAAGGTCTCAGTCTGCCTTTGTAACATTATTATATTGGGAATCTGGTCTGTTCTTTTTTTAAAAAAAATTCAAACGTATTTAAAATATTTTATTTGTTTTATTTTATGTGTATGCATGTATTACCTACATGTAAGTGCACCCATGTCATGCAGTGTCCACAGAGATCAGAAGAGGGCATCAGATTCCCTGAAACTAGAGTTATAGCTGCCATGTGGGTGCTGGGAATTGAACCTGGGTCCTTTGCAAGAGCAGTCAGTGCTCTTAACCCCTGAGCCATCTTCCCAGCCTTTCTGGTCTATTGTTTAGCATAGCCGTGCTATTCACTGTAAGGTTGGCAAGGAGAAAAGATAGACAGGGACAGGTGACTCAATTGACCGTACAGGCTTTATTCTGGAAAACATCTGTGGAGGGGTCTCTAGTGTAGGAGCCAGAGAGTGTTGTTGGCACACAGGCTGGGGTAGTTACAGGGCAGAAGAAGGGGATGAGAAGGAGACTGAAACTTTCCCTTTTTTGGACTGCGGTCAGCAGTCGTTGGGGTACTTAGGAATATAGGGTGTATGATGGGTTAAAGAATTTCAGACAAGCTGGGTGTGGTGGCACACACCTTTAATCCTAGCACTCTAGAGGCAGAGACAGGTGGATTTCTGAGTTCAAGGCCATCATGGTCTACATAGAGAGTCCCAGGCCATCAGGACTAAACAGTTAGACCCTGTTTCAAAATAAAAAATTTAATTAGGGGGCTGGGGAGGTGGCTCAGCTGTTAAGAGTACTGACTCCTCTTGCAGAGGACCCAGGTTCGATTCTCAGCACCCACATGGTGACTAACAGCCATCTGTAACTCCAGTTCCAGGGGAATTCGATGCCTTCTTCTGACCTCCGGGTGCAGTATATGAGATGGGTGCACTTACACACATGTTGGCAATCAAGGCACCCATATCCATAAAATAAAAATAATGAATAAAATATTTTTTGAAAATGTCAGACAACCAATTAACATCTTTTGTGGCCAGCCGTTGCTTGCTGTCAGTGGGGCAGAGGACACAAGAATTGAGGAAAACAAGCTACTTAGTTTTAGAAATTGTCATTGCTTAACCAAAATGGAGGAACTTCGCAAAACGGTGTGACAGTGGCTAACGCTGATGATTGTGCAGACCACATTCGCATCCTCCATACCCTTCATTTTTCCATTGGGAAGAGCTCTTGTTCTTTTAATTGGTCACAACATTCTTTCGTTCCTTTGCTTTGGGGGAGTTGTCTTGCAAACACTTACTGGTTGGTGACCACTCGAGACTGCTGTCTCCTTCTTTAAAGTTGTCAACCTACATGCGTCTTTATTTTCATATTGGGCTTAATAATTGGTGCAGAGGAAGCTGCTCTCAGAATTATTTTTTTAATTCATTTAATTTTTAATTATACGTATATGTGTGTCTGTATGCAGGTATGTGCACATGTGAGTGCAGTGCCCTCAGAAGCCAGGGGAGAGCGTTAGAGCCCCCTGGAACTGGAGTTACAGGTGGTGCAAGGTGTCGCGTGGGTGCTGGGAACTGAACTTGGGTCCTTTGCAAGAGCACCAAGTGCTCTTAACTTCTGAGCCGTCTCTCCAGCTTCTGCTTTCAGAATTCAGTATCAGTTTTTCCAACACACAACCATAACATCACCATTTATAATCATAAGTAAAATTCCACAGAACTTTTGTGGTAGAGATGTCATGCAAGGCTAGATCTTTTCATGTTTTTTGTTAGCTGTGTCAAGGTCCTTTAAAAACTGGATGGGAACTGGAGAGATGAAAACACTGTAAAATTGGCTCTAGCTGTGGCTGCGCAGCTCTGGATACCTTAAAAACCATCGAATTGCACACTTTAAATCAGTGAACGTATAGTGTGTGAATGAGACCTGAATAAAACTGTTGAAAAAGTAAATGGAAATACAAGACAAAATTAGACCATTTAAATGAAAAAGAACTCATTTATTTATAGGGAAGCACGACACAGACCCAGTAAACTGACAAGTACATTTGATTGAGAATAAGAATGGCAGGCTGGAGACATGACTCTGGTTGAAAACACTTGTTGCTCTTGCAAAGGGCAGGGTTTGCTTCCCAGCATACACACCAGGCAGCTCACAACTGCCTCTGCTCCAGCTCCAGGCATCCAGACGCTCTCATCTGGCCTCTGCAGGTGCCTGCACACACGTGGTGCACAGACAGACAATCAGGCATGCACACATTCACATAAATAAAAAAAATATAAGAATAAGAAAGAAAATAAAATAATGAAGATGCTGCTGTTCCTTACAGGAAGGACCCATGGTACCAAATATTCCACCCCAGGAAGCTAGCAACAGGCTGCAGATATTCCAGGTAAAGCCACTTCCTTTTGTTACACTGACAATGCACTATTTTAAAATATGACTTTAGAGGAAAATTGATGTATTATTAGTAGAAAAGTTAATGTTTAAAACACATGCAAATTTTGGTTTTAATCTGTGTGTGCACATATGTATGTGGCTACATGTGCATGGGTACATGTGCATGTGTTTACACATGCATGTGGAAGCCAGATGACAACCTTGGTCTTGTTCCTTTTCTGTGGGGGGAGAGGGAGGGTTTCTTATTGGCCAGGAGCTCACCAAGTAGGTTAGGCTGGCTGATCACCAAGCCCCAGGCTCTGCCTGTCTCCGGTGCCCTAGTGCTGGGTTTAGAAACTCAGGCTGCTATAGCCAGCTTTGCATTGTGATCTACATGATGCAGTTTGTCTCTTCTTTTCCTCCCTCTAGACTTTTCCAAGAATCTCTCAGTATTTTTAGAGAATAAGACCTTGAGTGGGAACTTAAGTGAAATCTTATTCTAGCTCCTAAGCATCTCTTTTGATATATAAAGTGGAAAAAAAATTACAGCATAAAAACTTTTATCAGTGTAAGATTCTAAATATCGGCGAATGGTTTTCCTGCTTTCTTTTGGTACCTAGCTTTAGTCTTCTTTTTCTATCACTGTAAAAATTCCCTGATTCAGACTGTATAATACTCGTTGGGTCAGATTAACCATTCACTATCTTCTTGTCTTTTTGATTGTGAGCCTGAACCTTTAATGGCTGCACCAGCTCTCCAGCACAGCTCTCTTTTTTTCTAGACTCAGATTACTGAGCACATCCGTTTGGATGAATGGCTTGTAAAATTGGATTCCTCAATAAATTAGCCTTCCAGGCACTCTAAGCATTTCTATTCTATTCCTGTCCTTTCTAAAACAATATATTTTATTTTATTGTACACATTTTACCCACATTTATGTAAGTGTACCCAGGCGGTGCAATGCCCACAGAGGTCAGAAGAAGGCAATGGCTCCCCTAGAAACGGAATTACGCATGGTTTTCAGCTGCCATGTGGGTGCTGGGAATTGAACCTGGGTCCCCTGCAAGAGCAGCCAGTACTCTTAGCTGAAGAGCCATCTCTTCAGGCCTATTCAATCTTATCTTCCCAGTGCCACATGCGTTCTCAGTAACTAAAAAAAAAAAAAGGGGGTGGCTAGAGAGATAACTCAGCTCTTAAGAGCACTGACTGTTTTTGCAGAGGACCTAGATTCAGTTCCCAGCACTCACATGGCAGCTAACAACCATCTGTAACTCCAGTTCCAGGGGAATCTGACACCCTCTTATGGCCTCTGTGGGCACTGCATGCACATTGTACACACACACACAGAGTCGTGCACATAAAATAAAAATAAGTAAATATAAAAGTTTATCAGATACCTACCATGTAGCTTTGTCAACAGAAATTCAATTATGACATGGTTCTTACTGCTAAGCTGCTAAAATTTGAGGGGAACACAGTAAGTTAGAGGACATGAGTCCAAAGTCACATGACAAGCACTTTGACTTAGTCATGGAAATAGATGTCAGGGTCTACCAGGCTAGATGGAGGCTACTGGAGTAGGCAGAGAAGGCTCCCTGGAAGAACTGGCCTCTAACCTGCACTGAGGAGGACTAATTAGAGTTAGGCAGGGAAAGGAGGAAAAGCAAGTGAGGAGAATTTACAGTTTGTGCACAGGCATAGCAGTGAGAGGCCAGAAGGGACCCTTAGGGAGATGCTGACAGGTAACTGTCATGGAGGGTAGTTGTCTATTGTGTTCATGTTTTGCACCCAGTTCTTATTCTAGCGTTCCAAATACAGGGTATTCATATTCTAATTAAAAAGAAAAATGGGTGCTGGAGAGATGTTTCAGTGGTTAAGAGCACTTGCTGCTCTTGCAGAGGACCCGAGTTCAGTTCCCAGCACTCATACTGGGTGGCTAACAGCCTCATGTAACTACAGCTCCAGGGGATCTGATGCCTTCTTTTGGTCTTGTTCTTATTCTAGCGTTCCAAATACAGGGTATTCATATTCTAATTAAAAAGAAAAATGGGTGCTGGAGAGATGTTTCAGTGGTTAAGAGCACTTGCTGCTCTTGCAGAGGACCCGAGTTCAGTTCCCAGCACTCATACTGGGTGGCTAACAACCTCATGTAACTACAGCTCCAGGGGATCTGACGCCTTCTTTTGGTCTTTACAGGTGAACACACACACACACACACACACACACACACACACACACACAAATACATAATTAAAAATAAAATAAATTCTTCAAAAAAGAGAAGAGTCATGTGTTTTAAGTTTGGTGTTGCAATGGAATCTTTCATTTCCTACACTCTGTATTGTGTATAGAGAGAACAGTTTGGCACTATGAATTTTTTACTTATTTTTGAGCCCCATGAAAGAGAGAGAGAGATGGTCAAGTTCAAATGAGTAAAAAGACCAGGATTACAGATTTTTAAAATACAATTTTATTGCTTTCAAATGTGCAGATAGAGATTTGAAATATAGGATTTCTGGAAACCACTTGATTTATTGAAGAATTCATTTTATATAAAATGCATGCTTTTAGAATGCCTGAAAGTTAACTTTCCTAAGTGCTCAACTTTCCTCTGGTAACTCGGTACATATAAATCTGCCCTACAAATACCTTCCTTCATGTATATTACTAATATACTTCTAATCTCAGTTATAATAAATTCTACTTTAATGGGATCTGAATTAATTCTAAGTTAGTGCAATTTAAAAATCTTTGTTATAGGCCAATTTTGATGATCTGTGGAGGAAATTTGTTACATATTCATCTGGGGAGCAACTTTTTGGATTGCCTGTGACTGACTATGAGGGTCTACATAGAATCAGGTAAGTTAGAAAAAAATGCACAAGTATCCCCCATAATTCGTTTCTTTCTATATTGCAGAGACGAACATGGCTTGGGACTCCCCTAAATGTTTCCTTCATTACTGCTGTGCCAGACTTGTTAGACACATTGTTTCCTGTGATGTCAATTTGATGAGATCTAGAGTTGCTTGGGAGAGGGTTCTCAGGGCAAGCCCATGGGGCTTGATTGGGTTAAATGAGGTGGGAAAACCTGCCCACTGTGGGTGGCACCATTCCCACAAAAAGAGAAAGTGAAGTGAACAGTACCGCCATCTAGGGCTTACATAAACTTAGCTTATGATTTACTCTTTCTTTTCATTAATTTATACAGTGTTTACAGTGTTACTGTTTGTGTAGAAGTATTGCAATTTTGAAAAATGTTTATATTCATTTAGATGAATAATGTTTCTCAGCTCCTACCCTTCTGATTGCACTTATGTCAGTGTGCACTTATGTCTGCCTTACTGAGAGCATGAGATTTGCTGAAATTGATGGTCAAAGAACCTGCTTGATTTTATTTATATTTATCTATTTATCTTTCCCATTTTTAGTGTGTGTTGTGCATGTATGCATATTTGTATGTGTGTAGGCACATATGTATGTATGCATATACTCAAGTGTGCATGTGGAGGCCGAAGATGGATGTCAGGAATCATCTTCCATTGCTCTTCCATCTTACTCATTGACACAGTGTCTTTCAATCAAACCCAGAGCTTGTGGTATGACTAGTTTCACTAGGAAACTTGCATTGGGGATCCCCTGTCTCCTGTCTTCCAAGGCTGGAATTACTGAGGGACACCAAACCCACCCAGAATTTTATGCGCTTCTGGGGATCTAGACTCTGATCCTTACGCTTTCCTAATAAGTGCTCTAACTACTGAGAAAGCTGCCTAGCCCCTTGGTTTTAAACAATAGATCTTGGATTTAAATATCGTTAATAGAACCTTATTTATATATCTTTTCTTAAATGCAACATTAAAGTTGGGGGTATAGCTTAGTCGTAGAGCACTTGCCTAGCACACGTTAGGCTCTGGGCTTGATTTCCAGAATTGAAAATAAAAGCAACATTAAAACAGTAATTTGAGAGTCTTGACTTTAGAAAAGAACTTCATGTTGACTTCCATCAGAAGATAAATGAGTGATCTAGTCCTTTAGGGTAGGTGGTTTGTATTCTCTTTCTAAAACAGTACTCTCCAAATAGAACCCATTAACTAACTATGATAGAATTGCAGGTCAGGTACCTGAGCCTCATCCATGGTTTGTTGAATTAGGCTATCTGGGATCTGGTTCTAAGAAATCTCCACTTTGACACAGTCTGTGGGTGATTCTTATGCACATTTGGTATGAGATTCATCATGCTAATTCAAGCATAGCAGGACAGCTAACCCTCTGACTGATAGTTATTTTATTAATTAAAAATTAAAAAAATTATTTATTTTATACGTATGAATGTTTTGCCTGCATGTATACAGTGTACCGGTGTCATGCATTGCCCTCGATGGCCTGAAGAGGGCATCAGATTCCTGGAAGTGGAGTTATAGACAATTGTTAGCTACCATGTGGGCACTGGAAACTGAACCTAGGTCCTCTACAAGAACAGCCAGTGCCCTTAACCACTGAGTCATCACTCCAGCTCCCTTAAAAATTTTCAAAATTACATTTAATTGCGTGTGTGTGTGTGTGTGTGTGTGTGTGCGTGTGTGTACATGTGCCACAGCATGTATGTGGAGGTCAGAGAGCAATTTGTGTGGGTTTGTTTTCTCCTTCCACCATGTGGGACCTCGGGATTGAACTCAGGTTGTTAGGCTTGGCGGCAAGCTCCTTTATTTGCTGAGCCATCTTGCTAGCCCTGTGGTAATCTTTTAAAGTAATTTTATGATTTACAGACATCAGAGTAACTGAATGATGAAAAGCATATATGCATGTATGTAGAGTTCATCCTGAACTCATCCTGAATGACTGAGTTTAGTGAAACTTGTCTATATTACGGCCATCTGAAAGTACATCGTTTGAGAAACTCACACAATCAACTTCACCCTTAACACTGAAGTCTCGAATCTCTGTCTCTTTACTGTTTAAAACTTGGGGAACATATTCCTTTATCAGTTTCATTTCTTTGTTGTTTTAGGAAGAAATTAAACAATCTTGAATTCTTGGCAGTTTAAGTGATATCTATACAAGCAAAAGATTTCAAAAATAGTGTCTTCAGAACTCTGCTTTTGCATTTTGTTAGAACGTAATACCTCACTTGAAGGATGATAAAATAATGGCTCCCCCCAACTAAGGCACCATTCTTTAAGACATTTCATCATTTTCTCTCTTTTTATTATTTATTTATTTTTATTCATTATTTTTATTTTTTATGTGTGTATGCATGTATTGCCTGCATGTATGTAAGTATACCGGTGTCGTGCAATGTCCACAGAGGTCAGAAGAGGCCATCGGATCCCCTGGAGCTGGAGTTAAGGACAGTTCTTAGCTGCCATGTGGGTGTTGGGATTCTAACCTAGGTCTTCTGCAAGAATAGCCAGTGTTCGTAACTGCTGAACCATCTCTGAGCCCCTCTCTTTTTCTTATTTAAGACAGTGAGTAAAAATGAAATAATTCTTAGGATCATGGAAACACAAAATGAGTTAAAAATTTGAAAAATAGCAAACCAGGTGTGATGGCACATGCCTTTAAGCCCAGCACTCAGGAGGCAGAAGTAGGCAGATCTCTGTGAGATAGGGGCCATCCTGTTATACATAGGGAGTTCCAGGCCAGCTGGGGCTACAGGGAGATCTTGTCTCTAAAAAACAAAAAACAAACAAAAAAATAAGATAACTAAGATTGTAGTATGTGTCTTAGGTTTATAAAAGAAACCAGATTTGTCCTCTAAAAATAGTCAAATCATTTGTTAATGTCAAGTTATTGTATGAGTGGGGTACTGTGAAACTTGACTTATGGAAAGAGCCTTAACCAAGTCTTTGTGTTAGAAACCACTGTTGCTGCAAGTATTTTGTATGCATGTAATTTCCAAGAGATATTAACTATATGTATAACTATTTTGTTCCTTAGGAAAGAACTCAACTTGCTTCAGAAGCTATATGGACTGTATGATACTGTCATGGGCAGTATCAGTGGTTACTATGAAGTCCTTTGGAGAGATGTAAATATCGAAAAAATCAATGCAGAACTTCAGGAATTCCAGAACAGGTAAATTTCAGTTGTATAAGACCCACTTTTTACAGTGTTTATCTGCTTAGGCTCCTGTGAGCCTTTTCACAAACTGGGACTGGAGAGATGACTCAGCTGTTAAGAGAACTTGCTGCTATTCTAGAGGAACTGAGTTCACTTCCCAGCACCCACATTTTATGGCTCACAATTGCTTGTAACTGCAGCTCCCGGGGGATCTGGCGCCCTCTTCTGGCCTCCGCAAGTACTATACCCAACATGCACATACCTATATACAGACATAAACATCATTAAAAATAAATCTTAACAAACGATATTTCATAAATGAATTTATTGTTGTTTGTTTATTTTCTCTTTTCTTCCTGGAAGATGTCGAAAAATTCCCAAAGCACTGAAAGACTGGCAAGCTTTTCTGGATCTCAAAAAAAGAATTGACGATTTCAGTGAGTCGTGTCCTCTACTAGAAATGATGACTAATAAAGCCATGAAGCTGAGTCACTGGGATCAGATCTCTGAGCTGACTGGGACCCCATTCGATGTGGAATCTGATTCTTTCTGTCTGAGAAACATTATGGAGGCACCACTCCTTAAAAATAAGGATGACATTGAGGTTGGTGAAAGTATTTAATGTACTATAACACACACACACACACACACACATGCACACACACGTGTAAAATAAGGCCTATAGAGTCTAATTTGTGTCCCCAAATGTCCTTCGGTGTGGGTCCATCCACTGGAGCATGGTCAGCCTACCAAGAGTCACATTCTTGAAAAGTACTGTCTCTCCCACTCACAGCAGCTGTCAGTTGCCAAAATGTCCTTAGGTTGAACTGAGGTTTCTTACCTTCCTCACGCTGGGATTTTTGTCTGGTTTGAGCTTGCATGGAACTTGTGCATGCTGTCACTATTGCCGTGAGTCCATATGAGTAACTGATCAGCTGTCTGGAAAATTTTGTTTCTTTGTGATCATTCACCACCTCTGGCTCTTACAGTCTTTCCACCTCCTCTTCCATAATGATTCCTGAGCCTTGGGAGGTAGGAGTTTGGTATAGGTCTAGTATTCAGGGATAAGCACTCTTGAAGGCTCTTGTTCTCTGTGCACTGGCCAGTTGTGGGTTTCTGTGTCAATCACTGTCTGCTGTATATGGAAACTCTCTGGTGAGAGTTAAGATGCATTAATTTATAGGTATAACAGTAAGTCATTAGCAACTATTTAGTAGAAAACTAGCATTAGGCTCTCCCCTGTGTCCTGTGACCTGTCTAGCCTCAGGTTCCTAAACCTGATATCCATGTCAGCCATGGGCTCCATCCCATGAATCAGACCTTAAATCCAATTAGAGAGTGGTTAGTTACTCCCATAATATTCATGCCACTTTTGCACCAGTGGGCGTATCTTACTAGGCCAATCGTAGTTCACAAGATTCATAGCTGGGTAAGGTTGATGATTGTTTTTCCTTCCGGTAGCATGCATAGCACCTTCCAGCACTGTGGACACTAGCCAGTAGAGGTGAGACTCCGGAGTCAGCACCAGCTTGATTTCTCCTTGTTGTTCTACAGCCCACATATGTAGTGTCTTCAGCAATAGGTCTTCAGACATTTTATTTTAATTTTATTTTTTCTTTTAGTCAGCATATCATAATTGCACATATTAATGAGATATGGTGCAAGGATTCAGTGCATGTATGGGCCGTAGCATGGCTATCTCTTTACTTCTTTCTGTTTGTAGTCTTTGAGTTTCTCTTTTCTGATTTCCTAAAACACAGAATGATCCTGGGAAGAACGGTCACCCTGCTCTGCTGTTTGGCACTGAGCTCCTTCCCACTACCTATCTGAGTTCCATGTCTGACCCCTGCCCTTCCTGCCTGTAATAATCATGCTCCATTCACTTCTGCTTTGATGTTTACCTTTTTAGCTTCAACATATGAGAGTGACTTTGCTGTATTTCTCTTCTTGTGTTTGACTTATAGAGATAATTAATTTTGAAGATTTTTTAATTTATGTACATGTATGTGTATGTGTGTGTGTGTGTGTGTGTGTGTGTGTGTGTGTTTGTATGATGTAGGTGCTCATGGAGGCCAGAACAGGGTGTCAGGCCCCCTGGAACTGGAAGTTTAAGTGGTTGCAAGTCACCTGATGTGGGTGCTGGGAACGAAACTTGGGTCCTCCGAAAGAGCAGCAAGCACTGTTAATGGATGAACCATCTCTCCAGCTCCTGTGACCCTTGTAATTATTCCCTTTTTTCTTTTGGTCTTTTTGAGACAGGGTCTCTTTGTAGCCCCAGCTGACCTGGAACTCACTGTGTAAACCAGGCTGGACTCAATCTCACAGAGATCCGCCTGCCTCTGCTTCTCAGGTGCTGGGATCGAAAGTGTGTGCCACCACACCCAGTGACTTTTTTAATTCTTAAGAGTTACTTTGACATCTGTAGTTCTTGAAAAAAGAGGTTTTGAACTTTTATCTAGTCTTTCTATATAGCTTTCATAAAGTGTGTTTCTTGAGGGTAGTTGACAATAAAGTGAGCATGAGGATGTCCTGTTCGCACAAACCCTACTGCAAGTGTTAGGAAGTGCTTGTGGAAGTGATGCGGAGTTGGTCATATTGGGTTAGGGCATATGCTCAAACCCTTAAGAATAGGATAGTGATGAGTTTTAATAAAAAAATTAATCACACAGATTTATGATGCACATGGGTTCTGAAGAGATCCAAGGAAAATGATGGTGGATAGAAATTTATTAGGTATGTACTGATGCTGATATACTCAAGAAGATAAAAAGATTATTTGAAATATATTCATTTTGGAACTTGTCAATCTAGCCTTCTGTACTTTGGTTGAGCTCACGTTAAAAAAAAGTGTCAAAAAGACCAAAAAAAAAAAGTCTGTTTACAGTATTTGTGTATTGTGTTTTTGGTGAATTCCTCAGGATTTTCTCCAAGTTTCTAAATTCTATGCCTTTTATTAAGTTTATTGAGCAGACACATTTTTAATAGTATTGTAATTTTCCTTTCCCACCTTAAAAATCTTTTAAAACATTTATTATTTTTTTCTATGTGTGTGTACGCACACATGCACATGCACGCCTTGTCACGCATGTGGAAGTCAGAGGCTAACTTGTAGGAGTCAGTTCACTCCTTCCACTGTGTGGATTCCAGAGGATTGAGCTCAGATTGTCAGGCTTGGAGACAAGCACCTTTACCTGCTGGGCCATCCTGCCAGTCCTCCTTTCCCAGATTTTTAGTTCCTTCTTCTGGCTACCTGTCCTTTTTAAAATTTCTTATCTTTTTTTTAATTGCTTCTTGGACATAATAGTTCCTAAGTTTCTCTCACTATGTTCTCAATTCTTTCGTATAGTGTTATTTATGGTGGAATATTCCAAACCGAGTACTAGCAGGCACACTGTTCATTTCTCTCCACTCCTGAGTATGGGTGTGATATGACTAACTTGTCTAAGCGCCTGCCACCTTGCTTTGCTTCCCTGCAGTGATGGACCGGAACTGGAACTGTGAGCCAAGTAACTAACCTCCTTCGCCCATAGTTTGCTTTTGATGGAGAGTATTTTATCCCAGCAACGGGAAACAAAACTAAAACTCACATGTGCATCAGAGAGCAGCAATGCCTACTTACCCTTAGATTCATTTTCTGTTTTTTTTTTTTAATTTTCTCTCCTTCCCTTGTTCTACAATATAGTGGGACTAAGCCCACTGCTTCATTTCACCAATCAGATTGAGGAGTGGGTAGGAGGAGAAATCCAGGGTATTACATTCTTATACGTAAACACTACTTAAGAGAACAAGTTATTTTTTAACCAGATTTTTATTTATTGGGGGGGGTGTGCATGTGCCATAGTGCACCTGTGGAGGTCAGAGGACAACATGCAGGAGTTGGTTTTCTCCTCCCACCATGTGGATACTAGGGATCAAATGCAGGTTGTCAGATTGGCAGCAAGTGCCTTTACCCATTGAGTCATCTCTCTGGCCCCCAAAGCTCTTAACTCTTTGTTTTGTTTTTATTTTTTACTAATATTTTAGTGACAGTCATATAGGGACAAACATGCTTTAAAATCAAAACTTCTGATGTACATATGTGTGTAAGTGCACCTGTGTCATGCAGTGCTAGTGGAGGTCAGAAGATGCTGTTGGATCCCCTTTAACTGGAGTTATAGATGGTTGTTAGCTGCCATCTAGGTGCTGGGATTCAAACCCAGGTCCTCTGCAAGAGCAGCCAGTGCTCTTAACCACTGAGCCGTCTCTCCAGCGCCCCCACATGCGGTAATTTTATGGTACACTGAGTTTACAGTTGAAAATGTCATGATGTATTAATTCTCTGGTCTCCCTCTGAAGGACATCTGCATCTCTGCTATTAAGGAAAAGGATATTGAAGCCAAGCTGACTCAGGTGATTGAGAACTGGACCCACCAAAACTTGAGTTTTTCGATGTTTAAAGGGAAAGGAGAGCTCCTCCTCAAAGGGACTGAATCTGGAGAAATTATCTCCTTGATGGAGGATAGCCTGATGGTCTTAGGTTCCTTGCTAAGCAACAGGTAATTTTATAATTCATGGGAAAGATTTTAATCTATTTAGGGTCATAGAGGACAGGGTAAAAACCCAGTTTTGTGGCTGGGGCATTAAATAAGAGTCTACTCTACCCCACACATTTTGTCTGTGCCTATGCAAAGGGTCTGTTTTCCATAAGACTCATGACCACTCCATCTCTCCTTCAAAAGTGCATATCTCACCTGTTTTTCTAGGGGAGAGTCCAACATCCTTGACAGCACCCAAATCAGCAGCGTATCCTCTGAACATTGTGATTGGTCCTCGCTGAAATGACCTCTTCTTTTGTGTCCTCTGATATGTCATTGTTGTCTTTGGCTAATCTTACTCAAGCAGTCCACCCAGTGACAGAGGGAAAAGCAAGCTGACCACTCACCATTAAGGATTTGGCACTTACAATCATTTTTTATTATATAAAAATGCAAGTATATATCTGTGGATCCACTGTAGTCCCATTTAGGTAATCCATCATTGGAGCTCCAAGGTGCATGTGATCTCCAGCCTACGTAGACTTAGGAAATGTGGGTGGGATTCAGATTAATATTTTTCCAGGTCTTTGGTCTGAGTATTTGTACTTTTAATCCTGCTGGCTGACTGCTCCTTCTCTTCCTTCGCTTCCTCTTCTCCTTTTAATTTATGTATATATGTTTGTGTTGGTGTGTATGAGTGTCCTCGGGCCAGAAGAGGGTGTTGGATCCCTTGGAACTGGAATTACAGGTGGTTGTGAGCTGCCCAATGTGGGTTCCTAGAACCAAACTCACGTTCTCTAGAAGAGCAGCAAATACTCTTAACTGCTGAGCCATCTCTCTTGTCTCAGTAGTTCTTGACTATTCTGTACCCTTACATGCCTAGAAAACATATCACAACTTCATCATCAATAGAGATCAATGTCCAGGAAACACTGAATTCTACTCTCCAGGCTAGGATCCATGGCCAGTGACTGGTATCCCTCATGGCTTCTGGTCACTGCCCTGTATTTGGATATGTATAATGTCTAAAGCACTCCCAGTCCAGGGAATTAAGGGTTGACTTTTCTGAGGTCAAGATCCCTTGTTTATAGGGAATCTTAAGATAACTGTGAGACTTTAACCATGGCTCCTAAACTCATGGGCTGGTGATTCAAATGGATCATTGGAGATTTTGCCAACCCAGCTTCCTGGATGACAGCCTCTGAACAGGGCGGCTGCAGATTGTTGACCTGAAGAGTGACCACAAGTCAAAGGATTTCGGACATGAGTCTTGAATTTTATACTTTTTTGGACACCACTACTCACGGCACCATCAGAATCAGTGTTAAAGCCCTGCTTAGAAAGAGTACAAGGGTATTAGAGAAGTTAACTTGTTCTGGAAGACTGCCTAGAACTGTGAAGCAACAAGTGTGCCTGGAAATCCTACCCGAGAACCAGCTGTAGACCAACCTCACAGCAGGCGGAGCCCTCCTGGATGACCCTGATGTAACTTCAGAAAGAAGGTGCATGTCTCTGTGGCTGTGATTTGGCTCTAGACATTAGCTTGGTCCTAGCACTCCCCCGGTGGTACTCTGATTCCAAGCTATCCACGGGACTTCCTGTTAGTCCTGGTGGATTCTTACAGTACAGTAGAAGGTGGGATCTGGCCGTGGCACAAAAAGTAGTTATGTTGGGTTTTATTTCAGATCAAAAATGACTCTGCAGGTCATTTTATTCTTCATGTTCTGATTTTGAAGATGTTTACTGCCTTTGAGCTCTAGACCAGAGGGTCTGTATGCATTCAGGTGTTAGGAAAAATGCCTCTTGTCTTCTGAACACGTGGATCATCTACCTCCTTGGAGTTATTTTTGTATAGCTCCTTTCTAGCTCCACAGATAACATGGGCTTCTAAGGAGGCCAGGACTTGCATTGAGTGTCAGTTTGGACCCCAGATAAACCTTATTATATAAGTGAACACCTTCAGGTCACTTTGTCTTGGATCAATAAAAGTTTTGAGACCCTTTTCAGTAGGTGTTGGTCCCAGAAGAAGTATCAGGTCTCCAAATCAAAGCTACATTCTAGGGACTGGAGAGATGGCTCAGGGGTTAAGAGCACTGGCTGCTCTAGCAGAGGACGTGGGTTAGGTTCCCAGCATCCACATGGTGGCTGGTGGCTAACAACCATCTGTAACTCCAATTCCAGGGACTCCAATGTCCTCTTCTATCCTCAGTGGGCACTGTATGTATATGATTGCATTACATACATGCAGGCCAAACACTCATACACATAAAATAACATTTATAAATCTTTAGAAAAGATTTGTTCTGCCACAATCTGAATGAAGGAAGGCTGCTTCCGACTGTAGGTGACTGAGATCTCTTCCAGCGTGGCTGACTTTTCATTTCTACAGCGTCCGTTCTGTTCCTGCCTTTCT
Source organism: Nannospalax galili (assembly GCF_000622305.1). Classification (NCBI taxonomy): domain Eukaryota; kingdom Metazoa; phylum Chordata; class Mammalia; order Rodentia; family Spalacidae; genus Nannospalax; species Nannospalax galili. The sequence continues at coordinate 597,913 of NW_008343842.1, read as the reverse complement.
CTATTGTGCTCAGCTTTGCTGACTTGTATTCCCAGGAACAGTTTGGTTAGCCCTGATGATCAGAAAACAGGAGTTGTGCTGTTTTCGTGGCCCTCCTGGACCTCTGGCACTGTGGAATCTATTGCAGTATCTGGTGGAATTTGTAGCCTGAGGGTGGGAAGGGCAAACCTGTAAGTGGGTGTCTAACCTCAATCTTGACTGGTATTTTGCAGCAATCTTTTTCCAGATGAACCTGATAATATCTAACTCTCTTTTGATTTGGGGGGGGGGATCAGATTTGTTTTGTCCCTTTAAAGGTGGTCTATGAAAGGCTAGAGGTTAAGGTCTATGTAGAACTCAGTAGTTAAAATGGTTGCTCTTGCAGAGGACCCAGGTTTAATTCCCAGCATCCACATGGCGACTACCTACCATCTATAACTCCAGTTCCCAGGGACTCAGCGTCCCCTTCTGGCCTTCATGGGCACTGCATGCATGTAATAAACTCACATGCACACAGGCAAAAACATCCTATGTTTAAAATAAAAATAAAGAAATAAAAAGATGGTTTATGTCTTGGAGAATCCTTCAAGACAGGAAAATCCCTGGATAATGGCCTCTTGTCCTAGATTTAGTAATTCCAGAGGCAAGTGGCAAACAGGGTCTTTTATAGGCATCACTCCCATAGGCAGCCTCCATTTGGATTTGGTTCACAGGAGTCTAGGAGAAGCAGTTTATTCCTTGATACTCTCTCACTCTCTGAAGAAACCATCATAATACCTTGGCTGGATCTCTATGCCACAAAACACATCCCATTTTCTTATTCTTTGACTGACACATGGGAGCAAGAAACCAAAAGACTTTAATTATTAGGTGAATTTTATTCATAAAAAGCAAACATTTCATTAACTGTATTGTATTTGCTAGGGGTTACCCTTTTTAGGAGCAAAGAATGTTCTTCCTGTAGTTGACTTTGTGAGACCATGCTATTTGCAAATCTTCCTTGCAACATAATGTTTTCTGTTCTTCTTTTTAAGATATAATGCTCCGTTTAAAAAAAATATCCAGAAGTGGGTGTATAAATTGTCTACTTCCTCGGATATAATCGAGGAGTGGCTGGTCGTGCAGAATTTGTGGGTCTGTCTTGAAGCTGTCTTTGTGGGTGGAGATATTGCCAAACAGCTGCCTCAGGTAAACATGAGTTTTGCATTTATTTATAAAAGTGTTTGGTGAGCTGGGAGTAGGTCTGTAATCCCAGCAGGTCTGCATCCCAGGTTAACAGGCAGGGAGATTGTAAGTTTAGGGCCTTCCTGGGCTACAAAGTAAGTTCAAAGTCAACCTGGGAAACTCTGTGAGACCCCCCTCACCTCAAAATCAAAAGTAAAAAGAGAGCTGGGAATATTGCTCAGTGGCACATCTGCTTGCTTAGCTTGCACAAAGCCCTAGATTCAATGCTCATTATTATTTTTAAAATTGTTTGGTATTATCCATGTCTTGTGAAAATTATCCCAAAGACATATAAGGTCAAGCCTTAAAAAACTATTCTTGGGGCTGGAGAGATGGCTCAGTGGTTAAGAACACTGGCTGTTCTTGCAGAAGGCCTGGGTTCAAATCCCAGCACCCACATGCAGCTAACAACTGTCCTTAACTCCAGTTCCAGGGGATCCGACAGCCTCTTCTGTTTTCCGTGAGTATTGCACAACATGGGTGCACTTACACACATGCAGGCAATACATGCATACACATAAAATAAAAATAATAAAGAAAGTATTTTTAAAAAACCAAACTATTCTTACGTTTTGTTTTGTGTGCCTGTGTGTATATGTGACTGTATATACAAACGTACGCACATGCCGCCACACATGTGGAGGTCAGAGGACAACCTGTGGCAGTCAGACTGCACCATGTCAGTCCTAGGAATTGAACTCAAATCATTCTGCTTTGTGACAGGAGTCTTTACCCACTGATCCATCTCTCTGGCCCATATGATCAAGTTTTGATAAATCATGCCAGGGACTGGCAAACTCTGGCCTACTTACCTGTTTAAAAATAAAGTTTTATTGGAACATACATACACAGACTCATGCACAGAAGTTATTGATCTCTGATTTACATTAGCAGAAAGAAGAAACTCCATAGTTTCAAAAATCTTGAGCTTGCTCAAGTTGATGTACATTCAAATTCAGTATTGCTGAGTTACTGTTCATGCATCTCTTCAAGAGATAACCTTGTAATAATCCTCTGAAAATAGTATCAAAATTAACCTACATTCTGTGACACATATTAAATATTATAATCAGGAATATAATGTGGGGCAAAGAAACAGCCTTGGAAGTCTGTATTGAAACTTTTAAAATAACTTTATTGCAGCCTTTTAAGTAGACATCATTAGGCTAGGGATGTGGCTCGGTTGCAGAGTGTTTGCATAGCATGCATGAAGCCTTGGTTCTATTCCCAACATGACATAAACCATGCCTGTCGGTGCACTCCTGTGATCCCACCGCTTCTGAGATGAAGGCAGGAAGATAGATTCAAGCGTGGTCAAAGCCAGGCTTGGCTACATGAGCGGATGTCACATATAGACACACAAACACACACATGCATACACACATGCAATTTTTATAAAACTTTCCTCTTATACAATTAAATTTGTTCTTCCTAAATCTCTCTGTTTACAGACAAGATCTATGTAGATTATAAATTTGGAATAAAAGGCATGAAAATGGCTCATTTCTCTTTGCACATTTTTTAGAATCTAAAACTAAAGTATGGTTTTAATTAGAAAATTGCACACACACATGCATACACACATGCAATTTTTATAAAACTTTCCTCTTATACAATTAAATTTGTTCTTCCTAAATCTCTCTGTTTACAGACAAGATCTATGTAGATTATAAATTTGGAATAAAAGGCATGAAAATGGCTCATTTCTCTTTGCACATTTTTTAGAATCTAAAACTAAAGTATGGTTTTAATTAGAAAATTGCATTTTTAAAAGAGGCAAAATTATGCCAATTTCCAGAGGCGTTTTTGCAATTGAATGCAAAACTTAATATCATCCACAGCACATAGAAAGTTTTTATTTGCAAATATGTAAATGGAGCTTTGTTTGCGATTTCAGTGGTTTTTCCTATTTTTTCCCCTTTTTCTTGTTCCCCAAGGCACTGTGAAGCTGTAATTATTCCGAGGACCCTGGGATCAAATTATTTTCTTGCTTCTTCACTTTGCTCATCAAACCCAAACACCTGGGGTGCTGAAAGACTAGATTTGAACTTTTAGTTGATAGCTCTGCAAATTAATCGTGTGGCACTTCAAAAATATATTCAACGCAAGGAAACAAATAAGCGATAAACCCCATTGTGATGGAGCAGTATTTTAATAAGTGGCTTTATAAGTTTGGGGGTTTTGTGCTTCAGAATTAATTCAGATGAAGAAAAAAATTTGTTTAAATTGTGTAGCCTGAGATTAACAGAGGCTAGATGCTAATCTTTACCCGACTATAAATTTGTTTTTAGGAAGCCAAACGTTTTCAGAATATTGACAAGTCGTGGATAAAAATAATGCAGCGAGCTCACGAGAATCCCAACGTGATTAGCTGTTGTGTGGGGGATGAAACTATGGGGCAACTTCTGCCTCATTTACACGAACAGTTGGAAGTGTGCCAGAAATCTCTCACAGGGTAAGAGCTGAGTGAAAGACCTGACCTGTCTCTTCATGCATCATTTTTTTGTTGTTTTTTTAAAGATTTTATTATTTTTATTTTATCTGTATTGGTGTTTTGCTTGTATGTGTATAAGTGCACCTGCGTCATGCAATGTCCTCGGAGGTGAGACGAGAGCATCAGATCCCTTGGGACTGGAGTTACAGATGGTTGTTAGCCACCATGTGGGTGCTGGGAACCGAACCTGGGCTCTCTGCAAGAGCAGCCAGTGCTCTTAACCACTGAGCCGTCTCTCCAGCCCCTGTGCATCATGTTTTATCTCAAACCAGTTACTAGTACTGACTTCACTTCAGACTTTTACAGAAATGGTTAGAATGGGAACAGGAATTTTAAATTCCCACACAGTCAGTTGAGCCCTGTATCCAATGATGAGTGTCCTCACAGGAGAAACAGAAGAAGTGGAGAAGGGTAGGTGAGGACAAATGCACATCAGAGTTACAAGCAGAAGCCATAGAACACCCAGAGCCACTGTAGCTCCCTCACAAGCTCCAGAGGGACCCAGCACCTTCATTTCCTGGTTCTTGACTCCAGAACTGTGAGAATATAAATGTCTGTTGCTGTAAGTCATCTAAGTTTGTGGTAGTTTGGCATAGCCACCTTAGGAAGCTAATGCAATTCTTAAACTCATCCACCCCGTATCAAAGGTGTCTTTCTTAAAGAAAAACTGAATGTATAGGAATTTAAAAAATATTTTATTATTTTAATTT
>NW_008343842.1:587408-593461 GCF_000622305.1 Nannospalax galili | reverse complement strand
TACAAGTCAGAAGCTTATTGCAAAGATTTTTAAAAATTAATTTTATCAATTTTTATTTTATGTGTATCAGTATTTTGCCTGTATGTATGTAAGTACACCTTTTCATGCAATGCCTGTGTAGACCAGAAGAGGCATCAGATCCCCTGGAACTGGAGTTAAAGGATGGTTGTTAGTTGTCATGTAGGTGCTGGGAACTGAACCCAGGTCCTCTGCAAGATAATAACTAAGCCATCTTCCCAGCTCTTGTTACAAAGTTTAAAATTTTTTTAAATTTTATTTCATGTGTATGAGTGTTATGCATACATGTGTGTAAGTGCACCTGTGTTGTACAGTGCCTGCACAGGACAGACGAGGGTGTTGGATCCCCTGGAACTGGAGTTATGGACAGTTGTTATCTGCCATGTGGGTGCTGGGACTCAAACCCGGGTCTTCTGCAAGAACAGCCAGTGTTCTTAACTGCTGAACCATTTCTCCAGCCCAAGTTTTTCTTTTAAAAAATTTATTTATGCGTGTGAGTGTTTAGCCTGCGTGTATATAGGCACACCATGTGAGTGCAATGCCTGCAGAGTCCCTGGAACTGGAGTTATAGGCAGTTGTGAGTGGCCATGTTGGTGCTGGAAAGCAAACCCAGGTCCTCTGCAATAGTCAAAGGTGCTCTTAACTGCTGAGCCATCTCTCCCGCCTCAAGTTTTTAAAAAAATTGAATTCATTCTCAATTTCTATTTGAAACAAGGTAATCATATGTCCAGGTTATGCTCTGACTTCATGGGTACGCATCCTCTATGTTGGCCTCAAAATATCCTGAGTTGGAGGTAAATGATGAATTCACTCCAGGTTTAAGCCACGAGGTGCCCAATAGTCTGACAAAGGTCATGGGAGGGATCCTGATAAGAGATGATGACAGATGACAGGTGGGCTTGCTCCTATCCCTGTATCCTTCTACCCCCTTGTTTACCAAGTGCTACCCATCCCTTGGTTCTCACCAAATATCCCCGAGGCCAGAGGGAAAGGCCGACGGAGGCCTGCTTTTCTCTTATTAGCAATTTTTAATTGCAAATTCATATTGACCACTGGCCAAGAAAGTGATTTTTATTTGATTCAGTACCAGCTTGGCATCCTAGGAACATTCAATGCTGAGGGTCCCTTTTCAGTGTCGGCTGCTTTAGAACATTAAAATGAAACAACATGGGCAGTTTTAATATCTCTTGCTACCCAAATAAAACAAAAAATCCTTTTAAAGATAATCTTTTTATATTGTTTTACAAAAGATTTTCTATAATTTGAAATACATTTATTTATACCATAATGATTACAATTATTTATAATGCTTTAGATTTAAGTCAATTGTTAAATAAATAATATATAAAATGATTAAAATTGTTTAGAACAATTTATCATTTATAGCCTAAAATTATGTTTGAGGGCTGGAGAGATAGCTCAGCAATTAAGAGTACTGACTGCTCTTGTAGAGGACCCGGGTTCAGTTCCCAGCACCCACTTGGCAACTGACAACTGTCTCTAACTCCAACTCTGTGATATCTGTGGGCCAGAAGAGGGCATCAGATATATATTAGTGCATAGGTGCACTAATATACATTCAACCAAAACATTTGTACACATAAACATGCATAAATAAATTTTAGTACTCATATTTTTTAAAAAAGTGAATCATTCAGAAATGAATCACTTGGTAACAATGCCGTTGACACTGTTTGAAGGTACTTGGAGAAGAAGCGATTGTTGTTTCCAAGATTCTTCTTCGTTTCTGACCCGGTTCTTCTGGAAATTCTAGGACAAGCCAGCGATTCCCATACAATACAGGTATGACTGAAATGCCTGCGATTTCAGATTGTTATTATTCTACAGCAGGTGTAATCAAGAATGAAAATGAAGTTAACGTTTTAATAGTGCTGCCAAGAAAGGTGAGTATCAACACTGATGAGGTTGTGGCTGGGGAGATGACTCAGTGGACAAGGCGCTTGCTCTGTAACAATGAAGACCAAAGTCTAATTCCCAGAACCCGTGGTAAAAAAAAAAAAAAGCCAGGCACAGTGTAACGCCAGCACATGGGAGGCGTGGTCATGTGTGTCTCTGGGGTTCGCTGGCCAGCCAACCTAAACTACATGGTGAATTTCGGGCCGATGAATGAGCCTATGTCATAAAACAAGGTCAGTGGTACCTGAGGCACCACACACACAAGTACATACTCCACACACCTGCAATACATACTTCCACACACATACTGGCATACATATATACAATTAAAAATATTTTATTTATTTTTGTTTTTATTTATTTAATCTTTTTACCTTTTTGAGACAGGGTCTCCCTGTAGCTCCATCTGGCATGGAACTCAATATGTAGACCAGACTGGCCTTGAACTCACAGAGATTCGCCTGCCTCTGTGCCTTAGCGCTGGGATTAAAAGCATTCACCACCACACCCAGCCTATTATTTTTATTTTATGTGTGTGAGCATATTGCCAGCATGTGTGTAAGTGCACCTGTGTTGTCTAATGCCCATGGTGGTCAGAAAAGGGTATTGGATCCCCTGGAACTGGAGTTAGGAACAGTTGTTAGCTTTCATGTGGGTGCTGGAATTCAAACTTGGGTCCTCTGCAAGAGTAGTCAGTGCTCTTAACCACTGAGCCATCTCTCCAGCTCCCATACATAGAAATTATGATGATAAAATGTCCTGTTTTGTAAGGCCTCAGGTCCCATCAACAGTCACTACTCATGCACTGTGTGACCTTGGCAAGCATTTTATTTTTCCATGTCTCAGTTTCCTTTCCTTTGACTGGTGCATTGATGGTTCCTACCTTGTGGAACTGTCATGAGATTCATAGCAAGGTTTCTGGTACGCAGCATGTACTCACTGAATATAACCCATCGTGATGTGAAATTTACTCTAAATAGTCTTAGAACAGATGAGGGTCATGGTTTGTCCTTGTTTCCTTCTAGAATGATTTCAAATCCTCTTAGCCATTGCCAAGAGCAAATGTACTACACAGGACTGGACATGGGGTGGGGGAGGGGAAGGTCTAGAAATGCGTATCTTGGGGATGGTTCTGGTTTAGGGCATCTGGGAACTGGTTACTGTTTAATCCTTGTTGGTCTCTAGGGAGTTGTGAAGCTGAGGCACTTGGAAGAAGGCGTAAGAGCTGTGAAAGGAGAGACCTTGGAGAGAAGGCGGGAGGGACCTGTGCCTGGGAGAAAGCAGGCTGGGATGGTGTGGTTCAGTCTCCACTGGAGAGTTGAAGATGATGGCCGTAGAGACTGTCTGTAGTCTAAGAAGTGGCTTTTGTGGGCTTGTGGAAAACAGTCTATAAGCTTTTAAAAAGTGGGCCACTGTTGGATATGGGGGTGTGCACCTCTAATCCCTGCACTCAGGAGGCTGAGGCAAGAGGGGCAGAGTCCAAGGCAACAGGAAGATCCTGTCTCAGCAAGCAAGCTGTGGGCCTCTAAGTTAGTCGGGGGTCATAGTAGTTTTGTTTAGTTTTCATTTCTTTGTCAGTTTTGAGGTGAGGAAGTAGATTCTTTTATCCTTTATGGAGACAAAAATATGAGGCTTTTTCACTTTAAAAAATCTATTTTTATTTGTGTGTGTGTGTGTGTGTGTGTGTGTGTGTGTGTGTGTTGGGGGGTGGTATATGCACATGAGTGCAGTGCCCACAGAGGTCAGAAGAGGGCTTCAGAGCCCTTGGAGTTGGAGTTACAGGTGGTTGTGAGCTACCAGACATGGTTGAGGGGAACTAAACCAGGGTCCTCTGGAAGAGCAGGAGGTGCTCTTATCCAATGAGTTCTTTCTCCAGCTCTGATGAGGTTTTAAAGGCATCTCAGAAGCTTATGTGTTCAACCACGTGTATGACATTTTGGCTCTGCCTTGTGTTTCTCTCAGCCACACCTCCCTGCAGTGTTTGACAACATAAACGAGGTGTCATTTCACCCAAAAGACTATGATCGCATGATGGCTGTCATATCAAGAGAAGGAGAAAAAATCACGGTAATTTATTTTTTAAAGAATTTGCTATGAGGATTCCTTAAAGATTTAGGCTGAGAAGATTACAATTCAATTATGAAAAATAAGGTGGATGGAGAAGAGGGTTAAGAACCTTGGGTTGTAATTCTGTAGCCTCCGTTTTATTACAAGCTAGTTTAGATTACATCATTGAACTTCTTTGAGACTCATTTTATCAAGGATAACATGGGAGTTTGGACTACATGAGCTCTATAGTTCCTTTTAGTCACATCCTCTTCTAGCCTCCACAGGCACCTGTATACACACACACACACACACACACACACACACACACATATACACACACACACATACACATGCACACACACATACACACACACACACACACACGCAAATGAAAACAAAACAAAAATGGAAGCCACCATACATGGATGGCCACATTTGCTCGCATACACATGGGCACACACATATAGCATGCATACATACACAAACAAACAAAAACCAAGTACTTTGCACAACTATACAAAAGCTTACTTCACTTTGAGGTACCATGATTTGTCAAGTGTGTGACAATTTGTAAAAACAACACATTAATAATTTGTTACGTATTTGTAATTTTTTTTAGTTGGCTACTTCTGTTATGGCCAAAGGTCCTGTAGAGATTTGGCTCCTGGACTTGTTAAAAGTACAGATGTCGTCATTACATAATATAATCAGATCTGCATTCTATCAAATCAACGACCCTGGATTTCAACTCTTACCTTTCCTTAGTCACTTCCCAGCGCAGGTGAGAACACATGTTCACAGATGATTAGAAAATGTGGGGGTCGGGGAAGGGAGCGTGCTGGAGGTGGAGTGATGGGTCTGATGGTGTCGAGGCTGTTGTAGTTCTACACACCCTCAGTGAATCTCAGCCCCCAACCACCTGCTTGCCAGTGTGTACCATTCCGAGACAACACAGCCCATTCCCCAGCAGGGGATATTCCCTTCTTCTCCCTTAAGGACATAGACTGAGACTCAAGTGACATATGGAAAATTTCATTATACATTCAGATACTCATATATATATTACATATGCATATGTATATCACTATAGGAGAAATAGGACATAGATATGGATGTGGACACTTATAAAGAGAATAAGTGGGAGCTAGAGAGATGACTCAGTGGTTAAAAGTGCTACCTGCTCTTGCAGAGAACTGGGGTTCGAATCCCAGCACCTACATGGCAACCAACAACTATCCTTTACTGCAGTTCCAGGGGATCCAGTGCCCTCTTCTGACCTCTGTGGGCATTGCACGACACGGGTGCACTTACATACATGCAGGCAGTACATTCATACACATAAAACTAAAATAATAAATATCTTTAAAAAAGAATAAGTGTACCTTTTCCTGAAATGAAACCCATCTTGCCAGGATTGGAGCGGTGTTCTCATGAAGAGTTCTCACATCTCACATCTCTTAAAGTGCACTGTAAATGTGTCAAGTATTATTAAACTAGATACAGGAAATAAGTAAGGAGCTGGCAATTTCATTAAATTTTCGTGCAAGATAAATGAAAAGTGATTTGCGATCCGTTCAGAACTAGCATGGAATGGAAGATAAGCGGTACTTGAGGAAATTATAGTTGGGTTTTGTCCCAACTCTACTCCCCGTCCTAACTGTACCTCTCAGCCTTAACTCCAAATCCTATATTGGTGTGCCCAGAGTGGAGACAGCTGAATTGATTGGAAATTAACTATTCAATTATATAAATATAGATATAGAATCAGCTTTTATTGTAGAGAAGATTTTTTTTTTTTTGGTCTTTTTGAGACAGGGTCTCCCTGTAGCCCCAGCTATCCTGGAACTCACTATGTAGACCAGGATAGCCTTGAACTCACAAAGATCTGCCTGCCTCTGCCTCCCAAGTGCTGGGATTAAAGGCGTGCTCTACCATGCCCAGCTTGTAGAGAAGATTTTAATAGTAAGAATAAAACATTTTATTATATTTTTGTTTTATGTGTATGAATGTTATACCTGCATATATATAAGTGCACCCTTGTCATGCAGTACCTGTGGAGGTCGAAGAGG
>NW_008343842.1:580868-586749 GCF_000622305.1 Nannospalax galili | reverse complement strand
GGGTTTTATATTTTATTTTTTTTTTTTTTTTTTTTTTTTTTTTTTGGGGGTTTTTTTTTTTTTTTTTTTGGTCTTTTTTTGAGACAGTGTCTCCTTGTAGCCCCAGCTGGCCTGGAACTCACTATGTAGACCAGGATAGCCTTGAACTCACAAAGAACTGCCTGCCTCTGCCTCCCAAGTGCTGGGATTAAAGGCGTGCTCTACCATGCCCAGCTTGTAGAGAAGATTTTAATAGTAAGAATAAAACATTTTATTATATTTTTGTTTTATGTGTATGAATGTTATACCTGCATATATATAAGTGCACCCTTGTCATGCAGTACCTGTGGAGGTCGAAGAGGGTGTTGAATCCCTTGGAATTTGAGTTACAGAGGGTTGTTAGCCACCATGTGGGTGCTGGGAACTGAATCCGGGTCCTTTGCAAGAGAAGCCAGTGCTCTTAACCACTGGGCCACCTCTCCAGTTCCGTAGGAATTTTTTTTGAGCCAGAGTCTCACTGTACAGCCCTGGCTGTCCTGGAGTTTGGTATGTAGAGCTGGCTGGATTTGAACTCACAGAGATCTACCTGCTTCTACCTCCCGAGTGCTAGATTTGAGGGCATGTGCCCAGCAATACTGATTAAAAAAAGTTTTCTGATACATTTTATTTTATGTGTATGAATGTTCTGCCTGCATGTATGTGAGTGCGCCTGTGTCGTACAAGCCTGAGGAGGCCAGAAGAAGGTGTTGGAGTCTGTGGAACCAGAGTTATGGGTAATTATTAAGAGCAGTTGCCAGTCCAGTGCTTTGTGCTCTTCTAGAGGCTGGAGTTTGATTCCTAGCACCCGCACAGGGAGGCTCAAAACTGCCTGTAACTTCAGTGCCGGGGTATCTGTAGATACTTGCACACACACAGTATACGTTCACACAAACGCATGTACCCATAAATAAGAATTAAAATTAAAAACAGTCTCGTTTGCCTTCATGTGAATGATTGACCACTGAAATTTAATTGTTGATGCACTTGACATATTTGTCTGCTGAATAGGTTGGGCTTCTGGGAATTCAGATGCTGTGGACACGTGATTCAGAAGAGGCTTTAAATAATGCAAAAGAAGACAGGAAAATCATGCAAATAACCAACCAGAAATTTCTGGATATTCTAAATACTCTTATTAGTCAGACAACACATGATCTGACTAAATTCCACAGAGTGAAGTTTGAAACTCTAATCACCATCCACGTGCACCAGAGAGATATTTTTGATGACTTGGTAATGTATCTTTTTAAAAAATTATTTTTATTTTATATGTATGAGTGTTTTGCCTGAGCATTTCTATGTGTACCCATGTTGTACAGTGTCAGTAGAGGTCAGAAGAGGGCATTGGGTCCCCTGGAACTGGAATTATGGAGAGTTGTTAGCTGCCATCTGGATGTTGGACACTGAACCCCGAGTCCTCTGCAAGAACAGCCAGTGCTTTTAAGTGCTGCGAAGTCTCTCCAGCCCCAGTATCTTTTTATTATGCCTATGTTAAAGTCATTTGGTGTGATGATTAATAATGAACAGTTAAAGATTATTCGTAAAGGTGCACTTACATGAGCTCTCCCCCACCTGGCTCTTTTTCACAACTGTCTGCACCTGTACCGTGCCTATGACTAGGTGTGCTGGGTGCTCTAAACAATCCTCGTTTGTATTCTCACTTCTTTTTTCTCTTTTGTTTATTTATTGATTAGTTTATTGCAATGAACTCACAAATAAAAACATCACGCGGCTATATTAAGGTCTCCACTCAACCAAATACGTGCCCAGTCCCAAACTCTATGTACCTCAGTGAATTTCTATATAGTTAGAATGGTCATTCTGAAGTTGTGGAGCTTAGTTTATGTTTTTACACTTTTACTATCAATTATGTTTTTATTCACTTATCCACCACAAAAAGAAAAAAATGACAAAATTGACATCATAAAAATAATTAGTTTTAGTATAGTATAACTTTCAGAAGGGAGACCGAGAAAGGGTAATATCCGGCAATGAGGGAGGATGGAATGAAGGTCAAAGGACACAAGAGTTGTAAAGAGTTTATAAAGATAATTCATTTCACTTGTTATTCCTTTTGCTTTTGTCTTTTTGAGGCAGGGTCTCTCTGTAGCCCCAGCTGGCCTGAGGCTCTCTATGTAGACCAGGCTGACCTTGATCTCACAGAGATCTACCTGCCTCTGCCTCCCAAGTGGGATTAAAGGCGTGAGCCACCTTGCCTGCCTCACTTATTATTCTTGAAAGTCGGGAGCCAATTGATTTGGTAAGAAGTAACTGTTCTACTGAACACATACCCAGGTGCATGACATAGTTGAGTCAGGGTGCGTCATGGACTGTGGTGGACCAGTTGGGAAAGCAAAAGTCCAAGTTGAATGGAACAAAGTTTGGGAAACCCTCATAGCTGTTGTCCAACTGATAGCATCTGATAGGGCTTGGCTTGGGCACAATTCTGTAGGAAGGGAGTAAGGTGAATTGTGTTTGAATTCCCCTTGGAAAGAGGATTCTAATTAGGGGCTTTGGGCTGGGGTCAGGTTCTGCTAAAGCCAAATTGTCCATCCTAGGCATCTCAGGTTTTTTTTTTCCTTTTCTTTTTTTCCTGTTGCTGTGATTTAATACTCAAAGCAACTTAAGGGAGAAAGTTTTATCTTGGCTCATAGTTCAGGGCACAGTCCATTGTGTCAAGGAAGTCAAGGCAGGAGCTTGGGGCAGCTGGTCACAGCGCACCTACAGTCAGGAAGCAGAGGATGAGGAATGCATTCTACTGCTCAGTTCTTGTATTAATTACTGTCTGTTTCAGAGATGGTTCAACATATGTAAGCCAATAAATGTAATCCAGCACCTAAATAGCCACATTTAGTAGTGTACTTGAAATCACTTGTCTTTTGTCTCCTCCACTTTTTTAGGTAAGCACCAAAGAGCTGTGACCAAGTCTATCTATCTGTGTTCACCCAACGTAGTGGCAAGTGCAGGAAGGGAAGCAATAAATATTACATAGCGAAGAAGCAGTTCATGAACGAGAGAATAAAAACCGCTCTTATCCTTATGTTTTAGGCTATTGCAATGCAGAATGCAACTTTTTTGTGTTTCATGTTTTTAAGGTAAAAATGCACATCAAGTCTGTTACTGACTTTGAATGGCTAAAACAGAGTAGATTTTATTTTAAGGAAGATTTGGATCAGACCGTGGTATCTATTACAGATGTTGATTTCATTTACCAAAATGAATTTCTGGGATGTACTGATCGACTTGTTATAACTCCGTTAACAGACAGGTAGGAAACATGGTGTTTTGTAATTAAATAATATGCCTAATGTTGCCTTAAAAATCATGATTGAGCAGCATTTTCTGGACACACAACAGCATGCGTAAGACCCGTGCAAGCTCAAGCCAGTCAAAATCCCAGCATGGTGAGATGGGCACAAAGTCCTGTCCCTAGCTGTGGAGTGTTGGCCATTAATAGCTGCTGGGAGAGGGAGAGTCAGTTTTCTTTAAGGGGGTCACTCCCTGGTAGATTGCCCAGGGGATGGAGCCACACCCAAGAGTATTTGGGCAACACAAATTGAATCGGATGGGCTTTAAAAAAAAAAAGCATGAAGTTGGGTGGGTAGGGAAAAGGTAGGTGTCTGGAGGGAGTTGGGGGAGGGCCAGTATATATAATCAAAATATACTGTATGGAATCTTCCAAGAATTAATCAAATATTACTTCAAATATAAATAAAAGAAAAAATCACACATAAGATAATTCATGAAAGCATATTGTTGTCATCTTGGCTCTGTGGTAGGTCATCAAAGCCAGTCTAACAATAAAATAACCCTCACTGTTGCTTGAATGAACATGTGAATTAATATTGTATGAAGTAGAAAAAGAGTAAAATCATTATTGAATGCTGACTACCAGTAATTCAATAATGAATTTTAGATGAAAAGATGGAAAAATACCCTTAGAACCATAAAGGAAGTTATGAAGGTGTCTTTGATATCACTGAATTCTGTCTCCTGCATTTTTTTTCTTGTCTGGTTTTGTTTTTATTATTATTATTTTGTTCATCTTTTTTTTTGTTTTTCTGAGAGAGGGTTTTACTATGTAGCTTTGGATGCTCTGGAACTCTCTATGTAGATCAGACTGGCCCCGTACTCTCAGAGATCCACCTGCCTCTGCCCCCCAAGTGCTGGAATCAAAGGCGTGTGCTACCACATCCAGCTGGTTGTGTTGTGTTTCTTGAGACCAGGTCTCACTATGTAGCCCTGGCTGGCATGGAACTTGCTGTGTAGCTCTGGCTGGCCTCCAACTTGCTGCTATCCCCCTGGCTCTGCTTCCTGAGTACTGGGATTACAGGAGTGCACCCACAGCAGCCTGTCAATCTAGAAACTGAACCTAAAGTGAAGTTTCTAGGCCAAGTCGGAAAATGAGGCAGTGACAGATTGCATCATAGTTCTTTTCAGTACCTGACACCAGGCAAGATGTGGGTCCTTTTCATCTTTCTGTACCCCATCCCATTCAGTTCAATGTGCTGTGCACATAGCTGTCTGTAGAACTGATGGGGCATCAGAAGATCCAGTTCTGCCATGTTAACCGAGTTTGCATCCAGGTAAAATCACAGAACAATGGTAGGTTTCCAGCCTCCTCTTGGGCTCTTCAACCCTTGTTTGGTCTGTAGGCTGCTCAAGCTCTGCAATAAACAGACCTTCTGGTCCATTGCACTTGCTCTTTTCTGTAACCTGTATTATCCTGTGTTGCAGATGCTATATCACGCTGGCTCAGGCTCTGGGAATGAACATGGGGGGTGCCCCAGCAGGACCTGCGGGGACTGGCAAAACAGAAACCACAAAGGACATGGGCAGGTGTTTGGGGAAGTATGTGGTTGTGTTCAACTGCTCGGATCAAATGGATTTCAGAGGTCTAGGAAGGATTTTCAAAGGCAAGTGTCAAATGATGCCAAATAATTACTTTTGATGTATTTATTTTTAATCAGTAATATTTTCCGGTATAAATCTAAAATGACACAATCCCACATAGTTAACATTGGTATAGGCTGATTTCTGTAATATTGCCATTTTTCCTGGATCAAAAATGACTAGATAGCATCAATTCCATAATACTGATCACATTATAGTGTATGCATTGAATTTATATATTGGATGATGGAAACAGAATTGATTTATATGGTCTGAAACCATAGTGGAGGAGGTACAGCACTTCTTCTTTTGCTGTGTCAAAGGAAAACAGGATGGGGCTGGCCATCAACAGTTGGGAATTTTTGAGAAAATCTTAAAACGTAGGTAGGGAAGAGGTGATTTCCGATGAGCACTGGTGGGGGTGGGGGCAGCATCCAGGGCACATCAATCTCAGAGCTCAGTCTTTGCCTTTGTGCTCCTGTCTACATGCATTCTTTGGTTATGTCATGCAGACCCAAGCTTTAAATATCATCCATATGCTAACTCCCAACTTGCATCTCTAGATCAGAATCTCCTTGAAACTCTGGCTTCATGTATCAAAATGCTTGCTTGACATTTCCGCTTCAATGTCTAATAAGTCTAACTTGACCATATCCGAACCAAACTTCTGTTTTCCCTGTAGCTATTTCCTCCAGCTCATGAAATGGCCACCCCACTCTTCCATTTGCTCAGACAAAAACCCAAACAAAGCTTTGACTTATCCTTTATATCTTGCACATCCAATCCCTTCAGCAAACAATGTTTTCTGCCTTTGTGGTATACCCCCATGGACCAGTGAAATGGCTCAGTGGGTCAAGGCTCTTGCCATTGAACCTGATGACCTGAGTTCGATCCCTGGAAACCACATGGTGGAAAGAGAGAATCAACTCCCACAAGTTGTCCTCTGACCTTCACAGAGATGTCTTACCCC
>NW_008343842.1:551812-580793 GCF_000622305.1 Nannospalax galili | reverse complement strand
AGCCTGGTCTACATAGTGAGTTCCAGGCCAGCTGGGGCTACAGGGAGACTCTGTCTCAAAAAAAAAAAAAAAAAAAAAAAAAAAAAGGATACAGCCCCTGAACTCACCACCTCTTATCTCCATGGCTGTCATCTTAATTCAAGCCTCTTGTCATCTCTTACCTGGACCACTTCAGTAAGCCTCCTGACCGGTCTCGTCTCCCTGGGTCTACCACTGCCCTCTACTCTGGTCTCAAAGCATCTCTCACTAGCTCCTCTTTAGGTAGGTCAGAGCATAACACGCTCCTGCTGGAAGCTGTCTAGTGGATTCACTGAGTCAAAGCCAAAATCCTTACATGAGCCCACATTGTCTCATATGATAGAACCACACACACTCCTTCCCGTATCCCTGCTGCATTGGTCTGACCTTCTGACACCACTCTCTCTACTAAAGTCATTTTGATCTTCCTGATGGTTCTCGAACATTTGAAACATGCCTCTTCCCCAGATCTCTGACTAATGTTTGGCTGTTTGTTAATGTCTCCCTAGTTGTCTGTCCCCATGGCTCACCTGATACAGGACACCCTCAGCAAGCACCATACGACTGAAAATGTGAACAGATTCTCTTTGAGATCTAAAACTAGGATTGTCATTGTTATAACTTCTGTTCACCACAGCATTGCAATTCCAGCCAGTGCACAGGACAGTAAGAACAGCAAATACAAAGAAGGGAAAGAAAGTGTTTATTAGTTACCAATGATATAGTAGACTATAAAAGAAACTCAATAGGGAAAGTTCAAGAAATTTATAGGAAAATAGAATTTAGCAAGCCTACTCATATGTAATATCAGCAGGAAATCAATTTTATTTATATCAATTACAAAAAAGTTAATTATAAAATTTCAGAAGTATCATTTAGAGGCATAATTAAGGCACCGTGCTGTTAGAGGGACAGATAAATAGGCCAAAGGACATAATAGCGACCAAAGAATCAGACCAAGGGCACCTGCCAATCCAAGATGAAAAGATGGCCTGTATAATAAGTGGTTCTATGTTAAGAGATGATTAATATTTAGCTGGGGAAGTGGGATCCCTGCCTTACACTGTATACAAAAGTCAGGCTTCCTTAATATTAAGGCCTGTGGAAGGCAAAATTGCATGCTGTGTTAGAAGAAGGTAGTAGATTAAAATGCCTTTGTTTTTAGAGTATCAATCTTTTTAACCCCCAAAATTCCAAACTGTAAAGAAAAGACCGACACATTTTTCCCTCTCTAAGAGAAAACCTATTCATCAACAAACACTCAAAAGACAGTGGAGCTTTAGAAAAGGCTTTAGCCCACAAAGAGTTAATATCTTTTATGTCTGAATGCTGCCTGGGAATCCAGGAGTGAAGATCACTCAGCAGAAAAATGAGGAAAAGGCATTTCACAGATGAAGATCACCACAGGGCCAGCAACCAAAGTAATGTGTGTTCTAATGAGATTCCATTTCTGAACTTGGCAGATTTACAAAAACTGAAGTGCAACATTTTTTCCTTTTTCCATTTTCATCTCTATGTATGTGTGTGCGTGTGCGTGCATGTGCACTCATGTGGAGGCCTGAGGTTGATGTAGGGAATTACCCACAACCACTCCTCCATCTCATTGACTGAGGCAGTGTCTCTTAAACCCAGAGCTCTCCGATATGATTAGTTTTACTAGTCAGCTTGCTCCGGAGATCCTGTCTCTGCCTTCAAGGCTGGAATTACAGGCGTGCTGCCATGTCTGCCTGGTATTTATGTGGGTTCCTGGGATTTGAACTCTAGTCTTCATGCTCGCAGGGAAAATGCTTTAACCACTGAACTATCTCCCTAGCCCCTGAAGTGTGACATTTTTGACCACTGGCAGGGATGTGGAGTCAAGGAAACGTCTGCCACTGGTGGGCATGTAAAATCTTGTGGAAATCCACTGGTGTTATTTTAAAGTGCACACATGTCCAGTCTCAGCTATGCCTGCTCCTGTATCTAAGTGCTTACACCAGCATTACTTTTGACAGCAAGTAACTGGAAACAGAACTGATAACTGCTTTTAATAGTCTGGACACATAAATTATGAACATATAATTTATGTTTTTATACAAAAGAAAATGCATGTAGTTCTGTATAACTATGCTACTTAGCAGTAAAAAAAGATACGGCAGAATTTGTACTTCAATTATATTGTTACTTCAATTCGTTGGTGTGTTGAAATGCTTCAAACTATTTTTTAAAATTTATTTATCTATTTCTATTTTATGTATATGTGTTTTGCTAGTATATGTATAAGTGCACCTGCACCATGCAGTGTCCATGGAAGCCAGAAAAGGGTGTCAGACCCCCTGGAACTGGAGTTACAGATGGCTGTGAGCTGCCTTATGGGTGCTGGGAACTGAACGTGGGTCCTCTGTAAGAGTAGCTAGTGCTCTTAACTGTTGAGCCTTCTCTAGCCCCATACCATTTTCTAATCAAGGAGAAGGGTTCTGTGAATCATTTTTGACTTGAGAATTGGGGACAGTTGGGAGAAGCAGAACAGAGCACAAGGTAACTCTGGGATGCCAAAAATCACAGGGCAGAGCACAGAGAAAAAGGGAAGGAAGTGACTGTCTCCAGCATGCTTCCTCCACATAATGCTGCAACCCAGGACTGGAGAGCTGACTTAGCAGTTAAGAGCTGCCTGTTCTTGCAGAGGACCCGGGTTTGGTTCCCAGCACCCTCGGGGTGACTAACAACCATTCGTAACTCAAGTTCTAGGGGATCTGACGCCTATGCACCTACAGGTGCACTTACATGCAAGGTAAAACACTCATACACATAAGAGAGTTGTAATAAAACTTTCTAAGATGGGAGTCCTGTCAGAGGTCACCCCCAGATAGGAGCCTCAGCCCCAACCCCAGAGGGCATGCTCTCCTGTCTTTCCCATCCCTTCATCCAAGGCACCAGAGGCAAGCAGCCGTTCCCCAAAAGGAATTTGCATTTGGGGAAGGCATATGGTTAACACACTGAAAAACCATTAGCTAGGCAAAGCGGGGTCTTATAACCTAACACTGGACAAACTTAGAAAGGTACCCAGAACAATAAAGAGACCACACAGGGCTAGGGATGTAGTTTAGTTACTAGCGTGCTTGCCTAGGTTACATGAAGCTCTGGGTTCAAGCTTCAGCACCATATAAATTGTGTGTGGTTGTGCACACCTGTAATCCCAGTACTCGTGGTTGAGGCAGGAGAATCAAGGTCAGCCTTGGTTACAGAGTGAATTTGAGGCTAGCCTGGGATACATGAGACCCTGCCTCAAAGAAGAAAATGAGCGCAGAGAGAGAGAATACAGACTGCTAAGTTGAATTAAAGAAACAGAAGAAAACTCAAAAGTAAGTAAGACTAATGGCGTCAAAGAGAGTCAAGACTATTACATTCAACCAAATGAAGAAAAACAGGCTATTAGGGGAAAATAACAGTTGGAATACTTGGAAAATAAAAATGCAATTTAAAAGGGGCAAAAACTCCTACTGTCTCTTGAGTTGGAATATCAAACCAAGGGAATGTATTACAGAAAGACAAGAAGATAGAAAATTTGACAGAAAAACTGGAGTCAGAGGGATCGATATAAACGTTCCAACATCCTTAGGGTGGGAATTCCCAAGGGAGAGAAAGGAAAGGGGGGTGGATCATCGCAAAAGAAATCGGAACTTTTCATATAGCCGAAGGTGATGAAAACTAAGGTTTTCATCCGCAGAGAATCGACAAGGAGCTGTGCTCACAGTACCCAGGTCTGTGTCTTTGTTGCTTGGTTTTGTAAGAAAGAAAGAAAAAAATCCCTTGGGCCATTTTCTTTCTCACTCTGCAAACTGAGATTCCCTTTCATTGCAAGAGGAACAGAAGGATCTAACCCTGTAGGGCATCCTTTATTTTACCATTTTCTCCAGAGACTTGGGTTCGATCCATCTCCACCCTCGCTGAAGGTCCTTTTAGACTGGATCTGATTTTATCATCCGGTGGTATCCCCGACAGTGACATATTTACACTTTCCTTTTTGACGCTGTATGATTCTTATTGTCTCGGTGATGATAAACATAATTAAGCATTTCCTTATCGCTGGAGTGAAATACGTCCTTAGAAACAGCCAGGCCTGAAACTACATAAATCATGTTTAAGTAGAGTGGGGGTGGGGGAGCACTTTGGAGAAATTATTGCTATCAAGAAGGTGTGTTATAGAATGAAACTTTACAAATTAACTGTTTTTCATGTCAGGTCTTGCACAGTCGGGATCCTGGGGCTGTTTTGATGAGTTTAACAGAATTGAATTGCCTGTATTATCCGTGGCAGCCCAACAAATTTACATTGTTTTGACAGCAAGAAAAGAGAGGAAAAAGCAGTTCACTTTTTCAGATGGTGATTGTGTTGATTTAAACCCAGAGTTTGGAATCTTCCTAACGATGGTAAACACATAAGCTTTTAAATGCAAGTTGACTGGTTTAATTGTCATGAACTTTCTCATCATGTGCTTTTAAAAATTTTTATTTATTATTTTTATATTTTTATGTGTATGTGTGTATTGCCTGCATGTAGGTAAGTGCACCCATGTCATGCAATGCCCGTGGAGGACAGAAGAGGCTGTTGAGAACAGTCAGTGTTCTTAACCACTGAGCCATCTCTCCAGCCCCTCATGTGCTTTTTTTTAAAAAAAATTTTACTTTGTTTTTAATTATGTGTGTGTGTGTGTGTGTGTGTGTGTGTGTGTGTCTACGTGGGTATGTGCACGTGAGTGCAGGTTCTACAGAGATCAGAAGAAGGAAGGCATCAGATGCCCTGGAGCTGGAGTTACAGGCAGTTGTGAGCTGGCTGACATGGGTGCTGGGAACTGAATTCTGATCTTCTGCTAGAGTAGCAAGTGCTCTCACTGCTGAGTCATCTCTCCAAACCACCTTTTGAGTAGTAAAATTATCCCAGGTAGAAGATGTGGAGAAGATAAGAGAGGGTTGCGGGGGAGATGCAATCAGCATACATTGTATCCATGTATGAAATTGTCAAATAGCAAAATTAATAAGAATGAACTAACAAGTAGCTCAGACAGAAGATATCATGGTAATATATTAGTACTAGTGGATACTGTTTATTGAGAACTTGTGTGTTTTATGTGTTGAGTCACGTAACTCATGTTACGCTACTGTAACAAACAACCCCCGAAAATGAGTTGCTTAAAACCATGAATGTGTCTTTATTTTTTGTGCCTCGTGTCTACTGTGGGTTGACTAAGGTGGGAGCTGGTCGACTGGGGTCTGCTTTGTACATCCTTATTCTGGCACTAGACTGATCAGGTAGCCACTGTCTCAGTGTAGGGACTGTAGCAAAGGAGCACAGGACAGGAATTATTGTGCTCTGGTTAGAGTTTCTGACACTCTACAACTTTTATGGGAAGAAGGGACTTGCATGACTGCATCTACCATTAAGGAGGCTGAAAGATAGAGTGTGAAAAGTAACCGGAAGGAGGAAGGACCAGCACCATTCGGTCAATCATACTATCAAATGCTGATTGTCTCTTCCTGTAGCTCTGATAACCTCTGAGGTTGGGCGTTTGCCAGCTGAGGCACTGTGTGTGCGCTGTGTGTGTTGTGTATGCAGGTGTGTGCACCCACGCATGTGCATGTAGAGGTCTGAGGTAGTAGGTATTAGGAATCTTCCTCTGTTGGTTGATATTCACTTTATTTTTTAAAAAAATATTTTATTCTATGTGTGTGAGCGTATTGCCTGCATGTAGGTAGGTGCACCAGAGTTGTGCTATGCATTTGGAGGTCAGAGGATGGCATTGGATCCCTTGGGACTGGAGTTATGGACAGTTGTTAGCCACAATGTGGGTGTTGGGAATGGAACCCGGGTCCTCTGCACAAGCAGCCAGTGCTCTTAACTGCTGAGCCATGTCACCAGCCCCTCCACTTTCTGTCTTTCTTTTTTTTTTGAGACAGGGTCTATAACTGAACCTGGAGCTCATGGCCCCCCAGGATCCACTTGCCTCTGTCTCCTAGCACATGTCACAGGTACATGCCAATAAGCCTGGCTTTTACGTGGGTGCTACGGATTGAACTCGGGTCCTCATGCTTGTAAAGCAAGCATTTTACCCACTGAAGCATCTCCTTAACCCACTGCTCTTGTGTATTCTAACACTAAAACCTGCACGTTTAACCTCTATACTTAGTTTTTTTCCTTGACTGCTAATTGAAAGAAATACATTAAAAATTTCAAAATAGGTTATGAAGGTTCTATCCCCAAAAGTTATATAAATTGTGTCACTGTGCGGTTGAAGACAGCTTTGAGATACGCCATTATCAATACTGAAAACCAAAGGCTAGAATTCGGGAAGCAAAGTTCATGATGAGTGAAGTTTAATATTTTTATGTACTAGTTTTGAAGTTAACTCTTTAGGTTACAAGATAACACAAAGTACTACTTAGAAAGCGCCAGGGAACAAAGATAAGTTATAGGAGTTAACGTTTCTGGTAAGCTTTATTTTTAAGCAATTGTGTATTAAAATAATTAGGGGAAGATAATAATAACCCCGAAGTTATCAGTTTTAACTCAGGAAACTAGCTGAAGAAATGAACTCAGGGCAAAAACTTTACAAGGACTTCACCATTCTCCCTGGACTAAGAATAAGATGAAAGGACTGGGGGGTCGCTCAGTTGGTAGAGTGCTTGCTTAGCTGCATAAAGCCCTAGATTTAGTCCCTAGCATCACATCTAGTATAAAATTAAATGTGATGGGACATACCTGTAATCCCAGTACTTGGGAGGTAGAAGCTGAAGGATCAGGAGTTCAAGGTCATCTTTGGCAACATAGTGAGTTTTAGACTAGCTTGGGAGTCAAGAGACCCTGTCTCAAAAGAATATTAGAAATATTACTTAGCTATCACGTTAAACTATGAATAACTGAGACATAAAAAACAGTAGCTTAAGCCAGGGGTGGTGGCTCATGCCTTTAATCTCAGCACTTGGGAGGCAGAAGCAGGTGGGTCTCTGTGAGACTGAGTCCAGCCTGATCTACATAGTGCGTTCCAGACCAGCTGGGGCTACAGGGAGACTCTGCCTCAAACAATCAAAAAGTAGCTTAACAATCAAGGACTCATTCTCTTACAATATAAATCTACTACACTATGGTTTTCATCTTCAAGATCACTGCATGACCTTAAAGCCGTGACCTTAAAGCAGAAAGCATCTCTTTGGTTAGAGCCCACTGATTGAATCAGTCTCCTTCCCAACAAACATCAAGGGTATTTCATGCACGTGTGTGTGTGTGTGTGTGTGTGTGTGTGTGTGTGTGTGTGTGTGTGTGTGTGTGAAATTTGCATTTCACTATGTAGAATATAATCACACCCACTGCAAGACAAGCTGGGAAGTGTAGTTTTTAATCTAAGTAGTGCCATGTCCAGCTTGTAACTGGGGTTTATGACTAAGGAAGGGAAACAGGAACATTTCAAGAACACCAGAAATCCCTGTATTTCCAAAGTCTATTGACAGGACCCACTGAATGCTCAGGAGCTATTTCCTAAAAAACTGTCCTAAACTGACTATTTATTTGTCACTTGTCTTCGAACCCCTAAAGCTTTCCTTTGGACCTGACCGAGCGTCAATCTGTTGTAACTTACAAGGAAGTTCAAGTTTCCTTTCCTTCTGTCCTTTGATTCTTTGCTGTATTTATCTTCATCCTCCTCGTTTCTCTTCAGTCCTGTGGTATTTTGAAATGATCCTCTGTCAACCAAAGAGTTTTATAATTCTGACTACAGAGAAAAATCAAAGCGATAAAATGAGAATCCCCTCGGTAAGATCTGGAGCCGAAATCTCAATTCATGGTCTAAGCATATCTTAGACCGTAACTATTCAGGTATATTTATTCAGTTCTGTTCTTCCCTTTTCTGTTTTTTTCAACCAACGGACACACAGATGCTTAGTTTTTGCTACTCCAAATTGTGTGTGACTTTAATAATGTTCTGAAAATGGATATATTAAAAAGAGCAGTGATATATTATTAAATATGGATGGCCCGATATACATTTTTGAGAAAGCAAGGACATCTTATGAATCCAATATTTTTCAATACTACCTTAGAATATGAACTAGGGGTCTGAAATGTATTTTAATCCAGGAAATGAAAATTGTACCAATAATTGAAAATTAAATATATTTTAACCCTTAGAATCCTGGATATGCCGGGCGACAGGAACTGCCAGAAAACTTAAAAATTCAGTTTAGAACTGTGGCAATGATGGTTCCTGATAGACAGGTATGTACCAGGATTGAAAAGGATAGTATATACATATTATAATATTTTTCCACTAAATTTGCTTAAAAATGTCTCACTGTATTAACTTTCAGATCATTATGAGAGTTAAACTTGCAAGCTGTGGTTTTCTTGAAAATGTTATCTTGGCTCAAAAGTTCTATGTTCTTTACAAACTCTGTGAAGAGCAACTTACTAAACAGGTAAGTGTGTGTTTATTTTATACATAGGTAGAGAGTTTAGGCTATTATTTTAAGAAACTATGTGTATGAGTGTGTGGGTAGGCAGATGTAAGTGCTGGAACCTGTGGAGGCCAGAAAAGGGCATCAGATCTCCCCTGGAGCTGGAGTTACAGGAAATTGAGCTGCCTGAAGGGGATCCTGGAAACTAAACTGGGGTCC
This sequence comes from Nannospalax galili, assembly GCF_000622305.1. Taxonomy (NCBI): domain Eukaryota; kingdom Metazoa; phylum Chordata; class Mammalia; order Rodentia; family Spalacidae; genus Nannospalax; species Nannospalax galili. Next base: position 572,133 of record NW_008343842.1, on the reverse strand, counting down.
TCTGCAAGAGCAGTATGTGCATTTAGCCGCCGCTCCAGGTCCTGAGTTTTGGGTTTTATTTTGGAATTTTACTTTGATAGATGCTAATCAGTGAACTTAAAACAAATCTCATGGACTTGTTCCTAAATGTATTTATAATGAACCTGACCTATTGATTTAAAGACTTATTTACTTGAAAATACATGTAGATTTCCAGGGATTTGCAAACAAATGCCGGGAGAGATGAGTACCCTTCACCTTTTCCCTCCAGTCTTGGCATTTCATAACCAGAGATAGAAACACAACCAGAAAACTGACACTGAACAATCCACAGAGTGCTTTAGGGTTTCACCACTCATATAATGTACTCTTGGGGTGTGTGCGTGTGTGTGTGCATGTGTGTGTGTGTGTGTAAGTGCATCGCATTTGAAGATTCATCTATCTGCCACCACCACCAACACACAGAACTATGTCACAAGGTTCCCTCATGCCACATCTTTATAGCCCCATCTTTCTCTCTCCCAAATCCCTAGCCTGTCGCAGCCATCAATCTTTTTCTCTGCCTGTAATGTGATTTCAAGGATGTTCTGTAAATGGAATCTTAAAATGTGTGACTTACAGGCTATGCATTTAAAGTCTACTTGTTTGTCACTCAGAATACACCCGTCTATATTATTCTGAAATGAAAGTTAAGGTTCGAATCCTGTCATTAGAACTTGATTTTTCCAATGGAATGATCATGTTTAGAGTCAAAAGAAAAGGAGCTCAGCTACTCCAAAATGACAGCAGAATATCTTCCAATATCTTTCCCATCTTTTTTCCCATCGTAGGTCCATTATGACTTTGGATTGAGAAATATCCTATCTGTATTGAGAACCCTTGGATCCCAGAAAAGAGCCAGACCAGAAGACAGTGAACTAAGTATTGTCATGAGGGGACTACGAGACATGAACCTGTCTAAACTGGTATAGTTTCCTGAATTCACATCTTTTCTGAGATTTGACCTAGTTTCTTTCTATTCATCTGACATGGGGTTGGGGGGTGGGGCTGGTTCACATTGAGCTCTGAACACCAGTAGTTACAAAGCTAATGAGTGTGCTTCCAGAAGAAAGCCAGAAACCTCAGTCCCCTGAAGATCAGCATTTGGTGAAGTGGCTCCCCTATCAGCTGTATGCAGTAAAGGAGGCTTCCCTCCAAACTTTTAATCCAGTTTCCTTCTTTTTTAAAAAAAAATCTTATTTTAAACTTTTATTTATTGATTTCGATTTTATGTATCTGAGTGTTTTACCTGCATGTATGTAAGTGCACCTGTGTCATGCAATGCCCACAAAAGCCAGAAGAGGGTGATGGATCCCCTGGAACTGGAATTACTTGGTTATTAGCTGTCATGTGAGTGCTGGGAATTGAACCTAGGTTCTCTGAAAGAGCAGCCAGTGCTCCTGACTGCTGAGCCATCTCTCTAACACTTCCATTTCCTTTGAAAATAATCACATCATTTAGTGTGGTGTGTGTGTGTGTGCGCGCACGCACATGCATGCCATGCCACTCATATGAAGGTCAGAGACAACTTACAGGAGTCATTTCTTTCTTTCAACTGTGTGCCCAAGGATATAACTCAGATTTATCAGTTTTGGCAGCAAGCACTTTTACCTGCTGAGCCATCTAAACAGCCCATAAAGTTTCCTACCATATTCATGGAGTAACAAACTCTAAGCATGAAACTCTGGATTCATGGGAAACTATGAACACTTTGTGCTGTGTGTGTCACTTGCTCAGCTTCAGAGCTCTCTCTCTAGACAGCAATACAGTTTCTATTTTCCAAAAATGTACTGAATGTTTCCTGTAGGAATTAAAGAAGTTATTTCACTGCTTTCATGTTTATTATGGAGGGAGCAACGAGGCCAGGTTTATGTGCTGTTAGATGGACTCCTGTGTGCCACATGCTGAGTTCTGGGTGTATAGGTTGGGGGAGAGATGGTGTGTACGAAGTTTAAGCTCTAGTTTCCAAGCTCACCACTAACATCTCTGTAGTTTACTGCTTTGCAAAGCCTTCTCAAATGTATTTTTTTTTTGTTTGAGCCTCTCAGCAGCTCTGTGGGAGGTGGATGGCTCGTTGACCTGTCACTTTTGCCTGTAGGAGAACTCTGAGAGGTAGGAGGATTGGCGTTCTGATGCCAGATCCTCTGTCCCTTCTAGCACACCCAACTGCTTCTTAAACATCCAAATACTTGAAACTCTTGGACAAATAGTCAAGAAAGCATCAATACATGCTGGAGAGGTGGCTCAAGTGGTTAAGAGCTCTTGCTGCTCTTCCAAAGAGGACCAGAATTCAGTTCCCAGCACCCATGTTGGGCAGTTCACAACCTCCTGTAACTCTACCTTCAGGCGATCTGACACCCTCTTCTGGCCTTATGGGGCACTGCACTCATGTGCACGCCCACATTAATAAAAAGGAAAACACCAGGGGAACTCCAGAGGATAGGAGATCAAAAGGGGCTGGAAGTTGGGAAAGGGGAAATCTTTGTGTTACAGACAGAGCAAATGAAGATTTGGACTCAGTTTATTCAAACCTACTCCTTAAAAAAGGCAAAACTCCACACTGATGGAATTTTCCAAACCAATGTTGGATGACGTCATAGAGGGTTATGGATGAATGAAGTACTTTGGATGAACTATCAATATTGGGACAATAAATTGCATATTTTAAGGTTAATATGAACACCAGTCTGTGGAAAGCAGAACATTCCATATTATGATAAAGTAGTGTAATCAAACTTTGGACACATTGTTCTGACTAGGAGATTAATAAATGATTCTCTGGAAATGAAGTAGTGAGGACCATGTATATCCCATCCAGCCAAGAGATGTTTGTCGACTGAATAAGCTTGTTTTAACCCATGCCACCCTAGGTTGATGAAGATGAACCCCTGTTTCTCAGCTTAATTAATGACCTGTTCCCAGGGCTACAACTGGATAGTAGTACTTATGTGGAACTGCAAGATGCAGTGGCTCACCAGGTCCAGCTAGAAGGTCTGATTAACCACCCGCCCTGGAACCTCAAACTAGTGCAGGTAAGTGAGTGTGTGTGAGTGGCCATTACACAGTACACGTCTTACTTGATGTAAGTGTTGAAACTAAATTAAAATGCTCTGTGTAAGTCATTACATGAAGAGTCCCCAGGGAGATGTCGCTGTTCTATAGAGAATTGTTTGCCCTGTCTTGTAGTCATCTGGCAGTTCCTTAGCCTACTTGTTATTTAAACCTGGTGACAAGGTTAGATGGTAACCAGAGTCTCAAGAACAGTTGGGATGGAAGGTTCAGCAAACTAGGTGGTTTTATGCAGCACTTAGGGAGTATTGCCTGCAGCTGAGGCCTCAGTGGGGTCCAGAGTTGAGCCTGGGCATGCTACTTTGTTTCTGCTTTGCGTGTGTGTGTGTGTGCATGTGCACGTGTTCTATCCTTCTTTGTGACTTCTTTGGTATCTTGTTTGTTTTTAAATATTTTATTTTTATTTTATGTGTATGAGCACATACATGTATGTAAGTGCATCCGTGTTGTGCAATGCCCGCAGGGGTCAGGAGAGGGCATCAGATCCCTTGGAACTGGAGTTACGGATGGTTGTTAGCAGCCGTGTGGATGCTGGGACTCAAACTTGGGTCCTCTGCAACAGTAGTCAGTGTTCTTAACTGACTACTGACTGACTACTGCTGAGTCATGTCTCCAGCCTCTGTTTGTTTTTACATAGGTCTCTAGCCCAGACTGGCTTTGAACTCATTTCGTTAAAAAACATTTTTTTTATGTATATGAGTGTTTTGCCTGCATGTATGTACTATGTATGTGCAATGCTCATGGAGACCAGAAGAGGGCATCAGATCTCCTGGAACTGGAGTTAAGGATGGTTGTTTGCTGTCATGTGGGTGCTGGAAACCAAACCTGGGTTCTCTGCAAGAGCAGCCAGTGCTCTTAACCACTAAGCCATCTCTCCAGCCTTTGAATTTCAACTTTTTATGTAGCTGAGGATGACTTTGAGCTCTTTATCCTTTTTTGCCTCCACCTCTGGAGCGCTGAGATTACAGGTGTGTACCATCACCCCTAGTTTATACAGTGCTGAATATGGAACCCAGGGCTTCATGTATGCTAGACTACGTCCATAGCCCACGCTCTGTGCTTTGTGTCCTTAGTATGTCTCCTTGAATCCCTTCTGTGTCTCCGTCTCTGTGCGCTTTTGCTTCTAGTAGCGAAAAGAGAAGCCTTGGAGCCACTTTCTGGGTGGGTACAGGACGGAGTTTCTTCCCATCCCTGCTCTCCTAACTCACACTCTTCTCTGCCTCTCCTCTCCTGAGGGTACTCTCTGAATAAAACACACAGGAAAAATCCTCATTCACTGGGTTTCTAGGGACCCAAAAGGCCCCTGGAGCATCCTGGATCTTCACAGAGATGCTGTGTGTTGCTGCTGTCCACCACTAGGGGGCGACATCATCACACCGCATGCAGAGAACATTTGCATGCAGTAGTAGATCACCACACCCAGATCATAAGGGATAGCAACCCGCGAGGCAGAAACCGGATCCTGAATTAATTACTTCCAAAATCTAATTCAAGTTCCATACTGTCATCATTTTATCACTTACGCCGTTTTTAATGCGGTGCTAATTTGCTCCCCACATCCAGTAAAACAAAGAACATTTTAACATTTAAAATACCCAACGAGTGACTTTAATGAAGAGCTTATTTAAAGCCTTTTAAATTTCAGCTGACTCCCAGTGAATGTCAGCAGAGACTTATAACTTCCATTTTCCTCTGTGTCGTTTAACCGTGCAGTTATATGAGACATCTCTGGTACGGCATGGCCTGATGACTCTTGGGCCCAGTGGTTCTGGGAAAACAGCGGTTATAACAATTCTGATGAAGGCTTTGACAGAGTGTGGGAGGCCCCACAGAGAGATGCGAATGAATCCAAAGGCGATTACTGCACCTCAGATGTTTGGCAGACTGGATACCGCCACCAACGACTGGACAGATGGGATTTTTTCCACTCTGTGGAGGAAGACATTAAAAGCTAAAAAAGGTACTTGTGGTTCTCCTTTGAAAATACTTTTTCTCCGCAAGTTTATTAACAATAACATGGTATTTACTTAAGTTTTTGTTTTAATGATCCGCCAGTGTAAAAAGTGATTTTTTTTTCTGTCATAATTGCAGGTGAAAACATCTTCCTCATTTTAGATGGCCCTGTGGATGCCATTTGGATTGAGAATTTAAATTCTGTGCTGGATGATAACAAAACTCTCACACTGGCTAACGGAGATCGCATTCCCATGGCCCCTAACTGTAAGCTGTTGTTTGAGGTGCACAATATTGAGAATGCCTCTCCTGCCACGGTTTCGAGGATGGGCATGGTCTATATCAGCAGCTCGGCGCTCAGCTGGAGGCCAATATTACAAGTAGGAGCAAGAGACATGGGGTCTTAGCATATTTTTGTGTGTTTGTGTCTGCGTGTCTGTGCATGTTCATATGTGTGTTTATGCCGTGGAAGCCAGAGAGCAACTGTGGATATTGTTCCTTAATCCATCCACATTAAAACAATATTTTGGGTTTTTTTTTTTTTTTTTTTGAGACAGGGTCTCCCTGTAGCCCCAGCTGGCTTGGAACTCATTATGTAGACCAGGCTGGCCTTGATCTCACAGAGATCTGCCTGCTTCTGCCTCCTGAGTGCTGGACTTAAAGGCATGCACCACCAGGACCAGCTCCCCACCCCCAAGTTTTTGGATTTATTTATTTCATGTGTATGAGTGTTTTGCTTGCATGTATGTAAGTGCACTGTGTGCATGTAATGCCTGAGACAGAAGAAGGTATCAGATCCCCTGGAGCTGGAGTTATGAACAGTTGCTAGTTGCCATGTGAGTGCTGGGAATTGAACCTGGGTTTTTGAAGCCTGTGCTCTCAACTGCTGAGCCATCTTTCCAGCCCCTCACATTGGTTTTTTTTTTTTTTTTTCCTTTTGAGGCAGTGTCTCTCACAGGCCTGGAACGTACCAAGTGGGCTGGGCTGACTGGCCAGTGAGACCCAGGAATCTGCCTATCTCTGCTTCCCCAGTGCTTGGATAACAAGTGTGTACCACTGTGCATGACTTCTTTCGTGTCAGGTCTGGGGCTTGAACTCATGTCCTCTTGCTTGCAAAACAAACACTTCATCAATTGAGCTGCTTCCCAGCCCTGCGTTTTTCTTAATAAACACAGATTCTGTTCTTTGTCCTCAGGCATGGTTGAAGAAACGCACTGTGCAGGAATCCACTGTGTTCCTGGCTCTGTATGACAAGACATTTGATGATACCCACACATTCATGAAATTAAACCTCAACCCAAAAATGCAGCTCCTGGAGTGCAATTACATTGTGCAAGTAAGATTTGCTTTGTTCCATTTTGTGCATCTACTGCTTAGACTTCAAGCTTCTAACTCAGTTGCCCCTTAGGGGAATTTGGAATAGAAAGTTCATACAGTCCACTGAACTCTTTTTTATGATGTGGCCAGGAAGGCTTTGACAAGTTTGATCCCTGTTGAAGACTTTAATGAATGATCTCACTGTCATCTCATGACCATTTTCAAATCCCAGGGGCGGAGGGATGAATCTGTAATCTAATATCGAACTCTGGAGCTGGAAGCAACCTTATGCTGCGTCTGGAGGAGGGCTTTTGCTTTTTCAGATTGAGACTCAGTGGCAGGGGTGGGATTAGAATCCACATTTGCAGGTTCCCAGGTTGGCATCGTTTGTGGGACACAGTCCATCTGAGCCTTGATTAGTGGGTCCTCTAAAGCTGGGGGATGTAAAGGTGGTGACCAGCAGGTGTTTCTGCCCCCTTTTCTCTCTCTGTCTTCCTTTCAATTTTATTCTCCCAGTTTTCTTGACCTGAGCATTTCTAATGTAAAAAATGTATCTTATTTTTAAATTTGTTCCAGTCTCTCACTCTTCTGGAAGGTTTAATTCCCTCCAAAGAAGAAGGTGGCATTTCATCTGTCAATCATCTTCAAAAGCTATTTGTGTTTGGTCTGATGTGGAGTTTAGGCGCCCTTCTGGAACTGGAAAGCAGAGAAAAACTTGAATTATTTTTCCGGGGTCACGAAAGCAAGTTAGACCTACCAGAAATACCTAAAGGCACCAATCAAACCATGTATGAGTTTTATGTTACCGATTATGGTAAGTAGAGTGAATAATTATATAAATGAAATTAACTTTTTTTTTTTACTTCAGTAGGAAAAATACAGATTTCTATAAACTATTCTAAGAGTTGGGATACTCTACCAGTTGTGAGTAACGTAACCGTGAATACCATTTTAAAAGGGACTATATGCAAAGGACAGAATATTTATATATTAGCTATGCTGCGGGCTGGTGGAGACCTCCCTGAGTAAAATCTGACTTGAGAAGGGACGCCTCTACATTACCTTCATTCTAGTGCTTAGAGAGGAGGAAGCTAGCAACAGGGAGGACAGAATTTTCCTGACACAGCACCTGGAAACACATGCAGTAGATGGGTCCCACAGTCTCTCTGTTGCAGATGTCAGGAGTACAGAGTGGACCCAGCAGGTGGGGCCCTGTTTCCCTGCAGGACCCCTCCCCAGCTCACCTCTCCTTGAAAGAAATGCCCTTAAACTTGGTGTGTTTAGTTCAGGTCCCAATTCTTCTAAGACTCAGTGAGAAAAAAACAAAACAAAACAAAATGAAAAAAACCTAACAACAAATTCCTGTTCTTTATTTTCTGTATTTACCTCTGTGTCTTCCTAAAACTCCTAGAATAGCAAATATATATATGTATGTATATATATATATGTATACACATATTTATATGTTTTCTTTGACTGCATAAACTCAAAAGGATAAATAGAACAGGATGGAAGTCAGCAATATAAAAAAATCATGTAAGCAAGAGGGTGGAAGGCATGTGTGGTCTTTTCTTTAGCATGAGTTTGTGGGGGGCACAGCTAAGTCCTAACCTGACAGCAGGAAAAGTTGAAAAGCAATTTTTGTGTCTCACAGAAGGAAAACATGGAGCTCGCAACCAGAGGGCTGGCTCTGAGCCTCTTTAAGAAAAAATCTCCTAACCCCCTTTCCAAAGCCTCTTGCAAGACAGCTGTGCCCACTCGGCACTGCAGAGGGCTAAGGGAAGAGATTTAGTTTGAAGAATGAAAAACAGTTTCCTAGGCACCTTTGAGGGTGGGAAAATCATGTCACCAAAGGTAAGAGAGTGTACATTTGTGTTGGAAAGGAGTGAGGCAAATGAATTTCCAGTTGGCTGTCTTTAAGACAATGACTCGCAATTCTGCTTCATAAAATTAGATCTAATGATAAAAGGGACCCAGTTGAGGATGCAAATAATAAGTAATGAATCCTTACATCTAAACAGGGCTTCTCTTAGAACTCAAAGCCAAACTTCTCCAGACAGTTGCCCACACTTGTGAACAACCCACAGTTCTGTCGTGTTTGAAGGTCCAGACAGAATGTGCTCTGAGGGTGTTCCTCTGAGTTCCTTAGGGATAGAAGTCCATGTACAGCACTTTCCCAACCACACGATGCCAATAATGATGCTAATTAAATCATTTCCCCCATGCCATCAGGAGTAGACTTTGTTCTAGTTCTTAAAAAAGTAGACCACTAATATTTCTGCCATTTTCTTCTAAGTGGCCAGCGCTGGTTCTGTGAGTGTAAACAATGGTGTTTTCTTGATTTTACTGTTTACGTCAACAGAAGGTTGGTAACACTTAAACTCACATTCTTCCTTCAAGGGGGTCCTGAGATGGGTACTAACTGAAATATTGGGCTGTGCCAAACATCTGGTCTTTAAAAGTTTTTTTTAAATCATTTATTTGTGTGTGTGTGTGTATGTGTGTGTGTGTGTGTGTGTGTGTATGTGTATGTATGTGTGTGCACCAGAACATGAATGTGGAAGTCAGAGGACACTGTGGGAAGTGGGAGTTAGTTCTTTCCATCCACTACGTGGTTTTGGGAATCTTAACTCAATTTGTCAGGCTTGGCAGCAAGCACCTTTACCCACTAAGTCATCTCGCAGACTCCCTCCAGTCTTGCTACGCCACATAATTAGCACTGATAAAATTTATTTGCCTGAATATATATACCCATGGAATGAATCAAGACAGTACATGCTTAGTGGTCATAAGGGGCTCTGAGTTCTTTATCATGGTTTTTTTGAGACAGGGTCTCAGTGTAGCCCTGGGTAGCCTGAAACTTGCTATGTAGACCAGGCTAGCCTCGATCTCACAGAGATCTGCCTGCTTCTGCTTCCCAAGTGCTGGGATTAAAGGTGTGTGCCACCACACCCAGGATATATGTGCATTCTTGTGGTCACTCTTGTCATTCAATTATCAGCATTTTTGAAAGACTTCATTCTTGAATTTATAATTAAATATAAATATAGAAGTTTCTGCTTCTAAGCCAGATGGAGTAACAGGGTCTCGGGTCAGCGTCTAACGTTAGACAAAGCTTATGAGACAGTGTTATTCAGACATTGGACAAAGCAGCAAAGGACTAGAATAACGGGGATAATAAGGAAGTTTCTAGCAGGAACTTAGGGAAAACCAACCAGAACTACCAGTCTTGCCAGAGTGAGGGGCAGGGATTGATTCAGAGGAGGCCACCTGGCTGGGATTTTCAAGACAGAGCACCTGGACAGAGGGACCCTCAAGAGAGGAAGGGCCAGAGAATGGTGGGAACTAGTAGCCAAATGCACAAATGTAAAAAGTTAATAATTACTTGAGAGATCAAACCGACATTAGGAAGTAGAAGATTCGAGGAACTCGATCAATGTATTTTACTTAGTTGACAGTTATACAACAGTCCACTCCCACACAAGCAGAATTTATTTTTCTTTTTAAGAGCCCAGAAACATTTACAATAATATTCTGGGTTGTAAAACATTCAGAATAGGGAGACTTTATAGCACTTCATGTCTACATTGCAAAAGAATAAAGGTTTCAATTAAACCCCAAGTAAACAGAAGAAAGAAAAAAAAAAAAACAATTAAAACAGAAATCAATGAAATAGAAAATAGGACAGTAAGTAAAAGATGAAACTAAAAGATGATTCTTTGAACATATCAATAAAAGTGCTATTGCTTTTTATGGGCTGGGTTGATGTGTCAGTTGGTAAAGTGCTTACTATGCAAATGTGAGGACCTCAGTTTGGTCCCCAAAACCCATGTAAGAAAGCCATTGTGGGGGTGTGTGTGTTTAATCCAGCACTAGGGAGGTGGAGACAAGGTAGGTAGCACCTGGGGCTCACTGACCAACCAGCTAAGCCTCAGCAGTTAGCTCCAGGCCGTGGGATACTCTGTCTCTAAAACAATCACAACAAAAACACCAAGGCAGATAGCACCTGAGAAGTGACACCTGAGGTTAGCCTCCGACTTCCACATGCATGCACACATATGAATATGCACACATGCACACACATATACAAACACACCTAGTAAGTAAATAACAATTGACAAGAATGAAAGAGGGAACATTACAGAAGTTGATGTCTTAATGTGTTTTAGGATATGGTATAAGTGTTTATATAAACTAATTGATTAAAAAAACACTTAAATTTGCATATTCTGACAACTTTCAAAGACTACATTTTGATTAAGATGAAATTGTACTTATGTAGGTGACTGGGAGCACTGGAGTAAGAGGCTTCTGCCATACTATTACCCGACAGACAGTATTCCGGAATATTCATCTATCTTGGTTCCAAACGTTGACAATATTAGAACCAATTTTTTGATTGACACTATCGCGAAGCAACATAAAGTAAGTTTGATAGATTCTTAGGTGATTGCAAACCATTTAAGGAGCATATTCTCTTTCACACGCTACAAAAAGCAAATTAAATTCCAACAGAAGAGTCATTAGAGGGAGACACTTTTAGCTATGGCTCCACGTGCAGGATATTCTTCAACTCTGCACCCTCCGAGCTGCCGAAGAACATGGGTGTGTTTCCAGAGTCTCTTTCACACTCTATTCCACCATATTCTCTTCCAGGACCTCTATAGCACTGTATACTTTTTACATTGAAATTGTAATTGCATTAAGAGTTTGGGTGGAGGTATAGTTGCACAACTTTTTAAAATGCATAGTATTTACTTACAGACCCCCAAGTAATGGAAAATCCATAAAGTATTTGATAGTAAACTCTTTATAATGACTGTCAACACAATTCTCGCACAATTACAGGCTGTTTTGCTCACGGGTGAGCAGGGAACTGCAAAAACTGTAATGGTAAAGGCCTATTTGAAAAAATATGATCCTGAACTACAGCTAGCCAAGAGTCTAAACTTCTCCTCTGCCACAGAGCCAATGATGTTTCAGGTAGAATCCATCGTTTGCTGTGGTAATAAACATTAAAAATTTAAAGTGGTGTTTTCAATAAAATGAGTTCTCCCCCTGTCTTGTTTGTGTGTGTGTGTGTGTGTGTATGCCTTTGTGAGTTTATGTGTGCCACATATGTGCAGTACCCACAGAGGCCAGAAAACAGCATCAGGTCCCCTTGAACTGGAGTTATAGATGGTTGTGACCGACCAGGCGGGTGCTGGATACTGAATCCCTGTCCCCTGTAAGAGCAGTAAGTGCTCGTAACCGCTGAGCCGTCTCTACAGACTTAAGCTTGCTTTTTTATAACTGAATTTGAAGCCAGATTTGAATAACATATTTTGGCTTAATGTTGAGACTGAGGCTGGACTTCGGAATATATCTATTTTAAGATACATGGATGGTTAACATTCCCATCCACTTGAATTTGCTAGATACATAAGGAAATTATATTCTACTTTGAAAAAAGATGATGGTGTTCAGAGATAAGGACTGAAATCTGGTAAATACACCAAAGAATTTCTTTTTTTCCAGAGAACGATAGAAAGCTATGTGGATAAGAGAATGGGAAGCACCTACGGGCCCCCAGGAGGAAGGAAGATGACTATATTTATTGATGATATTAATATGCCTGTGATCAATGAGTGGGGAGATCAGGTATGTGTAAGAGACTTCATGTAGAGGATGTTTCATCAGTGTTTGTAGCTATTGTTATTATTTTAATATTTTATTGTTTTTATTTTATGTGTATGAATGTATCACCCGCATGTACGTAAGTGCACCCCTGTCATGCAGTACTCTTAAAGGTCAGAAGAGGGCCTCAGATCCCCTGGACTGCAGTTACGGAGAATTGTTAGCTGCTATGTAGGTGCTGGGAATTGAACCCAGGTCCTCTGCAAGAGCAGTCAGTGCTCTTAACCGCTGAACCACCTATCTAGCCCTTTACTATTATTTTTAAAAATAGTTTTAAAAGCCGGGCGTGGTGGCGCACGCCTTTAATCCCAGCACTTGGGAGGCAGAGGCAGGCCGATCGTTGTGAGGTCCAGGCCAGCCTGGCCTACCTACCGAGTTCAGGTCAGCTGGGACTACAGGGAGACCCTGTCTCAAAAAGACAAAAAAAAAAATAGTTTTAAAGCTGTGTGTGTGTGTCTATGTGTGGATATGGCATGTGTGAATGCAGTATCACAGAAGCCAGAAGAGGGCATCGGATCCCCTGGAGCTGGAGCTATAGGGCTGTGGTCTCTCAGTGTTGGTGATGGGAATCAAGCTCAGGTCCTCTGCATGAGCGGTAGGCGCTCTTAACCACTGAGCTGTCATTCCAGCCCAGTGTTTTCAGTCGTAAGCAATCACCTGCATGTTAAGTCTAACAACAGTGCTCAGCTTCATTGACTTCTGTTTGAAATCCATCTATGGTTTCCCAGAATGCCTTCTGGCTGCTTGGCTACGTGATTTCTGTGCCAAGTCTGGCTTCTCTGTTCTCTGACTTTCCCCTGGTTTCATACTTGCTGTGCTGGCTAGCTTTAGTGTCAACTTGACACACCTAGGTTGAGGGAGCCTCAGTTGGGGAATTGCCTCCATAGGACTGGGCTGTGGCCATGGCTGTGGGGCACCTTCTTAATTGTTGAGTGATGTGCAGGGCCCAGCCCACTGTGGGTGGTGCCACCCCTGGGAAGGTGGGCCTGTGTTGTATAAGAAAGCAGGCTGAGCAGGGGCCACGGGAGCAAGCCAGTAAGCAGTGATCCTCCATGGCCTGTGCTCCAGCTCCTGCCTCCAGGTTCCAGCCCTGAGTTCCTTCCTTGGGCTCTCTGGTGAACTGTGACCTGGGAGATGTAAGACAAATAAGCCCTTTCCTCCCCAAGTTGGTAGTGGTCAGAGTGTTTTGTCAAGCAATGGAGAAACAAACTAGGATACTTGCTCTGTCATCTCTGAAGACTATGGAATGGCAAAACAAGTCTAAACAAACCAGCAAAACCAACAAAACTCCCCATCTGACTCATTCACTCAACTGTACACCATGGTCTGAGTTGCCATCCTCTATCTGTCCATCATTTTCAATTGGAGAACTTCACCAGCATGGCCAGAATCTGGCATGCTCCTCATTCACACCCAGTGACATACGTGATCACCATCTTAGCTTGAGCCCCCCAGGCCTGGTCCTGTATTCCCGTTTCTGCTCTTTCTTCCTGTCCAGTCCAGGCATCATTAGAAGCGCATCCTGAGATCAATCTCCGTGTAGCTCTGCGTCATCCTTCACTGCTTCAGGGACCTCAGCAGTTTCTGGAAGGTGGAGGCATTTTTAGCTCCGACTTGCCTTCATCATCTATAAGCTGAGGAGCTCCTGAGGTCCATGTTCAACTAGGGGTGCCTAGTTGGATCTCAAACTTAAAATATCCCAGATTTGCTTGGCCAAGAGCCTTCTCTAACTTAAGAATAGCTGCCCCACACCCAAGCATGTCACTTTGCCTTCAAGCTGTATGAGAAATTTGGCTTCCGCAGCTCCCATCTGGTGCCAGCCACCACCATTTTTATCATCGGGTATTGCAAGTTCCTCACTGCTTCCTGCTTCCCTCTCTCAGTCTTTCTCAGGCCAGCGTCCAATGAAAACCTAAGTCAGATCGTGACACATTCCTCTGCACAAAATTCTCTAGGACTTACAGAATACAAACACCAGAACTACAATGATCTCCCATCTCCAAAGCCCTTCACTCTGCCGTATCTAATGGCCCTATGCGTGGAAGCTTATATACTGTACTTATCTTATTTGGTGTCTTTGCAGATGATGTTCCCTCAGCAGCTAATCCTTTTTCCCTGACTGGCTCACCTTCTTACCTCCTTAGATGTTAGCTAACATGTCAGGCAGAGAAGCCTTCCCCACTCTCCATGTACAGTTAACCCCCCGAGAGCCTTCTATGTCATTTGTCTGTTTATTTTCTCTAAGACACGTAGTCCTCTATTTTATTTGCATAACAAGCCTACACTTGTATGTTTGTGGTCTACCTTGTTGTACGTGCCACGAAGATGTGTATATGAACAGAGTCTGGCACACAGCATTTGAACACTGGTTGCATGAAAGAATGTTCTCTTTGGGGTGCTTGTGTGTCACCCCTTGAAGATAGAAATTTCGATACAGATTTGGAGCGTAGAAGGGAAGCTGCGGCTACAGCAACAGCGTCTCTGAAATTGTGAGGAGGGGGATGGGAACTCTAGCAAACCGTTCAATGTAAGGGTGGGCGGGTAAAGAGTGTCTAAGGAATGATCTAGAAGTCATCAGATGAGTCTCGAAAGAATTACAGCTCTGAAACCACGGCAGGAAATTTTTTTTTCAAGAAGGAAGGACACTGCCATTAGAAGCTAGAGAGAGGAGTCCATGAACTCCAAACCCAAACATTCAGTAGTACAGAATAATCAGAGCTCAGGCTGAAACCAGTTGCACAGTCTCATCCAATGTATTGAGAAGCACTGAGTGTTAAGTGTGAGAGAGCTATGTAGTCAAATTTGCAACTCTTAAGTACTGTTGAAATTGTACCAAGTATTCCACAACCATCTGCTTATCAATGTGGTGAAGGGCACGTTGAACTCACACTGGATGTGTTTAACTTACCACGTGAGCGTTCATGGTGGCATCACTGCATTGAAATTGCCTCGAAGAAGGCAATGATAAAATCACAGTCGCTTCCTCGGCAGGAGCCGAATGTTTCCTGCTAATCTCGCCTGCGCTATTTTGTAGGCGCTCTGTTGGAACAGTGATGTGTTAAGAGATATTGCTGAATGAAATTTCAGATAACAAACGAGATCGTGAGGCAGATGATGGAGATGGAGGGGATGTACAGTTTGGACAAGCCTGGAGACTTCACGACCATTGTTGACGTACAACTCATAGCGGCGATGATTCATCCTGGAGGGGGCCGGAATGACATCCCACAGCGGTTGAAGAGGCAGTTTACTATGTTCAATTGTACACTGCCTTCAAATGATTCCATAGACAAAATCTTTGGTATGAATATTATAGGTGTTTAATTTTTGATTGCATTATGTAAAAGACATAAACCATGCAAAATTTTACTTAAGAGACAAAGAGTCTGCTGAATTGGGAATTAAGTACTGAAATGGACAGCTAAGTGCTAATACTAAGATAACACACATTTACAGCCTGTTCTAAGACTCACAGGTACTTAGAAGAGTCTTGCTGAAGGTTGGCATAAGAGGTGAGGGAAGGGCTGGGGAGATGGCTCAGTTTAAAGTGCTTGCCCATGCAAGCAAGGGGAACTGAGTTCAGTCCCCCAGGACCCACATAAAAAATAAAGTCAGGGCCAGGTGTCTCAAAAAGACCCCCCCCCAAAAAAGTCAGGCATGGTGTTGTCCTAGTGCTGGAGAGGTAGACGGGGATTCATGTTGTTTGCTGGGTGGCCAGCCTTGTCTACTTGGCAAGATCCAGACCAATGAGAGACTCTTGTCTTTTTTTGTTACTTGGTTTTGTTTGTTTGACACAGGGTCTCCTTGTAGCCCCTAGCTGACCTGGAACTCCCTATGTAGACCAGGCCAGCCTTGAACTTACAGAGATCTGCCTGCCTCTGCTTTCCGAGTGCTGGGATTAAAGGCGTGTGCCACTACACTGGGTCTGAGAAAATCTGTCTTGATAAAGGTGAATGGCACCTGAGGAACAGCGGGGGTTGTCCCCTGACCGGCATGTGTAAACGTGCACATCTACTAGCACACACAAGTGTGCACACAAACACACACACACACACACACACACAACACAAAGGTGAAGGAAATGTTATGTTTTGTCCTTACATGGTTAGCCAGGGAAATTTGGGCAAAGAAATGACAGTATTTCCACATCAACTACAAATTAATAATGAATAGCATTTTGATATGCTAATAAAATTAAGATTTCTGAAATAGGCACATATAACTTGTACTATGAAAAATTATGTAATATAGAAAGACTAATCTGTGCATAGATTGACATGATTGCTTGATGGGCAGGCACTGGAAATCAGAATGGAAAGGGGTGACTTTGAACAGAAGGTGCCAGAACAGTCAGTAGTTTATAGGGGAAACCATTGAAATCAGACCCCTCCCACCTCATACCAAAGCACAGAATCAAATGCAGGTGGATTAAGTGTCTAGCTATGGAAGCAAAGTTATTAAATGATTGTAAGAAAATGAAGGGAGAGATGGAGAGATAGCTTGGCAGTTAACAGCACTTGCTGCTCTTCCAGAGGACTGGAGTTTAGTTTCCAGCACCCATGTTGGGCAGCTCACAACCATCTGTAACTCCAGCTCCAGGGGATCTGACACCCTCTTCTGGTCTCCGAGGGTACCTGCATACACATGTGCATATGTATACAGATACACACATACACCTAAATAAAAATAAGTCTTTTAAAAATATTTTAAGGGGCTGGAGAGATGGCTCAGCAGTTAAGAACACTGGTTGTTCTTGCAGAAGACCTGGGTTCAGCTCCCAGCACCCACATGGCAGCTAACAACTGTCTGTAACTCCAGTCCCAGGGGATCCAACAGCATCTTCTGACCTCCGCCAGCATCGCAAGACATGGGTGCACTTACCTACATGCAGGCAGTACACGCATACATATAAAATAAAAATAAATAAATTAAAAAATATTTTAAAATGAAAACATAGAGAAATATCCAAATGACACCTAAGGAGAAAAGGACTTCTCAAATTTATCTTGCTTTCCCTTATACTTTGGCCTATTCCATTTCTATTTTTGTGTATGTGTCTATGTGTGTGTATGTCGTGTGTGTGGGTACCTGTGGAGACCAGAAGAGGGCATCAGATCCCCCAGAGCTGGAAGTGCAGTTGGTTGTGAGCTGCCCCATGTGGGTGCTGGGAACCACACCATGGTCTTCTGGAAGAGCAGTACCTACTCTTAATCACTGAGCTGTCTCATTCAAGAAGTCCTTTCCTCTTCAGGCATCAAATAGATGTTTGCCTATATTTTCTTATGGGAATCAGTTCTCTTCTTCCTCCATGTGGATCCTAGGGGATCAAACTCAGGTTGTCAAGCTTGGTGGCAAGTGCCTTTACTTGCTGAACCATCTTGCCAGCCCTATGAATATTATGGTTCTGCCTTCCCTTGGTCTCTCTGTAGTTGATTTTGCATATGCACACCAGGAGACATACGAAGTAACTCATGGAATAGTGTGCCTAGTGGTAAAAATTGGAGCCAGCCCACATATTTATTGCCAGTAAACTTGACTGAATTGCAAAGATACACAATGCCATTCTGTACTCGAACAGGAATGAACCATAGCTACATGCTTCAACACAAACGCCAGAAGTGTGTGGAATGAAAGAAGCAAACCCCGGAGAAATATACAATAAAGTACAAGTGGTTTGGAGAAAATGGTGCTGGAGGGATGGCTCAGTAAAGTGCTTGCCACACAAGCACGGGGACCTGAGTTCAGTCCCTATCACTCACATATACATGCAGGCAAACACTCATTCACACAAAATAAAATGAAAATCCATCTTAAAAGTATTCGCCTCATATCTTTTCTCATGGGCTTTTGGGAGGATTAAATGAGTCAATACATGATGTGCTTAGCACTGAGGATGACTGGTCACGGCTGACTCTTGGTCTTAGTTAATAATTCCTTAAGAGAAGTTCTAGTCAACATTATAATGATTTATTCACTGGAACAGACATCTACCGCATAGCCTTTTTTTTTTTTAACGAAGCATATACCTTTAATCTTATTTCCTTACAGGAATTATTGGCTGTGGATACTTTGATCCTTGTAGAAAGTTCAAGCCTGAAATATGCGAAATGATTGGGAATTTAGTCTCAGTGGGCCGAGTACTATGGCAGTGGACAAAGGTAACCATGTAACTCACTAAGCAATCATAGCATTCTATACAGTAATGTTTGTTGGAAAAGACAAATTAGGAGCTTGCGTAGATTTATGGAATCCGTTCCTTCTAGAGATTAAATACCTTTACTGAATCATGCTTCCCATCTGTGAAGTATCACTCTAAACCAGACATGACACCCAAGGCCAAGGAGAATTCTGCTCAAATGAGAACACTGCTGGCATTGTTTCTGTGATAAAACACTTTGATCAAAAGCGACATGGAGAGGAAAAGGTTTATTTGATTTACAGGTTACGATCCATCATTGAGGGAAGCCAGGCAGGAAACCCAAGGCAGGAACCTGGAGGCAGGAACTGAAGCAGAGACCATGGAGGAATGCTGTTTACTGGCTTGCTTCCCCTGGCTTTCTCAGCTGACTTTCTTATATAGCCCAGGCTCGCCTACCTAGGGATGGAACCACCCACGGTGGGCTGTGGCCCTCCTATATCTGTTATCAAGTAAGACAATGCCTTACAGACATGGCCATAGGCCAACCTGATGGAGGGAATTTGTCTACTGAGGTTTCCTCTTCCCAGGTGACTCTAGGTTTGTGTCAGGTTGACAGCAGAAGCCAACTGTGACAATTGCTTTTCCTCTTGTTACTCTGATTTGTAATTCCTGTGTCTGTCTCCCTGCACTGAGCCATGAAAGACACACGAGTGTTTATTGACTGAGCAGGTTTCCAGATGTTCTTGGTTGTGTAAGACTGGAAGCCTAACTTGTTTGTTCCTTGGAGGTGGAATGTCGATTAGTGAATAGAATGAGATCCTTCTCAACAAAATTGGTTTGGTTTCATGACACAAATCACTGTCCTAAAATAACAGCTTGGGAACCTGTGGCTGTCACCTGAGATCAAAACAAGGTAGATGCATTTGCCAAAAAGTTGTGAAGGACAGGAAGAATAGATATGTTAATTTACTCTTCATTCATTAAGACAGTTGCACAAATCTGGGCAGACATTTATATCCTAGGAGACCTGGAGTGTGCCAGGCTTTGATTTCTGGGTAGACAATGAAATTCTGGGTACAGAATTACATAGCGAGGAGCTGGGTGTTTCCTATACTAATGCTCTTCCATACTCCCCTGCAGTGATCAGCTCCTGGTATGGGTGCTTGCCTTTGTCCTCTGGCTCTTTGCACATACTGTTCTGCCTCTGAAGAAACTAAGAAATAAATGTCAGGGTCTGAATGTCTGGGACAGTTTTCAGTGGTTTCCAGTAGAGCTATTGTTCGCTGTAATGTGCTTGCTATAAACAGTTCTCTGAAGTGCTCTGGCCTTACAAGTGTCTCCCCATCACTTCCCTTTGCCATCTGAAGGACTCTGGCTCTCCTCCGTCACTGCCTTCTACCTCTTGAACCCATTTTGCACAAGCTTTCATCCCCACTCTTCCCACAAGATTTCCAGAGACCCCCCATCTTGCCAAATCCAAGTTTCCTCTTCCACCGTTCTTTGACTTTTTAGGAGCTTTTGACCTAAACCATCCCTCTGTAATACTTTCTCCCGTTGGGTCTTGTGCCCTTGGTTTTCTTTCTACCTTGCTGACCACCTTTTCAAGCGTTCTCCTTTTCTTAAGTGCCGGGTGGTCTGATACCGGGTGTGCTCTCTGTCAGTACTCTTTCCTTAGTGGTCGTGTCCGTCTTTAGACTGGTGACTTCAAACTCAGTCCTTCCATCCTTCTAAATCAGAGTTACCATATTCAAACATGACTTGTGTAGGGAAGCTAGAGGTCCACCTTGGATGCCATTCTTTAAGAAATCTACCTTGGTTTTTTGTTTGTTTGTTTTGTCTTTTTGAGATAGGGTCTCTCTGTAGCCCCAGCTGGCCTAGTCTTCGCTATGTAGACCAGGCTGGTTTCAGTCTCACAGAGATCTACCTGCCTCTGCCTCCTGAGTGCTGGGACTGAAGGCATGTGACTACCATACCCAGCTACCCCTGGCTTTTTTGATTCAAGGTCTCATTATGTAGCCCAGACTGGCTTTGAATTCTTAATCTTCCTGCTTTAGCCTCTAGAGAGCTGGACTTACAGGCTTGCACTACCATGCCCAGTCCACCTCCATGTTTTTGCTCATGTCATGCTTCTTTTTTTTTTTTTTTGAGA
>NW_008343842.1:549502-551036 GCF_000622305.1 Nannospalax galili | reverse complement strand
GCTGGTCTAGGAGGTGTGGGAGGGGAGAGTTGGAGTAGATATGATCAAGATGCATTGTATATGTGTGTGTGTAGTTGTCAAAGGTTATATAAAAAATATTTTTAAAAACCCCCCAAAATAAAAGCTAGTGCTCAGTTGGTATAGTGCTTACCTACCATGCACAAGGCCCTGAGTTTCATTCGCAGCACCGTGTAACATCAGGTGTGGTGGCACATACCTATGATCCAGCACCTGGGAGGTGGAAGCAGGAGGATCAGGAGTTCAAGGTCATCCTTGGCTACATAGAGAGTTTGAGACTAACCTAGGATACATGAGACCCTATCTCACAAAAAATAATAAAGAAAGAAAATATTCATATTACATTATCTTTTAATTACTTTTACATATGTCTAATATAAATATATCTTAGTGAATAAAATGAACTGTAAAAATATTTTCTTTTTTTAAGAACTTCATACATGAGTATTGTATTTGCATTATTTCCATCCCTCCCAGTCCCCCTTCAACTTCACCCATGTTCCCCCCTCAATTCTTTTCTTCTTCTTTGATTATTATTTTATACACACATGCATTTATAAATATATGTGTGCATATAAATATATATAATCTTGCATTGGAACTGAGCAAAGAGGGAAATTTAAAAAGGTGATTGATAAAATGGCTGGCCTCTACATCCCATCTCTCCAGGAGGCTACCTGCTCTTTTAACTTGTACTGTGATTTAGTCTGTACAAATTACAAACTCCACAGGGTATCTTCTCAATATAGAAAGGGCTTATTCTGTGAACAGGTACTAAATCACGCATTTACAGAGTTTATTGTGTAGGGAGTTTGCTTTGAATCATCAGATGGATGGGTGTTCTGCTTTCAAAATAATGCTAGCTAATGAGATCAGTTATGACCTTTATATAGTGAGAATTTCCACACCAGGGGCACCTCAGGTTTACCCTTTAACCAGTACCCCTCTGGGTAAGACTGTGTTATTGTTATCACCTTACTTTTGTGTATTCTAGAAATTGGTAGAAATAGTAAATAGCATAGTTGAACCCTGACTTGTGCCCAGACACAATAAAAGAAAGCCAGCTGTCACTCAAAGTTGCATGTCTTACACAGATACATGAAGGCTGTCATTGAGTTGGATGCCTACAGCAAAATCCAGGTTGGGATATGGAGATATATTTATGGGAATCCAAACATATTAATTAACGACTTTAACAGAGTAATCTGTAGAAGATAGTCCTGTGAGTTGGGGAGATGGCTCAGCCAGTAATGCACTTGCTATGCAAGCATCCTGACTTTGGATCCCTAGCACCCACGTAAAAAGCCAGGCATGATGGTGCATGCTTGTAACCCTAGCTCTGGGGAGGCGGAAACGAGAGGCTCCCTGGAGCTCACTGGCTAGTCTTGCCAAGTCATCATGCTCCAAGTTCAGTAAGAGGCCCTGTGTCAACACTAGGTGGAGAAAGATAGAGAGGAAAGAAACCCAGCAAGATCCTCTGGCCTCCACGCCCATGCACATACACACATGTACGTAT
>NW_008343842.1:547023-549201 GCF_000622305.1 Nannospalax galili | reverse complement strand
CTCCCCCCTCCTTCCCTCCCTCCCTCCCTCCCATCCCTGCCCACTAGTAAGGTTAGCTGTGATTAGACCTGATTTTTCTCACAGTTCACATTGTTCTTGAGAATTCATGGAAAGGCACTTGCTTGAAGCTGACTGATGGTGGTAGGACAGGGGTTGGAATCCATCTCTTGTGCATTATTCTTGAATCCATTGTAATACGGTCTTAATCTTGACCTATTTGCTCACCAGACTTTAAAATGGGATATGTGTACTAGAGTATTCCTAAAGACTTTGAACTTTTAGTTTTTTCGGAGAATTTGGGAGTATTAACTTTTTTTTTTTCATCTCTAGGTGAAGATGCTGCCCACACCCTCTAAATTCCATTACATCTTCAACCTTCGAGATCTTTCCAGAATTTGGCAAGGAATGTTAACCATAAAGTCTGAGGAGTGTGACACGATCCCTGTCCTCTTGTCGCTGTTCAGACATGAGTGCAACAGGGTGATCGCAGATAGGTGTGTTTTAAAGCACCAGGGTGCACACGTGCGACCTGAGTTTACAGTGCCGGATTAATTCTTCACTGCCTGCTCACATCACTAGAGTATTATTTCACTTTTCCTTTTGTGTGTGCATGTGTGGTACATGAATGTGTTTTCCTGTACATGCGCGTGGAGGACAAAAGTCAATGCTAGGTGTCTTCTTCAATCCCTCTCCACTTTATTTTTTGGGGTAGTCTTTCACTAAACCTGGTGCTCAGTGTTTCAGCTTCGATTGTCAGGTTCAAGAGTTCCAGGGATCTGTCTGTATTTATCTTCTTGGAGCTAGGATTACAGGCATGTGCCACCAAGCCCAACATTTTACATAGGTGTTGAGCATCTAAACTGGGTTCTCAGGCTTCTATACCAAGCACTTTGCCCACTACTGAGCCATTCATTTGGCCCCTGTATCAGTTTTTGGTGGGCCTTGAAAAGCATTAATGGCATTTCCCACTTGTTAGTCTGAAAATGCTCTGGGACTGGAGAGATGGCTCAGTGGTTAAGAGTGTTTGTTACTCTTCCAGAGGACCCAGGTTGGTTCCCAGCACCCATGTTGGACAGCTCACAACCTCCTGTAACTCCAGGTCCAGGGAATCTGACATGCTCTTCTGACCTCCATGGGCAACCCCACACATGGCATGCATATATATGCATCTCTCTCTCTCTCTCTCTCTCTCTCTCTCTCTCTCTCTCTCTCAATACATCTTTAAAAAAATCCTTCTTAGAATAGCAGGATGGGACAGTGGGGGAAAGTGGGGAAAGTAAGGGGGAAGGAGG
Source organism: Nannospalax galili (assembly GCF_000622305.1). Classification (NCBI taxonomy): domain Eukaryota; kingdom Metazoa; phylum Chordata; class Mammalia; order Rodentia; family Spalacidae; genus Nannospalax; species Nannospalax galili. Next base: position 547,909 of record NW_008343842.1, on the reverse strand, counting down.
TGCACATCTTCATATAATGTGATACACCTGAAAGAAATTGGAGGTTGTTCAGAAGACCCAACCCTAGCTGAGGACCTTTTGGCAATTGATAGTTGGTGGTAGGTTGTGTCCATCTCCAAATACAGAATGAAGTGCTTTCTTGTCTGGGATGAGGAAGGACCAGGGACACCATTGCATTAGAGAACACACTTTCTTATTTTGTCTTAATTCTTTTTAGATTTATTTATTGTTAATTTTTGTGTACGAGTGTTTGCCTGCATGTGTGCACGTACACCACATGTGTGCAGTGCCCATGGAGGCCAGAAGAAGGTGTTTATTGAATCACTTGGAACTGAAGTTACAAATGGTTAGGAGCTGCCATGTGGGTGCTGTTGTGTCCATCTCCAAATACAGAATGAAGTGCTTTCTTGTCTGGGATGAGGAAGGACCAGGGACACCATTGCATTAGAGAACACACTTTCTTATTTTGTCTTAATTCTTTTTAGATTTATTTATTGTTAATTTTTGTGTACGAGTGTTTGCCTGCATGTGCGCACGTACACCACATGTGTGCAGTGCCCATGGAGGCCAGAAGAGGGTGTTTATTGAATCAGAACTGGAACTATAGGTAATTGTTAGCTGCTAGGAACTGAACCTGGGTCCTCTGCAAAAGCAGCCAGTGTTCTTAACCACTGAGCCATCTCTCCAGCTCCCATCAATAGCACTCTTGATAACTTAGGCTAAATCTCCTATTAAGAACTGTCCTAGTTTCTTTCTCCATTGCTGTGAGAGAACACTGACCACTACCAAATTGGGGAGGAAAGGGTTTATTTGTCTTACATCTCCCAGGTCACAGTTCATTAGGGAGCCCAAGGTAGGAACTCAGGGCAGGAACCTGGAAGCAGGA
>NW_008343842.1:532080-546595 GCF_000622305.1 Nannospalax galili | reverse complement strand
TAACTCACAGTCTTCATACACTAAGTAAAATAGTCCCTTTTCTTGCTTTAATGTATGTTTTTAATTGAATTTTTGTGCACTCCATACAAAACATCTTAATCATCTTTATACCCCTCCCCCAGTTGCACTACCCCATACATAGGCTCGTCCCCCAATCCCGCCACTGGGTTTCATGCATCCCAACACATGTATTAAGACCTGTTGAGTCAAGTTTGTGTACCCAGATGTCCCTCAGTGCAAGTTCATCCACTAGAGATTAGTCAGCCTATCTAGAGTCACTCCCTTAAGGAAATTCAACTCTTTCTCACCCAGCAGTGATCAGTTGCCAATAGTTCCTCAGCTAAGGTTGGGGCCTGCTGCCCATTTCCCCCGTTCTATGCTGGGTTGTTGTCTGATTGAGTTTTCATGGGTCTTGTGCATGCTGTCACCATTGCTGTAAGTTTATATGAGCAACTTCCCAGAAGCCTGGAAGACTGTTTCCTTATGATCATGTACCAATCCTGGCTCTTAGAATCTTTCTGCCCCGTCTTCTGCAATAGTTCCTGAGCCATGGGTGGGTGAGGTTTAATATAGGAATCCTATCCAGGGGCAGGCTCTCCGAAGACTTTATTCTCTACACTTTGGCCACCTGTGACCTTCTATATGCATCATACTCTTGCATGAGGAAGCTTTGCTGGTGAGAGTTAAGAGATACATTACTGTTCTCTCTGCCCCCTCTTCTGCTATGTTTCATGAGCCTTAGGTATAGAGATTCCATTGTAGATATGTCACTTAGGGTTGGGCATCTCACAGACACTTATTCTCTGTGTGTGACCAGCTGTAGAACTCTGTACAAATCTCCATCTGTTGCAAAAAGAAGTTTCTTTGATGAGTGGTGAACAGTATACTCCTTTAAAGAATTTAGAAACAATCTCATTAAAGTCAGATATAAAACAAATATGCTTACTGTCACTATTTAATATTGCTTTGAAAGTTCTAGGCAAATTCAGCAAAATGATCAAAATAGATGTTATTATCAAATAGTAAAAAAAAAACCCTCAAATTCTTGATAGATACAATTTTCTAGTTATGAAGAGAACAGCGGATTTCTTTTTAATTAATAAGAGTTTGGAAAGAGTTAGAAAGACAGCTTGGTGGTTAAGGGCACTTGCTGCTCTTCAAGAGAGGAACTGAGTTTGGTTCTCAAGTACCTATGTAGAATGGCTTAAAACCACCTGTAACTCCAGTTCCAGGGGATCTGATAATTTCTTCTGGTCCTGTGAACACGTGCACACAGAGGAATAAATCTTTTTTAAAAAGGAATTTGGGGGGGTGAAGAGATAGTTCAGCACTTAAGAGCACTGCTCTTGCAGAGGACCTTGGTTCAATTCCCAGCACACACATGTCAGCTAACAACCATCATTAACTCCAGTTCCAGAGGATCTGACACCTTCTTTTGACTTCTGTGGGCACTGCATGGCATGGGTGCACTTACATACATTCAGGCAATACACTCATACACATAAAATAAAAATCATAAATAAAAATAAAAATTTAAAAACATTTGGCCAGGTGTGGTGGCACACGCCTTTAATCCCAGCACTCGGGAGGCAGAGGCGGGTGGATCTCTGTGAGTTTGAGGCCAGCCTGGTCTGCATAGTGAGTTCCAGGCCAGCTGGAGCTACAGGGAGACCCTGTTTCAAAAACACCAAATAAAAAAAATTAAAAACATTAAAAAAATTTAAAAAAGAGTTTAGAAAGGTAATCAAGTGTTATATAAATATGAAATTTAGTAAGTATTTTTTCATACCGGGATTTGGCGTAGGAGCCTACTCTATACCAAATAACTATTCCCTGTGCCAGATTTAGCCTCTTTCTGTTTTTGTTAGACTTGTGAGCCAAGAAGCCTTTTTTTTCCCCCTAATGGTTGGAAAAAACCAAATGAATAAATAACACTGTGTGAACTATATGGAATTAAAATTTCAAGGTTCTTAAAGTTTTATTGAAACCCACCCACATCTATTTGTTTGCACATGATCTGTAACAGAGTAATTGCAAAAGAAATAGTAAGGGTCACAAAGCCTAAAATACCTGCTAATTTACCCCTTCAGAAGATTGGACAGCCTTTACCAATCGCCCCAAGACAGAAAATGGAGCATGAAAGTGTCTTGTTCAATATCAATGGTTCCTAGATAAAATATCTAGGAATTGACCCTAGACAGCTGATTAGATGGAAACTCATTGTTCTTCCTACATTAATGGATAGCTTTAATGAAATCTGAAATGCGATTTCAATGGGATTTTCTGGAGGGGAAGAAAGGAGATTCCATGACAAAAGAATCTAAAGTGCAGGTTTTTACAAAACTCAGGTTTGGTTTGCTTTGGAGCAACAAACTTGTGCATTCGGCCACATAACCAATGTAAAACTTCTACTATTTTTAATAAAAGTCACAAACTGCATTGCAGATTGAAAACTAAGAAAAATATTTGCTACCTAAAAAATTGGATCTTAAATACTATTTTTCTCTCCTCTAGGTGCCATCCTTTGAATTCCTGTGTGAAAAACTCCGGTTTTACCAGAGGCAGTTCAATGAAATCATTAGAGGAACATCTCTTGACCTGGTGTTTTTTAAAGATGCAATGACTCATCTTATTAAGGTTCTAATTATTAGCTAGTTATTAATATAAATAGATGCAGCCAGAGTTTAGTAAATTACATAGGTGAACTTACCCTATCAGGTAGGTGGAGAAGAGCATCCATATGTTGGTTCAGCCTCAAGTAATTGAGTGCCTACCTCCGAAGACAAAGGCTTACTAGATACCCTCTTACTTGAATTTACCTACACAGCAGCAAATGTTTTCTAAAGGCAAATGAATGGCTTCTGTGTTGAGATTTTTCCACATGTGATTCAAAGTACTTTACCTTTTCAAAGGAAGCTGGGGCAGCCTATAGAAAAATGTTCCTTCTTGGAATGGCATTTTATTATTGTGGGACTCTTGTGTGTACCTGTGCCCAGAAGAGGCCAGGTGAATGGCTGGGTGTCCCATTTTACCGCTGCCTCTCTTACTCCCTTGAGACAGAATCTCTCACTGAACCTGGATCTAGGCTGGGATTCAGAGAGTCCCAGCAATCCTCCTGTCTGCCCACAGTGCTGAGGGTGTGTGACCACATCAAGCACCCTTAACACACTGAGCCATCTCCCCACCCCTGTTGTGGGAATCTTGTTGGCCAGGTCAGAAAAGACGATGTCAGCTTTGAGATTGGAATACAGATTATGACGAAAATGATGGGGAACTGATAAGACAGGATTAGTGAAAAATAGGAGCTGTTTAGAGGTCGTACCAACTGAAGAGAAGCATGGTGTGATACGATGAAGAGGTTCAGGACAATTATCCACTTATGTTAGTGGGCAATGGAAAAGGGGTTCCTAGATGCGATGACATCACATAGGGAGGTTTGACAAAGCGTCGGTCAAAGCTCGAGAAATTCTCCATATCTTAAGCTTTCTCCATATACATTCAACATGCTAATTATCAAACACCTACCATGCTGAGGATTGATGGGACCTGAGACCCTCTTTTAGGTGCAAAACCACCCAAGTGATTTATATATTTAAAAATATGATATAATTAGTCTATAACCAAAGTGTCATTACTGATTTACCATCTGTAATACCATGTATTTTAAAAAAATAATAGTTATTCTTAGTGGTGAAAATGGATTTAGTGGTCCATCTAGAGTCTTCCTAGTCAGTGACACTAATGTAAAGGACAGTATTTAGCAATGTCTTCAAATGACCTGAATAAGAGCTGAGCTTCCATTTGAATGTTATCCTTACTGCAGAAATCAATCACAGAAATCATACCAGATTGAAGGCTGTCCCCCTTGCCCTGACTATACACAGAAATTTTGGTAGTTTGTGAAAAGTTTATAGGACAGAGATATGATAGAGGAAGTGTTCCATGTAGACAGGTGTCTTCAGGAATCAGTGTAACAGACTTCATGGATAAGACACACTCACGTTCTTATGTTTTATCTAGCCTCATCATCCACTGAGTCTGAAAATAAATATGGGGGTGGAGAGATACCTCAGTGGTTAAGAGCACTTGCTGCTCTTCCAGAAGACCCTGGTTCAGTTCCCAGCACCCATTTGGCAACTAACAACAGTCTCTAACTCCAGTTCCAGGGATTCCAGTGCCCTCTTCTAGCCTCTGTGGGCATTGCATGTACAGGTGCACTTATACACATGCAGGCAAAACACTCATACATGTAAAATAAAAAGATAATAATAAAATGGGGACTGGAGAGATGGTTTAGTGGTTAAGGGCACTTGCTGCTTTTGCAGAGGACCCAGGTTCGATTCCCAGCACCCATGTCTGGTGACTTACAGCTGCCTGTAATTCCAGCTTCAGGGGATCTGACACCCTCTTCTGGCTGCCATATGCACCTGTACAGTACATGCACATACGCAGGCACACAGACAAATAAAAATAAAATAAATCTTAAAAAAATAAAAATAGTTAAGTGACACATGCACATAAATCCACAGAAGGAATAGCTATGAAATAGAAGAGAGTAAAACCAATTTATTCTGTTTTTTTAATGATGGAAATATAGGGGTTAGCGAGATGGCTCAGTGATTAAGAACACTCGCTGCTCTTTCAGAGGACCTGAGTTCATTTCCCAGCACCCACATCGGGTGGTTCACAACCACATGTAACTTCAGCTCCAGGAGACACAATCCTTTTCTGGTCTCTATGGGACTTGCATACACACACACACACACACACACACACACACACACACACACAAACACACACAGACATACACAAATACACATAAATTTAAAAACACACACACACACACACAAACACACACAGACATACACAAATACACATAAATTTTTTTTTAAAATTAAGTTGAACAGGGGCTGGAGAGATGGCTCAGCAGTTAAGAACACTGGCTGTTCTCACAGAGGACCCAGATTAGATTCCGAACACCATGTGGTGTGGCTAACAGGACACCCAGCCATGGTGTGGCTAACAATAGTCCATAACTCCAGTTCCAGGGGATATGACACCTTCTGACCTCCACAGGCTTACACACATGCAAGCAATACATTCATACACATAACATAAAAATTATGAATAAGCTGGGCGTGGTGGCACACACCTTTAGTTCTGGCACTCAGGAGGCAGAGGCAGGTGGATCTCTGTGAGTTCAAGGCTGACCTGGTGTACATAGTGAGTTCCAGGACAGTTGGGGCTACAGGGACACCCTGTCTCAAAAAGACAAAAAAAAAGAATAAAATTTAAGAATTAAGTTGAATAAAACAAAAAGAAGCCTAAAAATATCACAAGAAATAGCATTTCAAGGAAAATGTCCAGTGTAGTCTGGAAACGTCGTCAAATCTTGGACCCCTTTAGTGCAAGAAAATGTAAACAACTGCATCCATTTTACTAATAAGCATTCTTTTATTTCAAAAATAGATTTCACGAATAATTAGAACCTCATGTGGAAATGCACTGCTGGTAGGTGTTGGTGGCTCAGGGAAGCAAAGTCTTTCAAGATTGGCTTCTTTTATTGCTGGGTATCAAATATTTCAGATAACATTAACCAGGTAAGATAGGATAAAACATGATGGTATGTTTTTCTGTAGTTAAATTTTTACTTTAAAAAATATAACACTTTGGTGTATTTCTTTAAAAAAAATCTATCGCATGCCAAGGCACTTAGGGGTCTATTCCATCTTTCTACCATAAGGATCCTGGAGATTGAACTCAGGTTGGTGGCAGGTGCCCTTGCCCACTGAGCCATCTCTCTGGCCCTGAATTTTCTAATTTTTCAAAATTTAAGTATTACATACATAAGGGGATACATACACAGACACACAGATCATGGGCATTGTAAAGTTATGTACACCCAGGGACAAAAATGTCTGCTCTCCATGTTTCCATGTTCCACCTCAGTCATTAATCCTCCCACCAGTGACCACCAAATTCTGAATACTAAACCCATTGATTAGTTTTGACTGGTTTTAAGTTTTCTATCAGTTCACTCTTACAGGATTTGTTCTTTTTTTAAAAAAATATTTTATCTTTTAATTTTAAAAATTAATTTATTTTTTATCTTATGCAACATGTGTTTTGCCTGCATGTATGTAAATGCACCCATATTGTGCAGTGCCCAAGGAGGCCAGAAGAGGGTGTCAGGTCTCCTGGAACTGGAGTTAAGGACAGTTGTTAGCTGCCATGTGGGTCCTGGGAACTAAACCTAGATCCTCTGGAAGAGCAATCAGTGTTCTTAACCACTGAGCCATCTCTACCCCTAAAAGATTTGTTTTATTTTTAACTACATGTATTATGTGTGTGCATGAGGGGGGGTGGCACTTATGTTCATGTGAATGCAGTGCCTATGGAGGCCAGAAGAGGGCATTATATTCCTTGGAGCTGGAGTTACAGGTAGTTGTGTGCTGTCTGACAGGGGTGCTGGGAACCAAACTCAGGTCCTCTGAAAAAGCAACATGCATTCTTAACTGTTGAACCATCTCTCCAGCCCAAGCTCTGACACTCTTTTTTAATCATAAAGTCATCTGATCATGAATGTGACTATAGCTCCTTCCACTGGTTTATCTATCTATCTTTACACCTTTACCTACTGTTAGAATTACCACAGCTTTGCAATAATGCATTATATACATATAGACGTATGTGTATATATATTTAGGAATATCAGATCTCTAATCTCGTTCTCCTTCAGGCTTGTCTGGACTATTTGACCCTTGTCTTACTATCCTTTTAGTAACTTACATGTATACATGCATGCACACAAGTTCCCTGCTAAACAAATAGCAAATGAACATTTATTTATTCATATACAATTTGCAAGAACATTTAAAAAAATCCATAACTAGATATCAAATATCTAGAAATCAATAAAATAAGGTTAAATTTAAAAGACTTTAAAATTGAGAGGTTTCATATAATAAAAGATATACTTTTTACTTCTCTTGAAATAATTGGAAAAATGGACAACAGAGAGCCTACATTCCTGGTGGATGGAGTTCAGCATGTCTCTGCAAGTGGGACATGCATTCTTTCCATATAGCCGAGAACTTTGCCCCCAGTCCTGTTTCCCTTGTTGATATTATCCATCTGATTCCCCAAGGTTTCTGAGTCTATGATCCTAGGGTTGGTGGCCTTAAGTTAAGGTATAAGTTAAGGCAGGTATATTAACTATATTTTCTTATTTTTAGTATTTTTGACCTGTGGTATCTGGTGCCTTACAGCCTCACTAGGGAGAGACTGGACCCTCTTGGGCTAGCTGATTCTTAGTCCAAAAAGTTGCCCAGTAGAATGCCCCCAGACTCTCTTTTGACAAAGCTGGCCTGGAAGTTGTGATCCTCCTGTGTCTGCTACCAGAAAGCTGGGGATAACCCCGTATGTAGCACCATGTCCTGACAGCTTGGGTGCCTTTCGTACACAGACCAGCCATTCTCTGTCTGTCCATCCTCTAAACCACTGCCTCTGTCCACCTCTTACCCTGTGTGACTAACATAAGCCTTTGCCCCAATCACACAAGGGCTGCATGGCATGTGCCGTAAGAGACAAGCTATTATGTTCAGAGCCTATGGAAATTACTGGAACGGGGGTGGGGGTGGAGAGTTTGCTCAGTGGTTAGGAGCACTGACTGCTCTTGCAGAGGACTTGGGTTCCATTCCTAGGACCCACACGGCAGCTAAGAACCGTCCTTAACTCCAGTTCCAGAGGAATCCTAAGCCCTCTTCTGACCTCTGCAGCATTGCACGACACGGGTGCACTCACATACATGCAGGGAATACAGTCCCACACATAAAACAAAAATAATAACTAAAATATTTTTTAAAAAGAAATGATCAGAACAGGCCAACCCTCTAATCTGCTTATTTTCTCTGTCATTCCAGTGGAAACCCACCATGGGCTCTTGTCCACATTGTCCCCCAACAACCCCTGTCTCTTAACGGCCTCTGCTAGCTCTGTGTGTTGGGAGGTGCCCTTCCCATTTTTAAGGCGCCGTGAGCGTAAACATCTTTATGACAGCCACTTTCCCGCCTTTGCATCCTACCATGTCTGCCTATGGAAAATCCAGGGAGCATGCACAGCAGCAGGGACGGTGGGGACCTAAGCAGTGCGGCTAGTGGGCACAGTTCAAAGTGGGCAGGACGGATGGGATGTTGGGACTGATGAGAGAAGAAAGACCAGGATGCCACCCTAACCTCTCTAGCACACTTGCCATGTTGTATACACAAAACCCATTCACATTTCTGTGGCCTTCACTAGAGAGATATTCCCTGTGAAAGGATCACTATAACCTTTGTCTCACCCACCGTGACTATTAATGGCTCCTCTTGGCCAATTCTATAAAATATGTGTTCAATAAATGAGTAAGCGTCCCATTTTAAGGGGACATACGAGAATTCAGTTCAGTGCCCGGTGAGTAGGAGATATTCCAGAAGATGTTCAGGAGACGCAGGCACAGAAGTCTCAGTAAAGGGACTGTTTTTGAGGTTATATGGTGCACAGATAGTGAAAAGTAAAGATGGCTAAGCAAAGAACTCTGGGTCTCCGAATGCAAAGAGTGAGGATCCCAATGGAGAGTGAAGAGAGGAGAGAATCCACAGTAGCTCTTACGTCACCAGATCCTCGGCAGAGCACATGGCTGTAGAAACTACATGGGTGGTGGACACTGAGAGAGCAGAGACAAGTCTAGAAAACTTTTCAGGAAGGACTAGAGTCATGCTGCTGCCACCAGGGCAGCTGCATCTCACCAGCCATCCTACACGCTTCTCCAGTCCGTGAACTTCTCCTGTTTTGGAATTAAACTGAAAAGGTTGGATGGACTCGTCCTTACTAGAATTTCTAGTGCTATAAGACTCCTGGTTCTACTGCAACCAGAACAGAGGAGCACCTAGTTTAAAACCTAGTGAGGATGGGGGCTGGAGAGCTGACTCAGTGGTTAAGAGCCCTGATTGCTTTTGCAAAGGACCCGGGTTCAGTTCCCAGCATACACTGTGGCTCACAACCATCTGTAACTCTAGTTTCAGGGGCTCTAATTTTCTCTTCTGGCCTCTGCAGGCACTGCATGCATGTGGTGTGCATACATACATGCAGGCAAAACACTCATATGCATAAAATAAATACATTAAAATAAATACATTAAAAAATGTTGTTTATCCATTTAAGTTTCCTCATCTGTGTCATCTCTAATGCCCACAACGATCTTCATACACAGGAAATAGGAGAGGGAACATCCCTGAGATCTCAGAGATGGGATTTGAACCCAGATCTTTCTGGTTCCAGGTGTTGCATTAGACCCTATGGCTTATGTTAAGCTCCCTGTTGCTTACCACATGATACCGTCTTCATGTGATGTTTTTTCACTATCCTTATCATCAACTTACCCATAAGTATTTAGATATAGCACTTCAGAAAAATTCTGCTTTATTTTTATGTGTTGCAACTACTCACAGCACATCTAGCAGGAAACACGGTGACTAGAAAAAGATCAGAATCTTCCTTCTTTGTAATTGGTAACCCTCCCATTCCAATATTTGTTACTTATGCCAGAGTCCTTAATATATCCGTAAGTTCTCTCTATATCTAACCACTTGGTGAGTGGGGCACATGACTACTATAGGCAGTTTGTTACTTATTTTGTTCATAATTTATTGTGACTTTTCCCCCCACAAAACCAAACTCATCTGTATTTCAGATTGATTTTAGGTATTAGACATTACTCACCTGGATAGCATCTGTTGGTTAGAACCATTGCATGTTGGATGTTAGGGTTTAAAGGTTCATCTTTTCCATCATTCTTCACAGATCATTTCTGGTAAATTCTCTGCTTCTCCCTTCTCAAGATGAATATATTTGTTTTGAATGGTAACACTTAAGTCTTTAGTTTAAATCCTCATATTTTCTGGAAAACACTATTACTCCATATGTATTGGAGTTGATACATATTTTTACTCTAATTATCATGGGTTATTACTCTGTCTTGAGTACCTATTTTAAATGCTTATTTTTAAAATTACGTGTGTGTGTGTGCCTGCTTGCCTGTATGTGTAACATGTGCATACAATGCCCACAGAGGCCAGAAGAGGGCGTTGGATTGCCTGGAAACAGAGTTACAGGCGATTGTGAGTCACCATGTGGGTGCTGGTAACTGAACTCAAGACTTCCGCAAGAGCAGCGAGTGCTTTTAACCATGGAGTCATCTTTCCAGCTCCATTTAAAAAAAAATTAAATCCTCTACCACCTCTCTTTCAGGTCTTACAATGTGTCCAATCTAATAGAAGACTTAAAGCGTTTGTACAGAGTTGCTGGAGCAGATGGAAAAGGGATCACCTTCATCTTTACGGACAATGAAATAAAAGATGAAGCATTTCTGGAATACCTTAACAACTTGCTCTCTTCAGGGGAGGTAGGACTCAAACAGAGAGGGACAGTGAAAACATGAAGTGAATGTGGTGTGTGTATGTAGTGTGTGCTGTGTGTGTTTCTACAGGTACATGTGTGTGTGTGTGTGTGTGTGTGTGTGTGCATGTGGAGACTCAAGGACAACCTTGGCTGTTAATCCTCTCAGGCACCACCTACCTTTGGGGGGCGGTTCTCTCACCTGTCTGAAGACTCACTAAGTAGGCTAGATCCACTGGCCAGAGAACCTAGGGAATCTGTTCGTTTCCACCGTGCCCAGTGCTGGGCTTACAAACGGGTGCCACCATGCCCGACTTTTAATGTCTGTTCTGAGCTGGAACTCAGGCCTCTAGTACTGGGATTACAAGTTCATAACAGCATGTTTCCCCCTAAATTATCTCATTTTTTGAAACTTCATTTTATTTTGGGGAATTTCATACATGGGCATTGTATTTTCATATTTTCCATCCCTCCCAGCCTGTCCCCAACTCCTCCCATGTTCTCCCCCACTCTCTCTCAGTTTCTTGTCCTCTTCTATGATTATTATTGTTACATATATGTACAGGTATATATATATGTATGTTATGTATATGTAACAATAATATACATGTATGTCTATATATAAAATGCACTGAGTCCATTTATTGGTGCTCCTATTGGTGTTGAGGATGGCCTACTTGGACTCAGATAACCTCTCAGGGAGCTCGTCTCTGGAGAAAACTGATTCTCCCTCCCTCAGCATCCATTGATTACCTGCAGCTCTTCATCTTGAGGTGGGGCCCTATGAAATTCCCCCATCCATCCATCTTGGCATGTCCACTGGCTTTGTCATTACGCAGTTCTTGTTAGACTACCATTCTGTGGAGCTTTCATTGATGTAGCTTCCATATCGTGTTTACAAAGCATTAACTAGCTGCAGGTGTCCTGTTTCTCTGACTTTTACACTCTTTCTAACTCCTCTTCTGTGATGTTCCCTGAGCCTTAGGTGTAGAGGTCGAATAAAGATTTTTGAATGCTTCATGAATTTGTGTCTCATCCCAGCATAGGGACCGTGCTGATTTTCTCTGCATCATTCCATTTTTTTCACTTACTTTTTTTTTTATCTTTTTGACACAGGGTCTCCCTGCAGCCCCAGCTGTCCTGGAACTCACTATGTAGACCAGGCTGGCCTTGAACTCACAGAGATCCTCCTGCCACTGCCTCCTGAGTGCTGGGATTAAAGGCGTGCGCCACCACGCCCAGCTATGTGCTTCTGAAGAAAGCCTACAACTTTCCTTTTTTATAAATTTATTATCTTTATTTTATGTGTATGAGTGTATTGCCTGCATGTATGTGAGTGCACACATGTCATACAATGCCCCAGAGGTCAGAATAGAGCTTCGGATTCCCCTGGAACTGGAGTTAAGGACAGTTTGTAGCTGCCATGTGGGTGCTGAGACTCAAACCGGTTCTTCTGCAAGAGCAATCAGTGCTCTTAACCGCTGAGCCGTCTCTCCAGCCCCACGACTTTCTTTTTTAATGGCAAAACATTACATATATTCATTTCTGAATTTTTCAAAAATATTCTACATCATGAAAACAGACTAATTTCTGCTGTATCTAGGGCTCAAACTCGGGCGCTCATGCTTGCAAGGTGAGCACTTTACAAACTAAGTCATCACCACAGGCCCAAAATATTAATTTTATTCATATAGGAAAAGCAAGAACTTTACAGAAACGAGGCCATTTTGAGCACATTCCTATCTGAAGAATGGGATTTAAGCACACGAAGTTTAATAGATTATTTTTATTTGCGTGACATGATGCTACCTACCTTCAGATTTTTTGTGTGTTTTGTTCCACCTCAAATACAGTTCCTGCCTCTTTGGTGTTCAGTTTGATCCTATTGCTCATTTAGGAGAATTAGATTTTTGTTCCCTTTACTTCCCAGTTGGAACTATAGAATGGTTGCACTTGTACCACTGTTTCTGATACCACTGGTATTGTTAACTTCCTCTGACCACCCCTTTGGAAGGTCTTAAGGACTCAGCATGGCGGAGATGTATTACAGCAACATGGTAAGGAGACACAGCTGGGCCAGTAAAGAAATAAGGCATAATGGACTGGGGAGGTGCTTGCCGTACAAACACCCACGTTTTTTTTTTTTTTTTAAAAAAAAAAAAACAGGCATGGTAGTGAGTGCTTGGAACCCCCGTGTTGAGAAGTAGATAGGCAGATCCCTGGGGCTCACTGGCCAGCCACCCTGGCATACTTGGAACGTTCTAGGCCAGTGAGAGACCCTGCCTCAAAAAGCAAGGTGGATGGTGTCTGAGGAATGACAGTTAAGGTTGTCCACTGGCTTCCACATGAATTTGCACACATGTGCATGCACATCGGCACACACAGAGTATAGCAACACACATGCAAATACATACATACACAGACACACAGACACACACATACACACACACACACACACACGAAAGAGACATCATGTGGAGTCTTGAGGAATCCACGTGCAGGCGTCCTGTGTTCTCCCTTATACCATGTTTTTGCTCAGGGAAACCCATGTGGGATTCACAGTCCAAAGATTTTATTAGTGCCTCTCACTGCCTACCTAGTCACAGCTGCCAAATTTCCAGACTCCCAGAAGGAAAGTGAGCCCTTACATATATGGACAGTGCTTGAATGGATCACTAAGGCATAGAGGAACAACTTTACCAATTAGTAATGGAAGAAGCATTCCCAGATGCCAGCTAAGCCCCCAAACACCCTTTTCAAGGTCAGGCCTGTTGTGCTGGTTCTGTTAGCACACCGGTGATTGCTGAGGACTGATGGGGCCCGGGCTGTTAGATGTCTCAAGAGAAGAATTGAAAGGACTGACTAATCACTGGACACTTGGAAGAGCTAATTGGAGAGGTGCAGGAGATAGTTTTAGGGTGATAGCTATGCAGCACAAGGGAACGTGACTTGTTCTTGATTGAACTGTTGATAAAAAAAAAAGCGCTGTGTTCTTGGTAGTCTCTGGAAAACTCAGCATTTGGCTGTGAAGAAATAGAGAGAAAATAAAAAAGATGGCGTATGTGTGTGTGTGTGTGTGTAACCAGATTTTGGCATTGAATTGGCTGTGGGGAATGCTTTAAAATACACACCACTTTCTAACCTGTTCCTCAAAGATCTCCAGCTTGTTTGCCCGAGATGAGTTGGATGAGATCACCCAAGGACTGGTTTCGGTGATGAAGAGGGAGCTGCCTCGTCACCCTCCCACCTTTGACAACCTGTACGAATACTTCATCTCCAGGGCCAGGAAGAACTTGCATGTTGTGCTCTGCTTTTCCCCGGTGAGTCTTCATCATCATCTACCTAGGAGGAGTTCCTTATCTAAATGTACCTACATAGTGTGCCTTCTCTGACGAGGCAGTTGATGACAAACTAACCTTGGTTTCATTGAATTAAAATTAACGAATGCTTTTCTACCACCTCTCCACGGACCAAAATCTTATTACCAGTGTGGCCATTTAAAAATACACTAATTATTGGAAATCGCTGCGTAGCCTACCATTTCCAGGAATTACCAAACAATATATATTATTTGAATATTATTGAATACTGTGAAGAATTTAGTGATGTAAACTCACCCAGTTATGTTTCTAGCACGGCATCTAGAAAGTTTCTGATTGAGTTCAGATTTTGGGGTATCTCTAGCTCACTGCACTATCCATTCACCACATGTGGCTGTTTAAATTTTAATCAATTAAAATTACATAAAAATAAAAGCCTGGCTTCTCAGTCCAACTAGCTCATTTCCAATATTCTCTAGCCGGACGTGGCCAGGATCTGGAAAACACACAGTAGGAAGTCTCCATCTTTATAGCAAATACTGCTGTGCTGCCTTCCCTTGTTCTAGAAGGGCTCACGTGTCTCCAGGGCAGTTCGCTTCAATTTTCAGATAGTCTGACTGTCAGAGCTCTTGTTTATAATCAATCAACTGAATTTTGTCTCTTGGTGCTCTTCTCCTTTGACTCTAGCCTGCAGAATGAGCCCAGTCTCTGTTCCGCATGCGGCTTATCAGATACTTGGAGAAAGTCTTTGCAGGCTCCCT
>NW_008343842.1:493860-530584 GCF_000622305.1 Nannospalax galili | reverse complement strand
AATGCATTATTTATTTTGATTAAAGAAGTATACGGCTTTTAAGTTTCTTTATTGTCTTATGTTAAGGGAACATTTAAGGTTGACATTTACATAATCAAGTCCTATTGGAGGTTTTATGGCAAATAATTGTGAAACAGAACTTTAATTGGATGTAGGAAAACCACTGACTAAGAGCAGCTGTGGGGTGCTCTTTCTATGCAAACTGGCCTCAATGGTTCAAAAACGACAGGGTCTCTCCCCCTCTTCAGTGCGCGATAGCTGCTGTGTAAGATTGACAGTTGGGACTAAAGGAAACTCCACCTGGCCCTCCAGAACAGTGATCTCCACCCTTAGGGTTAACAAAGGGGTTTTGTAGGTTACAGAACCTTCTAAAAAAGCTATGCCTATTTTTCTGTGTATAGAGTCTAGCTAATACTTTGGATTTTTAGCTAATTCTAGATATTCCCCCAGACTCTGGAAAGCCAGTGGGTATGGATCCTCACAGTTAGGAAGATTTAGTTTCTCCTGATTCCATCTATAAAGATTTCTTTTTATTTTCATACAGGCACAGAAATGTTTTTATTTTTAAAATGTTGGTACATATTTCCAATTTTTTTTGTTCTACTAAATTGAAGTTTATTCTAAATGTTTTATATAGCATTCTAATAATAGTCACCTGTGTAATCAAGCCTTAAAAAACCAAAACAAAGCAAAATGCAAACCAAACCAGACAACCAAAGAAACTTTAAAAAAATTATTATGTGTATGAGTGTTATAACTGCATGTGTGTACGTGTATCTGTGTTGTGGTGCAATGCCTGTGGAGGTCAGAAGGCGGCTTTGGATCCCCTGTAACTGGAGTTAGGGATGGTTGTTAGCTACCATGTGGGTACTGGGAATTGAACCCAGGTCCTCTGCAAGAACAGTCAGAACTCTTAATGGCTGAGCCATCTCTCCAGTCCCCAAAGAAACTTTTAAATGATGAAAATACTCAGCTCTCCAAAGGTGGGCAATTAATCCAAGAATAACATTTCCATTCTAAGAAGATTCTTGACTGTAGACTTAAGCTTGAGTTTCTTTGATATGAATGACCCCCTTTGTTTATTTCTGATGTTAATATGATCACTGTAATAAAGCCCAGAAGGAGTTGAACCCTTGAGTCCAGGGTGGCTGTCTGGACTTCAAGACTAATTCATTGAGCTGGGGGAGAGACCAGTGCTGGCTTTCATAAACTCACCCAGCTGCAGTGACCAGTTGAATGAAAATGAGTTGCAGCACGAGTTCACATAAGTCCCACTATCCTTATTGATTCAGAAACTTCCAGTCGACCAGAGTATGTTCATGTAAGCTACTTAATGTTTGCAGAACCCTAAGAGTGGTCATGTGACATCCTGCCCTCAGTTTGCCATATGTGGAAACACATGACCAGTGTGGGGTAAGAGTCAGGTCAAGGACTCCTTGGGGACCAAGCGACAGACAGAGATGTTAGCCTACTCTCCTCTGGGCTCCCAAATGCCGCTGCGGCCCCTTACTTGGGACATGGTGCTTTCTCAGTAAGAGGAGTCCGCAGTAACACGTGATAGCAGAACCACAGAGACAATTTTTATGCTTCACTCTCAGGTACTGCCGAAGAGCCCACGTGACTCCCAAGTCATATCTCTCATTTATAAACGGTTACAAAAACATCTACACTGAAAAGGTGAAGTATATCAATGAGCAAGCGGAACGGATGAATACTGGTAAGAAGAATGGCCAGGCTTGTCATCTCTTAGGTTTGTTTGATAGCGAGCTCAACTTTTTATAGGGTGGATATTATTGTGTTTGAAGACCAAGGACTTATATTTTTAGATTTATTTTACTTTTTAAATTGTGTGTGTGTGTGTGTGTGTGTGATGTGTGTGTTCATGTGTGTGCAGTGCCTGCAGAAGCCAAAAGAGGGTGTCAGATACCCTGGTGGTGGAGTTACAAGCAGCTGTGAACCACCTGATGTGGGTGCTGGGAACTGACCTTGGACTCTCTGCAAGAACAGTACAATGAACCATCTCTCCAGGCTCCAAATAACTAAATTTTGATGTTATTTTGGTGTTTCTCTCCTCTCCCCTCCCTTCCTTTCCCTTCCCCTCTCTCTCCCCTTGTCTTCCCTTCCTACCCCTCCCAGCTCTTTCCTTCCCTCCCCTCTCAGCTCCCTCTCTCTCTCTCTCCCTCCTTCCCTACCTCTTTCTTTTCTTCAGGGGAATCCAATAAATCACAGTCCTCAAGCAGAACTATTTCTCCTGCTGAAATTACCCCCCCTCCTTCAAAACTAACAAATGTAGTCAGTATTGTTGTTCCAAGACAGGTACATTTTTGTCTGTAATCATGCTGTGTTTGGTATGTATCTCACATGCACAGTGCCTCGTACATCGTGAATATTGAATACATACTTGATGGAGGGCTGTGCCTATACTCAACAAGAGTGTGTCTGTGTTTCTAAAGGTCTCAATAAGCTGATGGAGGCTAGTGAATCCGTTGCTAAGCTCTCTCAGGATCTTGCAGTAAAGGAGAAGGAAATGGCTGTGGCTTCTGTAAAAGCAGATGAGGTGAGTTTGTGTGCACTGTGTCACTACTGTAAAGGAATATTTTTCTATATTTAAAACTATTAAAAACAAACAGGACATGAACCTACAAAAAAAGTCTGGGAAGGCCATTAACTATTCTCTCTCCCTCTCTCTCCTCTCTCTGCCTCTCTCTGTGTCTCTGTCTCTTTCTCACTCTCACTTCCTCTCTCTGTCTCTCTCCTCCTCTCTCTTTATCTCTCTGTCTCAAGTTCTTGCTCTTATTCATCTGTCTGAGAACTTTCTCCTTAGTTGTGAGTTATCTTTAGTCTTGTCCCTAAGATCCTTGACTATTCTAGTTTTCTAAGATGGGTTAAGTCTCATCAAATTTTTTGCTGAGGAAGGAAAGGAAGGGGGAGAGAAGAAAAGAGGCAGTGGAGGATGAGGAAGAGGAGGATGATGTTGAAAAAGAGGAAGGGGACGAGGAAGAAGAGAATGAGGAGGATGTCTGTGTCTGTGTATCGCATGTGAGTGCAGTGCCCATAGAGGCCAGAAGAGGGTGTCAGAGAGTTACAGATAGCCGTGAGCTGCTCCATGTGGGTGCTGGGAACCAAACCTGGGTCCTCTGGAAGAGAGCAACTGGTACTCTTAACCGCTGACCCATCTCTCCAGCCCCTGATTCAAGAATTTTGTACAATGTATTTTGATCATACTTAGGCCCCCTCCCCTCCCTCATTTCCACCCCACCTTGGTACGTGCCCTCGCCCACTTCATGTCCTGTGTCATTATTTGTCTCAAAGGAAGTATTTTAATATACCTTGAAGTTTAAGCTACTTAGATGGAGAAGAAACTTGTTCTTATTTTCTTGTTTTGTACTGTACTGAATAAACATTTTCTCTGTACATTTTGCTTAAAACCTTCTGTTTGATTTCTTTATCGACTAAACTAGGTTCTGGCGGAAGTCACAGTGAGTGCCCAGGCTTCAGCCAAAGTGAAGAATGAAGTCCAAGAAATGAAAGACAAAGCCCAGAAAATCGTGGATGAAATCGACAGTGAGAAAGTAAAAGCAGAGACCAAACTGGAGGCCGCCAAACCCGCCCTGGAAGAAGCAGAGGCCGCCCTGAAGGTGAGCAGCTGCTTTTCACCCGCCCAGCACAAGCCCGGCCTGGCCCAGGTTTCATAGCACTGCGCCCAACATTTATGTTGGTCCTGGGGATCCAAACTTGGGTCCTCACATTGTGTGGCGAGCCTTTACCAAATGAGCCGTCTCCCCAGCATCCTCTCTTAATATCCATACTTAATGAAGTCCGTGCTTTGAAGATGCAAGCTATCTAAATGTTACATACCAATTTGGTCATTAGCAGAGGTCTGGGCGGTGGCCAATAAATGGTAGTGATATCTTTTTTTTTTTTTTTTTTTGACTTTTACAGAAACTTTATTGAGAATTTCATACATGCAAATAAGGTGTTTTGATCAAATCCACACCCACCTCCCTCCCCTCCAACACCTCCCATATCTCTCATCACTTTTTTCATTTTCTTTTCTTTTTTTCTTCTTCCATTTATTTATTTTTATGGGGCTTTTGGCTACTCCAACATTCCCCCCTCTGAAGAGGTAACCCTAAAATCTTTTAGGGATTATATAAGAGCTCCCAAATACTTTTGACATTTTTGGCCTTTGGAACAGAGTATGTTGCTAAGGATATTTTGACTTTTAGCCAAGAAATTGGCTACATTTCTTTGGAGTCTTTTTACCCTAACTTCCTAGCCAATTCCTACCTCCTATTCTTATCACACCATCCTCTGAAGAAGTTACCCAAATTGCCAACAGGGAATAAGGAGGCAGACCGCTCTGGCTTCTTCCATGCTGAACAGGGACGCAGGGTGAGGCAATTAGAGTACCCCTTCAGTGGGTCTATCTAAAAGACTCCCAAATTGCATAGCTCTATCTCTAAGGGGAAAAGAAAGTCCTTGGGCAGTGATATCAGACTCCCAAATTGCATAGCTCTTATCTCTAAGGGGAAAAGAAAGTCCTTGGGCAGTGATATAATAAGTCAGTCAATTGGAGGAGTGACAGAAAGAACAGGGATTACAACCAAGCAGAAATCTGAACTTAATAACGGAAGAGCCATTGTGCAAAAATTGTGGATACTTTGAGATAACATCAGGAATTGGGGGGTGAAATATATTTGAAATGTTTTCTATCTCAATTACTTAAAAATAGTACATTGCCATATGTAAGTCTATTAATACCACTTAGCAAAAAAAAAAATTATATTGATTCCTCATCCCCAATACAGACCATCAAACCAAATGACATCGCCACGGTTAGGAAGCTGGCAAAGCCACCGCATCTGATTATGAGAATCATGGACTGTGTGCTGTTGCTGTTCCAAAAGAAAATTGACCCTGTCGCCATGGACCCTGAAAAGCCTTGCTGCAAACCATCTTGGGGAGAGTCACTAAAGGTGAGGGAAATCTGTCTTTATAAGTCCTGTGAGATGCATCATGTATCTCTGACCCACACAGGAAGAGCCTTATGGTGGGAGCATGTGATAAAGGAAACTGCTTACCTCCAGCAGCTAGGAAGTGAGGCGAGAGGAAGAGGAGACACCAGGGTCCTAATATCCCTTTTGTTATGGCTTGAGTGTGAAATGTCCCCCCATAGATTTATGTGTTTGAATGTTCCTGTCAAGCCAGTGGTGCTGTTTTGAAAGGTCGCAGAGACTTCAGTAGGTGGAACCTTGCTGAAAGGAGTAGGTCACTGGGGGCCAGGCTTTGAGCCTGCTTCCTGTTTGGAGGTGTGGAAGCCCATCCGTACACACACTTGCAGCCATGGAGCCTGCCACCAAGACTTCTCCACCATGATGGACTTTATACTCTTGAATCATGAGCCAAAATAAACCCTTTGTTCTCTTAAAATGCTTTCCTCAAGCATTTTGTCACAGCAAGAAGACAGTAATTAAAATATCTTTCAAAGGCCTGTCCCCATGACCTGACTTCCTCCTGCAAGCCCCACCTCCTACAGGTTTTACCAATTCCCAATAGCACCATGGCTAGGGAACCAAGCCTTTGACAGATCAGCCTTTGAGGGACATTAAGGATTCACATGAGAGCACTATATCACCCCAAGTGTGTGTAGGAATAGATTTTGAAGCTCAAAGCCTTCTTTTTATGAAATGTGTCTGGAACTGGTTTCTTGCATTAGCATAGTTAATTAGTACAGCCCAGCCCTGTCTTCAGAAGGGAAGTTCTGTAAGGTTGGTGGCATTTAGACACACTTAACTAGACAGGAATATAGCTTTTCTTCTTTTTTCACCAGGAAATTAGAAGACAATTTGTAACCTACAGATCTGGGCTGTCTATAGGCTGTAATTTTGATTGATGTGTTTAGAGCAAGGTCACTTTTATTTCTTGGACAAAGTTAAGTCCATATCAACTCAGGAAGGCAGGATTTCTTTTCTCCCTGACCTAAAAGGTTGCAATGTCGTCTTCCAGCTGATGAGTGCAACAGGATTCCTGTGGAGCCTGCAGCAGTTCCCCAAAGACACTATCAATGAGGAGACCATTGAGTTACTGCAGCCGTATTTTAATATGGAGGATTATACTTTTGAAAGTGCCAAAAAAGTATGTGGGAATGTGGCCGGCCTGCTGTCCTGGACAGTTGCTATGGCAACATTTTATGGCATCAGTAGGGAAGTGTTGCCTCTGAAGGTAAATTTCCCTCTTCCCAGTAAATTGGTGTTTGGTAAAGTCAATCATAAGAATTATTGCTGGGCTGGGTATGGTGGCACATGCCTTTAATCCAAGCACTCAGAAGGCAGAGGTGGACGTCTGTGAAATCGAGGCCAACCTGGTCTCCATAGCGAGCGTCAGGCCAGTTTGGGGCTACAGGGAGAGCCTATAGCTGGGGGATGGAGAGATGGCTCAATGGTTAAGGGCACATAGTGCTCTTGCAGAGGACCTGAGTTTGTTTCCTAACACCAAACCAGATGATTCACAATTGAATGTAATCCATCTCCAAGGTATCTGAGGCCCTCTCTGGCTTCCACAGGCACCCACACTCACATGCAGGTACATACACACAGCCACATACACATATTTCTTAAATCTTTTTTCTTAAGTTTTTTTTTTTAAAGAAATACTTAAAAAAATAAGAATTCCTGCTGCTGGCAGACAGAGTGTGGTTTAGAATGAAACAGGCTAATGCTTCTGTAACCAACTTTTTTTCTCTTATGTTCCCAATTTCTCTCTTTAAAAAGTGTCTGGTGTGTACTTCTTGGCAATGTTTATTACCCAAACCAACTTGTTAACTTAAATAGGAGATTAATTTGTACAGACTAATAATCAAACTGTCATAAAGGAAGACTTGGCATTTCTTTAAAAGTTCAGAGATTTGTTTGGAGACTGCCTGCTAACTGCATTCTAAACTAAACTTACAAAAGTTAGGATTAACACCTAGAAATATCTTAGCTTCCAGCCACAGACTGATGGCCTGATGTGTAGCCTGAGAAAAATGACAATCAACACTTAACAGATTTCTTATAAAAGGAAAGAAATCAGGGGCTCAGGAGATGACTCAGTAGGTAAGGTGTTTGCAAGAGTAGTATGTGCCCTTAACCAGAGTTCAAGCCCCAGAACTCATGTTAAAAAAAGACAACAAGCAAACTAAAACAGGGCACAATTGTAATCCCAGCACTGGGGAGGTGGCGGCAGATCCCTGGGGCTCCCGGACCAGCCAGCCTAGCTGAATCATCCAGTTCCAGGTAAGGAGTGTGAGATCCTGTCTCAAAAAACAAGATGGACAACTCCTGAGAAATCATGCCTGAGGTTGATCACACACACATACACACAAAATCACACACACACACATGTATGAACACCCACACATATCTAAAAACATGTACAAACATACACACTCATACACAAATGGCAAAAGGAGAGAAACCAGAATGTCTTAAATTTCTTATGACCTGAAATTCTGGAAGATAGTGGGGAAACCCAGGGTTTTGAGAAGGAAGTTGTGGTTCAAGAACTCAATACTAGGGGCTGGAGAGATGGCTCAGCAATTAAGAGCACTAACTGCTCTTGCAGAGAACCCGGGCTCGATTCCTAGCACCCACATGGCAGCTACGAACTCCATTTCCAGGGGAATCTGAAGCCCTCTTCTGACCTCCGCAGCATTGCACGGCACAGGTGCACTTACATACATGCAAGCAATACACTCATACACATAAAAAGAAGGATACTAGGCAAAGCCTCTCTTCATGTAGTGAAAACAGACAGATATTCTTTATGATGCACCTAAGTATTGGGCAATGCCCCCACCAACCTCTCACCCCCTACATATCCATCTATACCAGTCAGGCTGTCTTTCACATCTGAGGGAGCAAAAGACACTCAGGAATTCAAGGATTAATAAAATATACCACCATATCCCCGGGGCCCAAAATTGACCCCAGTACCTCCCACAAAGCTGAAAGAGTTAGTTGTAAATGGTCTTTCTGTGGAATGAAAAATGGGTAGGTGGGCAGAGCATCACCATTTTTCATAATAAACCTTAAAGAGGTGTCTGCCTCTGTGCTGGTTAGTTTTTATTGTCTACTTGACAAAACTTAGAGTTACCCGGGAAGAGGGAACCTCAACTGAGGAATTTCCCATATCAGATTGGTCCATGGGCATGTCTGTGAGAGGGTGTCTTGATTGATGGTTGATGTGAGAGGCCCACTGTGGGCAGCACCATCCATCCCTAGGCAGGTGGACCTGGGCTGTATAAGAAGCTAGCTGAGCATGAGTAGGACAGCAAGCCAGTAAGTGGGTTTCCTCCGTGGTTTCTGCTCTGACTTCAGGCTCTGACCTTGAGGCCCTGCCCTAACTTCACTTAAGGAAAGATTGTGACCTGGAAGATGAAATAAACCTTTTCTTCCCCAAGTTGCTTTTGGCCGGAGTGTTTTATCAGAGCAACAGAAATGTAACTAGAACAACCTCTTTAAGCTCTGCATACATAATTTTGAATAAAATGGAAAATAAAATAAGGTTTTTAGCAAAAGGAAATGATGGGGAAGCAGCAAATACAGATAAAACCACAAGTTACCAAATGAAAACCGTTACTCTAAGTATAGTAGTTAAGGGGAAAGGCACATGAGAGGAAAGAGTTTTTTATAGATAAAAATGATCCACAATGAAGACCTAGTTATAATAATGCTTTATGAAAGAAAATAGTATTGAATTCCATAAAACATCATCGATTTGTGTCTTAAGTATGAACTACCAAAAATAACCTGGTGGCTCAAGGCTGTGACACTGGCTCTCAGCCCTTGATAGGCTGGGAGTTGGGGATAGAGTTGGCCTTGTATGCTCAAGGCCATGTTTACAAGGATGCAGACTTGCCATTGCTCTCTTCCACCCTCTTGAATTTCTTCATTATCTTTTACGTGGGGACCCTATGATCTTACTTCCACTGCACCCTGCAAACTATAAAGGCATTTCCTCGGACATAAATCAATAGATGCATGGAAATTTCACACAATATTACTTTTATCTTGTCGCTTTAAAAATATTGATTTCATTTTAATTAGTGTGTGTGTGTGTGTGTGTGTGTGTGTGTTTGTAGGTATGTGCACATGAGTACAGGTGCCCATGGAGGCCAGATGAGGGCATTGGATTACCGGGAGCTGGAGTTCTAGGCAGTTGTGAGCTGCCCGACATGGGTGCTGGGAACTGAACTTGGGTCCTCTGCAAGAGCAGTATGTGCTTTTAACTGCTGAGCCATCTCTCCAGCCACCCATCCCACAATATTACTTTTAAGATTCGCTACCTACACTGAGCTTTCTTTAATATAAATAAATATGAATTCATGTCTTACATTTGGGAAGCATTTATAGAAACTAATGAAAAAAGACCCCACCTTGACTGAGTTTTCTAATGCAAAAATTCCTGGGGCCTCTTTCTCCAATTATAAGCAACAAAGTAAGTTTGCGTTAGTAAAAGTCATCCACTTCTGTTTAAGGAATGATGGAAGAAAGCTAGTTCCTAAGCTAGTGTCACATGTCCAAAATAGTACATTCTCAGCCTTAAATCAGTCAGAGAAACTAAACAGTCCTACACAGTGTTGGCATTACAGTTGTGCCTTATTTTTTTTTTTTACCCGAGTTCAAGATCTAAAGTTTGTACACAGTTGCAAGCACACATACATGCGAAATTTAAGGAAAATAAGACAGAGCTAATAAAAAATAATATTAAAAATCAGAAAAGATGAAAGCAGTGGAATTAATAAGTAAATCTAAGAACTGACGCTTTACAAAAACAAAGTGTAAAGGGATTTGTTCCAGGAAATCTAATCAAGGAAAAAAATATACAGAAACAAATGAGTACAGAATGATAAAGCCATGGAACATCGCTGTGTAGGTTTAAATAATTAAAGAACAAATTTTATGCTGTTCTGTGTAAATCCACTGGGAAATCTAAATGAACTGAATGTTTTCAGGGGGAGGAGCCTAAAGTATAATAACTCAAATACTGAGAAAGAAAATGAGACACTTATCAAAGGATTTCTACCCCAGAAAGCTCTGGGTAGGCATTAGTGATTAATTATTTTAGATTTATAAGAAATGGATAATTACCATGTTGTAGGTCTCTGAAAAACTGCAGTTATAGTAATTTCATTTCAAAAGAATCTTTACCAAAGAAATAAACCAAAATGCTGGCATATCCAGTAATATTTACACAGTATTATAAGACTTAAAAATGGGAGAGAGGAAGAAATAGATAAAATTAGATGTCCTAGTTTGCAGTCTATTGCTGTGATGAGAAAAAACCCAGGACCAGAAGCAACTTGGGGAGGAAAGGGTTTATTTGGCCTGCAGGTCACAGTCTATCACTGAGAAGAAACCTAGAGACAGGAACTGAAGCCGAGACCGTGGAGGAACACTGCTTACTGGCTTCTTTCCCGGTCACAGTCTTTCTTACACAGCCCAGGATCACCTGCCTCAGGATGGCATCACCCACAGTGGGCTGGGATCACCTGTGTGAATTAGCAATCCAGAAAATGCCTCACAGACATGGTCGCATTCGATGGAGGCCAATCAGATGGAGGAAATCCTTAAATCGAGGTTCCTCTTCACCGTGGTGTCAAGTGGCACAGGATAGTAGGAAAATGCTAATAAATAATGGTGCAGTCAGGTGATAGAGTATAATCATATCACCAGCTCATAAACAATTTTAAGGATGTGGGAAAATGGTTAGATTTATTAAATAAAAAGAATAAAAATGCCATTTGTCAACTTCTCAACACAGTACTTACAGGTTATGGTTAAGAAGAAAAATCAAGGGTACATATTTTTCTTCTTGCTCTGCACTGTTGCAGTTTTCCACGCTTTCTCTATTGAACATTAATAATTAATGAGGAAAAAAATTAATAAAATATCCCCCAGACTGTCTGCTTTTCCAGTTGCAAACACTGAAACAGATGGCCTCAAATAGAGCGCCCTCTGCAAAAATTATGTGATTTATGTTATAATTTACTGACTGGAAGCATAAATGTTTCATAGAGCTAGTGTGACTCCATGCAAGCCACCACCCCTTCTCTCTCAGGCAAATCTGGCCAAGCAGGAAGGCCGATTAGCCACTGCCAATGCCGAGTTAGGGAAGGCCCAAGCCCTGCTGGATGAGAAACAAGCCGAGCTGGACAAAGTGCAAGCAAAATTTGATGCCGCAATGAATGAAAAAATGGTGAGATGATCCAAGTCCTGGACTGAAACTTTATGTGAACTGATTTTTAATTTAAAATAAACATTTTAAGCTTATACATAAGAACATAAAAACATTTTGTTTTAGTTTTATTTTTAGATTATTTTTATTTTATGAGCATGAGTGTTTTGCCTGTGTTTGTGTAAATGCACTGTATGTGTGTAATACTCAACAGAGACCAGAAGAGGGCATTGGGTCACCTAGAACTAGAGTTATGGATGGTTGTGAGCTGCCATGTGGGTGCTGGGAATTGAACCTGGTCCTCTGCAAGAGCAGCCAGTGCTCTTAACTGCTGAACCCTCTCTCCAGCCCCAGAATATAAAAATATGGGCTACTGTGCTGGTTAGTTTTTGTCAGTTTGACACAAACTAGTCACCTGGAAAGAGAGGACCTCAACTGAGAAATTTCCTCCACTGGTGTGGCCTGTGGCCATGTCTGTGAGGTATTTTCTTAATTGCTGATTTATACAGGAGGCCCAGCCCACTGTGGATGGTGCCATTCCTAGGAAGGTGGGTCTGGGCTGTATAAGAAAGATAACTCATTATGAAAACATAACAAATGCTTGCTCAAGTGCTTTAAAATCTTGTCTGAGAAGTTCCTTGTTTCCGAGTGCAGGACCTGCTCAATGATGCTGACATGTGTCGGAAGAAGATGCAGGCAGCCTCCGTGCTCATTGATGGGCTGAGTGGAGAAAAAGTCCGATGGACCCAGCAAAGTAAAGAATTCAAAGCTCAGATTAATAGGTATGAATGTTGTCACTTCTAATCCCCCTCTGCTGCATGAGAGACCATGAAACCCACATCCAGCCACACTTCTCTGAACCCCCAAGTACTGAAAATCACATGCTAAAATAGTGAGGGGCCTTCCACGTGGCTCTGCAGGCTGGGTTTCCGGCATGAGGGAGCATCTGGTGGTGTCCAAGTTTGCCAGGACTGTCTGATATTTTTCTCCATCCTCTGTGCTTGCCCTCAGTGATTTTGATAGTGTAGATTGGGCTGGGGAGAAGGCTCCGTCAGTGAAGGGCTTGACTTGCCTTATAAACGGCAGGCGTATCTGTAATCCCAGAGCTGGGGAGGTGGAGAGACAGGTGGGTCCTTGTGGCTCTCTGGCCAGACAGCCTAGACTATTTGGTGAGCTCCAGGTCAGTCTCAAAAAGAACAAGATGAATGGCACCTGAGGAATGATACCTGATATCAACCTCTGGTTCCTACACACATTGTGGGCTACCGGTGAGTCTCAAAAAGAACAAGAAGAATGGGACCTGAGGGATGATATCTGATATCAATCTCTCGTTCCCACACACAAACATGCATGTACACACACACACACACACACACACACACACACACACACACACATACACACACACACACACAAAGTGTGGATCAAAGGCTTGTTCAAATGCAAAGATTTCTTGTACTAATGTCTCCAGGGGTCTTCAGAATTAGAGTGAGGGAGATGAGAGAGGGGTAGGAAAATAGAAAAGGGGGGGGGAGGAAGAAAAAATAGTTTAGGCTAAAGACAGGTTGGAGCAGGATCACAGTATTCAAGGAAAGAAGGCATGTTGTGCACCTCAGGCAGGATCTACTTTCTTCTCCCTGACCCTCCCCACTGTGGTCCTCTCACCCCTTTTGTGTTTGAGGTTCCTTTGTTCATAGTCTGTCAGTGTTTGACAGGGGCAAAGAAGGATCTGACCTAGTGAAAAAGCAAGCCTGCACTGTGGCTGGTCCAGGTCAGTGTGTATGAGGCGACTTATTTTGGGGAGTGGGCTTGAGTGTTTTTTTTCTTCACAGACTTGTAGGTGACGTTCTGCTCTGCACGGGCTTCCTCTCCTACCTTGGCCCATTCAATCAGATATTTAGGAACTATTTGCTGAAAGATCAATGGGAGGTAGAGTTGAAAGCACGGAAAATTCCTTTCACTGAAAACCTGAACCTTATTGCCATGTTGGTGGATCCTCCAACTGTAAGTTTGACTTTCCTCATAATATCTGAATTTAAGCCTCATTCTATTTCTTACAAATAATAAAACATCAAGGAATATCAATTTGATTTCCCTTTGATTGAAAAGATGAGTTTGAAAATGCTCACCAGGGAAAAACAAATGCACAGGAATTCAGTTCCTCTGCTTTTTAGGAAAGCTTTATTTCAAAGTAAAACCAGGGGCTGGATAGATGGCACGCTGCTGTTGCAGAAGACTTGAGTTGGGTTCCCAGCACCTGGCTAGGTTGACTCACAATCACCCATAACTCTACCTCCAGGAGATCTGAGGCTCTCTTCTGGCCTCTGGGGCATTGCACACACACACACACACACACACGTATGCACGCATGCACACATACACCACACACACACTGAAGAGGCAGAAGCAGGTGAATCTCTGAGTTCGAAGCCAGTCTGATCTACAAAGTAAGTTCCAGGCCAGCTGGGGGTTATAGGAAGACCTTGTCTCAAAAAAGCAAAGCAAACCAACCTCTCCCTCACAATAAACATAACAAAGCCAGTGACCCTCCTTTAAAGTAAAGGCCAATGTGAGTTATAGTGAGCTCTCCTGATGGCTGTCTATTATTTAGGTGCTACTGTTGTTAGGCTCACATTCAAACATTTAAAGTGAATCCAGGCACTGCCTAGGTCATGAGTGCTGACCTTCTTTTATCCACTCAACATCTTTTTAGTGTCTGATAGTATATTTGTTCCTTTACTCATTGCTGTGACAAAATACTCTAGAAAAGCAACTTTAGGAAGGAAGGAAGGATTCATTTTGGCTCAGGGTTTGAGAGCTCAGTCCATCATGGTGGGGAAGGCACGGCAGCAGGAGCTGAGGCAGCTGGTCACATCAGCAGACAGGAAGCAGAGAGAGATGAATGCTGGTGCTCAGCTTGCTTTATCCTTTCTATTCAGTCCCAGGCTTAGCCCATGGCATGGTGCTGCCCACGTTCAGGGTGGGCCTTCCCTTCTCAGCTGAACCTCTCAGAGGCCCTCAGAGTTTTGCCCAGAAGTGTGTTTCCTAGGTGACTCCAGATCCACTCAAATTGACAAGATTAGCCATCACATTGGGCATGATGGTACATGCCTTTGATCCCAGCAGAGGCAGGCGGATCTCTGTGAGTTCAAGGACAGCCTGGTCTACATAGTGAGTTCCAGGACAGCTGGGGCTACAGGAATACTCTGTTCACAAAAGACCGAAAAAAAAAAAAAAAAGAAAAAAAAGATTAGCCATCACAAGTACCATAACACCCCACCATGCTCTGATGCCAATGAGTAATACTATGCCTGACTTGCTGCAATTCTGATGCTAATGTCACTTGCCAAGCTCCTGTGGTCATAAATGCAATTTGTATTCATGACTTGAGAAATGCCGTCCAGTGTCGCTGCTTCCTTAGGGTATGCAAAGCTGTTAATTTCATATCATCTGTATTTAAAGGTTAAGAGATAGTCTTTAATTCAAACAAAGCCAGATTCATCCTTACGGGGAATAGATCATGTATTGGAGTTGCACTGGGTACTGTAATGCAAGGTAGACCAAGAGAGTCCTTATTAATTATGACCTTTGGGAGTCCTGAGGGTAATTTAGCAGAGATGGAAGCTGATTGGTTCACTGGCTCTCTGGGGATTGTATTGACCATGTTGGGGGAGCCTGGAAGGCCCATCTAAATTAGGGGAAGGAACTATTCACACATGTCATTGATGAATTCTACCAGCATATCTCATCTCAGCTGATGTCTCTCCAGCTGTGCAGTCACCTGTCAGTGACCCTTATAGACAGAACCAGAGGCTGGGACGGACAAACACTCAGGAGGACTGTAGCCTTCAGGGCTTACCTTTTTCTCTGACATCTTACTTTCATGGTCTCTAACTCCAAACCAAGTACAACATGCAGTCAACTTATGATGCATCTACTAAATACAAAAAATATAGCATAAAAGGACAGTCTAAGCCTCATGTCATTAATAAGGAGCCATGGGATTATACCTTGACTTGTGGGACTAGAGAAACGTCTCAGCAGTTAAGAGTGCTTGCTGCTCTTGTAGAGGACTCAAGTTCAGTTCCCAGCACCCACATCTTGCAGCTCACAACAACCTGTAACTCCAACTGCAGAGCATTCAGTGCCCTCCTCTGGCCTCCAAAGGACCTGCACTCATGGCATGCGTGCGTGTGCACGCGCGCGTGCACACACACACACACACACACAAATAATAAAAATTGACCTTTAAATTTGTTTTCTAAACTTAATGTTATTTACCTCACATTTACAGGTGTGTTTCTAGATACCATTTGTAGAGCCCAAAGAGAAAACGTGTTCAAATTATATTTCCACTACACATTATACAGCTCTTGATTACTAATTAATATAAAGCTTTTCTCTTTTGAATGACAAAACTTCATTTCTTCTCATTTAGATTGGTGAGTGGGGGCTGCAAGGACTACCTGGAGATGACCTATCAATTCAGAATGGCATTATTGTGACAAAGGCCACCAGATACCCTCTCCTCATTGATCCCCAGACTCAAGGAAAAACTTGGATTAAATCAAAAGAAAAAGAAAATGATTTGCAGGTAGTTTGAATTTGGTGTGTTGGGAAATCATGTTTTCTCAATAGAATTTCAACAGAATCTGCCTCTCAGGAAGTTGTCATCTGTGTTAGTCAGTTTCCCTTTACTGTAACAAATACTTTAGAATAACCAGCTTACAAGAGAAAGGGTTTGTTTATGCTCACAGTTTGGGAGATTTAGGTCTGTGATTAGTTGGATCCATTGCTTTTGGGCAAGGCAGCTCATTATATTGGCAGAAGGAGGCAAAACCATTTCTCTGGGCTAGGATGCAGAAGAAAAGAAGGCTCTACGATCCCCCCATCCTGTTCAAGGGCATGTCCCAGAGACCCATGTTTCTTCCGCTGCATTCCACCTCTCGAAAGTTTCCAAGAGCTCCCAAGAGCTCCACACTGGGGACTAAGCCTTTAACACAAGGTCCTTTGGGGGACATTCCAAGAGTAATCTAGTTCATTTCCTGACAAATGTTTGCTAATTTACACTTTGGACATTTGTAGCAGCAATCTGAGGCAATAGATCCAATTATAACATCTGTTTCACATTCTTTTATTTGTTTGTTTATTTTTAAAAATTTTATTTTGAAGTATATGAGTGTTTTGCCTGTATGCATGTAAATGCACCATGTGTGTGCAATGCCCACGGAGGCCAGAAGGGGGCTCGGAACCCTTGGAACTGGAGTTACAGGCAGTTGTTAGCTGCCATGTGGGTGCTGGGAACCCAGCAGCTGGTGCTCTTAACGTCTGAGCCGTCTCTCCAGCCCCATGAGCTTCTGACCCTCTTGCCTTCACCTTCCAACTCTTTTTTGCTTTCTTAAGCTCATTCTCCCTGTCTCTCTCCATTTCCCTGGCTTAGACCAGTGTGGAATGTGGCTTTTGTTCTGGACCTTGAGTCTGGACTTACAGGAAAACAGAAAAACAGTACTCCCTCAGCTCAGGCTCTTTCTGCCAATCCCACCCAGGCACTTGGCACCACATGACATACCAGTGTCCAGCACTGGCCTTAGAGCCCAACACGGTGTTAATTTTAAAATGAAGGCAGATAAGGCCGGGCCTGCAACCTTCCCGGCCCCCTTGGGGATCTTACCATCAATATTTTCAGCCTCCTGCCTTCATGTATTTTTTAATTTTTGTATTGCATTTTAATGTATTTATTTTGTGTGCATGTGCGTATACGTGTGTCTACCACTGCATCTATGTGGAGATCAGAGGACAACTTAGAGGAGGCAGCCCCTCTCCTTCCACCATGTGGGTACCAGGGATTGAACTCAGCTCATCAGGCTTGGCAGCAGGTACCTTTATCTACCGAGTTATCTCAGTGGCCCCTCTACATTTTTTGAGACATGTTCTGACTCAATTAATTTTGTTTTTACTGTTTCTACTGACTAGAATGTCTTTCCTCACCCTACTGGCTTTTCCGCTTACATCTCAGACAGAAGTCTTAAATGTTTTTCTTCGAAGCCTCCATCCAACGCTACCTTTATCATGTGTCCTCTGTGTCCCCAGCTTAATGAAGCCAGTCCAGTGACCTCTCTGTTTATCATTCTGCTGTGGACTCCAAGTCTGTCTTGAATTATTGTGTTTTCCACATTTGTCTCTTTTATTTCTGCTGTACCATAAACTTCTCACTAGTCAGGTTTATGTTTTACCCATATTTACATTTTCTGTACAGCACTTACATAGGTAGGAATTCCAATATTTATTGAATTTAAAAGAATTCATCAAAGTGTGTCATCTGTGTTGGAGAGAATCACGTGGCCATCTTGATAGATGTGGGGAGAGTAGTTGATAAAATCCAACACCCATTGGTGATAAAAATGGCCAGCAAACTAAGAAGAGGAGGAGCCTCTTTTAATCCCACAAAGGGCTCTTACAAGAAGCTTATAGCAAGCATGAAATTTAAACGAAGTGTTGACAGATTTTCTTCTGAGTTCTGGGCTTCTCAGGTAGTGGGAATCATCAGGAATATCCCAGAACATAACCTGTCGGTCTCTGTTCACTAAAGAAACCCAGAGAAATATTAGAGTGGGTCAGGGGACATAACTAGGAGGAGTTAAAAGGAAATGGCATGTGGGTGCGTGTGTGCATGCGTACGTGCGTGCAGGTGTCTGCCTGTCTGCATGTGTTTGTGTGCATCCATGTCTGTGGGGGGGTGTATGTACACATATGTGGCAGCCATGGGTCAACCTTGAATGTCATTCCTTAGGAGATGTACATATTGTTTTTTGAAACAGGGTCTTCCATGGGCCTAGAGCTTGCCAAGTAGGCTAGGTAGGTCCCAGGGATCCGCCTGTCTCCACCTCCCTGGCACAGGGATTATGACTGTGTGCCACCATGCCTGGCCTTTTTTATGGGTGCTGGGGATTGAACTCGAGTCATCACATTTTCAGGGCAAGCACATCACTGAGCTCTAGAGTTGTTCAGTTCTGCAGTTTCTTAGGAGTCATGTGTCAGGAAGTGCGGAAAGCCGCCTAAGACCACCTCTGAGCCCAAACTTCTTTTCCTGGGTCCAGGTCAACTGTAACTTAACTGTCCATGACCCCACCCCTTGCCTCCCCTGACATCCTATGTCACTGGGCTGTGCACAATGCTGTTTCTCCTGATGGGAGCTCTGTCTCTCCATTCAGCATTATTCATTGATAGCCTTAAGTGATCAAGTCCTTTCTTAAGCTACCCTTTCCTAAAATCCTGTGTTGGTAACAGAAATCTGCCCCAGGCACTCCCTTGTTTTAGAAGCCATGTGCTGCTGGGGTCTGAGCAGATCTAGCTGTGTTCTTTTTCGCTTTCTGAGTGTGTGGATAAGCACACGCCTAGACACACATGAATGGACAACAAAGCCCATTTTATGCACCCAGGGCTGCCCTCTGTCCTGGAAGCTTTCCAAAGGTCCCCTTTGGTGACCTTTCCAGGACCTTCTGGACAGAGGTATCTTTAACCAGTCTCCCTCTAAAGAGTGTGCATCATGTCTTCCTGCAGACAGCACAGGCTTGGAGTGTGGCTGTCACACAGGGCTTCTATATGAGAAGATTCAAGTGAATTAAACTTGAAACTGCAACTCTGAGAGATTATTTTAAATTTATCAAGAAATCAAAGATGGTTATAGTCAGTAGAAAATGGTCATGTCTTTACTTGGGAAGGAAATCACAGAAATAAGAGATTTCCACTAGGTGGGTTTTGCTGCTTCCTTTTGTTTAATAAGCTGCCCAAAGCATTCGGTTTAGATTTATTGACCTTATCAACACACAGTGATGTCATTACAGCACCTAATTCATATAAAGAAAATTATTAGTTCAAGAAAACAACTTCCTTCATATATACGCTATTTTGTTATTGTGCTGGATAGCTTTAGTGTCAACTTGACACACCTGGGTTGAGGGAGCCTCAGTTGCGGAATTGCGTCTATTGGACTGGCCTGTGGCCATGTCTGAGGGGCATCTTCTTGATGAGTGATGTGGGAGGGCCCAGCCCACTGTAGGTGGTGCCACCCCTGGGCAGATGGGCCTGTGTTGCATAAGAAAGCAGGCTGAGCAGGGGCCAGGGGAGCAAGCCAGTAAGCAGAGTTCTTCATGGCCTGTCTCCAGCTCCTGCCTCCAGGTTCCTGCCCTGAGTTCCTACCTTGGGCTCCCTGATGAACTGCGACCTGAGAGATGTAAGCTGAATAAACCCTTTCCTCCCCAAGTTGATATTGGTCAGAGTATTTTGTCACAGCAATGAAGAACAAACTAGAACAGTTATTTAGAGAATTAAAACAAAGTAGACTTATTTGACTTCAATTGTTCAAGTCCATATTTTTCATTTTAAAAAAAGATTTATTTATTTATTGATTTATTTTGAGATAGAGGCTCTCTGTAGTCCCAGCTGGCCTGGAACTCTCTGTGTAGGAACAGGGTGGCCATGATTCACAGAGATCTGCTTGTCTCTGCCTCTTGAGTGCTGGATTAAAGGCACGTACCACCACACCTGGCTAAAAAATGATTTATTTTTATTTATGTGTATGTATGTGTGTCTCCGTGAATATATGCCATGTAAGTGCAGGTGACCTCTGAGGCCAGAAGAAGGTATCAGATCCCCTGGAGCTGGAGTTCCAGGCAGTTATGAGCTGCCCAATATTGAATGCTGGGAACTGAACTCGTGCCCTCTGAAAGAGCAGTAAACATTCTAAACCACTGAGCCACCTCTCCAGCCCCCGGTTAAAATTTTTATGGCAGTTGATATGTATCAATTCTCCTGATCACTCATGATTCCAGAGCATCTTCCTTGTGTGTGAGGCCCATCCCCCAGCAGCATGGATGAATTTGGACAAGTGAGTCTGAGAAAACAGAGTGAGGACCAGCTTTGGGGGATCCTGAAAGTGGGAATGGAGAGAGAAACCATAGAAGAGTTCAAGGCCATTTGGCTCATGTGAGGGTCAACTAACCTAGTATGTCTGTGTTAACTAAGGGCAAACAGTGACCTAAAAATGGAGGCTACTTCTGGGCATTCGTAATTCTAATAAAAAAACAAAACCTAAAAGCAGACAAAGTGAATTTGTAGCCCTTTAGGTTTAGGAAAGTACCACATTCATCTCTGTGCCACCAAAAGGCAAAGCTCATGACAGACCCTCAGCTCATGAGTATGTCACCTCTGACATTCTTTATTTTTTAGAAGATTTATTTTACTTAAATATTTTTGGTTATTTTTATGTGAATGAGTCTTTTGCTTGCATACATGTAGGTGTGTCTGTGCATACGATGCCTACAGAATCCAAGAGAGGGTGTGGGATCCTCTGGAACTGGAGTTACAGATGGTTGCTTGTAGGTACTGGGAACTGAACCCTGGTTCTCTGGAAGAACAGCCAGTGCTCTTAACTGCTGAACCAGCTCTCCAGTCCCAAAAGTATTACTTTATTTTTTTAATTTACTTTTTTAATTTTATGTGTATGAGTGTATTGCCCACATGTGTGTAAGTACACCTGTGTCATGCAGTGCCTACAGAGGTCAAAAGAGGGTACTGAATTCCTTTGAAACTGGAATTACAGACCATTGTTAGCCACCATGTGGATGCTGGGAATCAAACCCAAGTCCTCTGTGAGAACAGTCAGTGCTCTTAACCATCTCTCCAGCCCTGAGTTACTTTATTTTTAATAATGTGTATCTGTGTATCTCTGTCTGTGGGTATGCGCATGAGAGCTCAGTACCCATGGAGTCCATAGGAGGGCATCAGATCCCCTAGAACCTGAGCCATAGATCATTGTGAGCCACTCTGTGTAGGTGCCAGAAACTGAACTGGGGTCTTCTGCAAGAGCAACGGATGCTCTTAACTGCTGAGCCATCTCTCCAGCCCCCTGACATTCTTGATTTATTTCTGAGGGGTCCTAAGGAGATCAGTAAATATAATAAATACCTACAGAACTTTACTTTCCATGAATAATTAGTGGTTATATGATTTTTGTTAAGATGAGTCCTTGGGGGCTGGAGAGATGGCTTAGTGGTTAAGAGCACTGGCTGCACTTACAGAGTATCTGTGTTCAGTTCCCAGCACCCACATGGTGGCTGACAACTATCTATTACTCCAGTTTCAGAGGTTCTGACACCCTCTTCTGGTTTCTTTAAGCAGGCAAACACTCATACACATAACATAAAATGATAAATAAAATGATAAGTACTTAGCAACTTCTGTTCCATCCATCAGGAGCTCCGGCATTCCCTCTGAGGAATGTCACCTGGTTTAACCCTGAGTGAGAGACGGTGCGTATCCAAGACCTCGACAGTCAGAGCTCTCCAAGTTTTGAAAATGAATCTTTGCTGTTGCTTTTATTTTTATGAGTAAGGCTTCCCACATTACTCTTAAAATCCCCCAGTCACTTGTCAAAAAAAAAAAATGTTTTTTCACTTAGGAATGAGAATAATGTTTGAAACACTTTTAGACTAAGGAGTTTTTTATTTTTAGGTGACATCTCTGAACCATAAGTATTTCCGAATGCACTTGGAGGACAGCCTGTCCCTGGGTCGCCCCCTTCTCATCGAGGACATTCGGGAGGAGCTGGATCCAGCTCTGGATCATGTACTGGAAAAGAATTTCATTAAATCAGGCACCACTTTCAAGGTGAGCAGGTTTTTTTTTTTTTTTTTTTTTTTTTTTTTTTTTTTTTTAAAGAGAAAGAAGGAAAGAACAATGGTGACATCTACTTGCCCTTCTGAGCATAGCAGGGGAGTGATTTCTTTCAGGTGGTGATGTTTTGTTTGCAGCAAAAAGCATTTCCAAACTGACATTC
Organism: Nannospalax galili; assembly: GCF_000622305.1. Taxonomy (NCBI): domain Eukaryota; kingdom Metazoa; phylum Chordata; class Mammalia; order Rodentia; family Spalacidae; genus Nannospalax; species Nannospalax galili. Next base: position 508,527 of record NW_008343842.1, on the reverse strand, counting down.
ATTGTGTCCTCGGAGTCATTGTTTCTAGGCATCAAAAGCTTATCTCATTTCCTGTTCCCTCCCAAAGTGGTAGCTGTTATTTACTTTTCTTTAAATTGATGTCATTCTTAATTGAAAAACAATAATGGCACATATATATGGGCTACAGTATGTTGTATATTATAAAACTGCTAAAAGAGTTCTTTTGCATTATTCTATTTTTGTTATTTCTGTGTGTGCGTGCGCATATAAGTACAGGTGCCCACAGAGGCCAGAAGAAGGCATTGAATCCCCTGGAGCTGGAGTTACAGGGGGTTGTGAGTCACCTGATGTAGGTGCTGGGAACTAAATGGTGGTCCTTTGGAAGAGCAGCAAGTGCTCTTAACCACTCAGCCATCTCTTCAACCCCATTCAAAGAGTCCTTGAAAATTCACATTGCTTTTTAACAGATACATAAAACAAAAATTGTACATATTAATAGATGCCCTGTGATGTTTCAATTCCTTTTGTTTTTATGACATAAAATGCACAAGAACAACATCTTGGTAAGAGTAAATCCTGTTGTTTGAAACAAAGTAATATATGAAGAAAGCATATTTATCTTAATAACAATATATTAGTGTTCTACAGAAACCAGTTTTATGTATTTAACTACTCTAAGAAAACTGGTTTTGCAAGTCAAATATGTACACAAATACAAGAAAACCTGGCTCTCCTCTTTAGAGGAAGTAGCATTTTAATAAAGTCTGTAGACATTGATTTGTTCATTTCTCTATTAACTTTCAATCTAAACTTATGGCTTCACTGGAAAGCCATGGAACTCTGTTCCCAACTGCTGATGATAACACAAATTGTTTTCAATAGAAGCATCTCTTTTAAAATCGGTTTCATTCTTCACTTTAAGGATTTAGGGGGTTTTAGTCCTTGATGAATGTCTGCGTTTTGGATTCGGTTATTTCACTTCCAGTTAGTTAATTTCCTGAATATCACTGAGTAAGTAAGGATGCACATTTTCTCCTTAAACACAGATTTACTTAGAAAAACTTTTCTTCACAACATGAATCCTTTATTTGCCATTTTTCATTCATTCAACAATGGTTTGTGGAACATCCAGTATACATTTAAGCCTGGAACAGTTTGTGGAGAAGCAAGAATAAAACTGAGTCAATGTTCTAAATAATTCCCATTGTTCTCCCATGAGATTACAAATTGCAATTTTTCTTTGCCAGTAAAGGGGTCTAAGAGCAAAATCTTAGTGATTTCTCTGGTTACTGTGATTCATGCTTTGGAATCACATTTTAAAACATTTTATTGACAAATAGAGATTGTGTGATATTTTGCTGTTCCTATACGATGTACAATGTTGGTCATGCTTAAATGAACCACTAGCTCCTTTGGCGTCCCTCTACCTCTTAGATATCTGGAACTTGTTCATATTACAAATGAAAATATTTGTCTTTCTGAGTCCAGTTTATTGTCTGTGCCTCGTTTAACATGACAAAGAAGGCTATAGAATCTCCATCTGAGGTCTTTTAAAGAACCCTAGGTTCCTGTCTGTGGTGTGAAGGCATGGTTCCTGATGGTGCCATCCATGCAGGATCAAGATTAATTAGAAATTTAAGTATTTAAAAATTCTATAGTTTCTACTTGCTTTTTAGAAAGTAAAAAACTAGCTGTTTTCCAATGCACTGCAAATAGCAGTGTTTAAAATCAATGCTATTTTTCTTGGGGAAAAATTTTTTTTCTTTGAAAATTATATTGACTCTGTTGTCAAATATGTCTGAGATATGATGGTGGGACACAAAAAGAAGTAGTAATTCCTATAAGCACAGCAGAGTTCCTCAGCAGGATATTATTTACTCATCTACAAGTGATGAGAGTAATAAATACTAGATTTTTAAGTCCTATCTTAGACGTGTCCAAGTTTTCTGTTATTAGCCATTTGTTTTAGATCAGGTTTTCATCTGACTTCCTTTGTATTGTGGTTAAAATCATCTTCAGCAGGAACACAAATCTGAATTACTCTAAATTAAACAGCCTTTATTATTTAAGGTCCATGATTAAAATTTTGCAACTTTCCTTCCAAATTCATTCAAGTATCACAGCCTTGACCTTTGATGAATTCATTTCAAGCTGTACCTCCAATTCCTGGCCTTTAAGCTGGTTTTAATTTTATATTTGAACTTGTACAGGTGAAAGTCGGTGATAAGGAATGTGACATCATGAATACATTTAAACTCTACATCACCACCAAGTTACCAAACCCTGCTTTCACCCCTGAGATCAATGCGAAGACCTCGGTCATTGATTTCACTGTGACCATGAAGGGGTTGGAGAATCAGTTACTCAGGAGAGTAATCCTAACGGAGAAACAGGTAATCACTCTTCAAGGTAAAGACTCTAACTTAAATTAAATGTTGAGCATTGATTAAGTAGGTTGGTGACATGGCTTAGCAGGTAACGGTGTCTGCTGTCAAGCCTGATGGCCAGAGTTCAATCCCCAGGACCCAGATAGTTGAAGGAGAGAACTGATTCCCACAAATTGTTCTCTGACCTATACATTTTCACTGAGGCATCCATCTCCCCCCACAAAATAAATAAATAAATAGGTAAAATAAAATAGATTAGGATGTTGCTATAATAAATATAGGGGAAAAAATAACCAGTCATAAGAACATATCTTTCTCAGTGTCAGTTTCCATCAGGAAATTATGAAATTCAGTTCTCTTTTATCCCCAGACACACACACATGCACACATACATACACATGTGCATACTTACACACATACATGTAGACATACACAGACATGTGCACACCTAGACACACGCATGTAGACACACGTGCATAAACACATATGCACACATATATACATTCACACACATATGCACACATATATACATGCATGCACACATACATATATACGTGCACAGAGTGCACTCATGCACATGTACATACATACACGCACACACATGTCATTCTTTATACTTCTGTCTTTAAACCTTTGGGCATCTGGATATACAAATCTATAATCTTACGTATTGTCTTGGGGCACCTGAAAAATAATAAAACAATGATCCTAGAAAAAAAAAATCAATTCCTCCGAATAGCTATTACCAACCGTCGAGATTTCAGATATTACACTATAATAATGTAATGATACCAGGAACTGTACTTCAAATGAAACCTGCATTTGAGTAGGGAAATTAATTAGGTATAACTGTGGGTATTGATGAAACAAAGAACACCTTTGGGCTGGAATATTTTCAGAGGCAGATAGGAGGCTAAAGTAATTTTTAAGAAAATGCACAGAAAAGTTTCTATTTGATGCACAACATATATTTGCATATATTAAATACATTTGCATAAAGTGCGAATGTTTACATTTACTTCACTATAATTCATTTTCATATTCAAGGAAAAGGCGAGGTTAGAAACAACAAGCGCAGAGGAGCACAAAATGGGAGGGCGAGAAGGAGAATGACCGGGAAGCAGACAGCAGGGAGGAAAGGGATTTACAGAGAGACTCACTGGAAGACGGATGCTCTGGAAGGGACGGGACATGGTACTAACTGTCCTTGTTAAAACATCGATGAAATCCCACCTGCCAAAGGGCAAACATTATTAAGATGATCTTCATTTAGACTTTGTGTGCTGGATAGCTTTAGTTATCACCTTGACACACCTGGGTAGAGGGAGCCTCAATTGGGAATTGCCTCCATTGGACTGACCGGTGGCCATGTCTGAGGGGCGTCTTCTTGTTGTGTGATGTGGGAGGGCCCAGACCACTGTGGGTGGTGCCACCCCTGGGCAGGTGGGCCTGTGCTGCATAAAAAAGCACGTTGAGCGGGGAGGTGGGGGTGGGGGAAGCAAGTCAGTAAGCAGCGTTCCTCCATGGCCTGTGCTCCAGCTCCTGCCTCCAGGTTCCTGCCTCCAGGTTCCTATCTTGGGCTCCCTCAGTGAGGAATTAAGACCCAGGAAATGTAAACTTAAAACAAACAAACAAACAAACAAACAAAAAAAAAACCTTTCTTCCCAAGTTGGTATTGGTCAGAGTGTTTTGTCACAGCATTGGAGAAACAAACTAGAGCACTCCGTGAGAATATTCTGTTAGTGTTAAACTTCCTGGACTCGGGGCTAGGGAGATCACTCAGCAGACTATCAAAAGCCCTGGCTCTCCAGTTCACTGCCTGCATCACCCCTCAGGTTCACATGATGTCAGTTGTTGAAAGCAAGTCCCCTGTGGTCAAACGAGTTTGTTGGTCTGTTCTGAGGTGATTTCCCACAAGTCTGGCTCTCCCATGCGGCACTGCCCGAAGGTCCTCAGAGTGCCCCACACTCACTCTCCTTAACTTAGCTTCCCCTTCAAGACATGCAGTAGGGTGCCTGTGCCAGCGTCGGTGGAGAGCACAGTATGCACACTTCATAAGCTGAGCTTCCTCTCCTGTCAGTCCTGCCGTGACACCCCCATTTTACAGATGAACAAACAGATGGAGGCCAGTGAGAATAATAGTCTCACCCCGTGACAACACGTGCATAGTCTGCTAGGTGTCCTAGAAGCTTTATGGGCCATGCTGTAAAACTTTGCAAAGTCTCATCCTGCCACAATGCCAGGCCATGCACACACATGCATGTCAATGTCAGGTATCTTCCTCAGTCAGTCTCCATGTTATTTTTTGAAGCAGGGCCTCTCTCTGAACACGGAGCTCACTGATTAGGCTAGGCTGACTCATCAGAAAGCCCTAGGGATCCTCCTGTTTCCACTTCCCCATCACTGTGGTTATAGGTGCACTCTGCCATGGCCAGCTGCTTACATGGGTGCTGGGGATCAAGTCCTCATGCTCATGAAGTAAGGACTTTACCAACTGAGCTGTCTCAATCTCTCCAGCCCCGGTGGGTGGTGATCACTTTAATGACAGTGGTTCCTTATCTAGTCTCCTGCAAATACAGCGCCAGTGAATCTCACAGCCTGGAAAGTAGGAAGGCAGCAACATTAGTCTAGGAGTTGGAGGACAGGATATCAGACCCATCTCTGCAGGTAACTAGCTGTGTGTTACATTGGGATGCTGCTCACACCCCAGATATCAGATAAAGCATGTGAACTAAATTTAGCACATTTCAGTTGAACAATTGAAATTGGGTGAGTCTCTTTTCTACAAGACTTCATGATAAGTGCTCTCAGGAATACCAAAGTACACAGGACAAGATCCTGCCTGTGAGCTGCACAAATTCTGGATGAAAATAATCTATAGGCACACTGTGACATAAGCCATGGCAGATGTTTGGCTCAGTGCTGAACTGTGGCTTTTCATCATGTAAGTGCTTTCAGAAGACTTCTAAAAGTGATGGGTTTTCTGAAGTAGTTTTATAAAAATTGTTCTCAAATATGTAGTGTTAATTTACTTTGTAATATAATTTTCTCAGTGTACAATGTGATTCTGCATATTAATGAGAAAAAAAAATAATGTTACTGAGGGCAGGGGATGTTGGTAGAGTGCTTGCTTAGCATGCACAAAAACCTGGATTCTATTCCTGGCACCACATAAATTGGGTGTGCCAGTGTATAACTGTAATCCCAGCACTTGGGAGCTGGTGGCAGGAGGATCAGAAGTTCAAGGTCATCCTTAGTTGCATAGTGAGTTCAAGACCAGCCTGCGCTACATGAGACTCTGTTTAAAAAACAAAACTAAAGCTAAATATTATTAAGATGATTTTCATTTAGACCAGGTAAGGATATTTTGTTAGTGTTAAGCTTCCTGGACTTGGGGCTAGGGACATGACTCAGCTGTGAAAGTACTTGCCACACAAGCATGAGGACCTGAGTTTGGATCCCCAGATCCCATGTAAAAATGTCAGGTGGCTGTGGCAACCCACTTATAATTGAAGCCTTGGAAGGCAGACACGGGAGTCCCCAGAGCAAGCTGGGTAGCAAGACTAGCCATATCAGGGAGCTCTGGGTTTAATTGAGAGACTCTGCCTTAGTGAGTAAGGTGGAAGAGTGATTGAGGATGATTCCTGACATCAACTTCCAGCCTACACACACACACACACACACGAAAATGGGATAAAGACGAATATTATTAAGATGATTTTCATTTAGACTCTGTAAGAATGTTCTGTCCATGTTAAACTTCCTGGACTTGGATACTGGGCTATGGTGATGCAAAACAATGTCTTGGTTTTCATTAGATACACTAAGGTATTTAGAAGAGTGATATCAGGTTTGGAGAGATGGCTCAGCAGTTACGAGCACTTACTGCTCTTGCTGAGGACCCAGGTTCCATTCCCAGCATCCACTAAACAACCATCTGTAACTCCAGTTCCAGGGGATCTGATGCCTTCTTCTGACCTGCACAGGCATTATACAACACAAATGCACTTACACACATGCAGGCAGTACACTCATATACATAAAAAATATTAAAAATAAAAATAAAAGAACAATGTCATCAGCCTGAAAGTTAGCCATAACAATAACAGTACCCACTCAGTAGGTATTATTTTTTTAACTTTAATTTTTATTTTATGTGTATGCCTGCATGTGTGTAATGTACCACATGCATGCAATGCCTGCAGAGGCCAGAAGAGGCATCAGATTCCCTAGAACTGGAATTATGGATGGTGGTTGGCTGCCATGTGGGTTCTGGAATGTAAACTCGGGTCTTCTGCAAGAGCAGCCAGTGCTCTTAACTGCTGAGCTATCTCTCCAGCCCCCATTTTATCAATTACTCAGAGGAACAAAAATACAAAATGGTTTGACTAATGATAGTCATTTCTTCCATCATTCAAAAGGAAGTTTGGTTTAAACCCTTGAACCTTGATAATAACCACCACCGAGTCTGGTTTTCTATAGCAACTGCTGATTATGATCCTGATGTGATTTTGTTTGCTTATTTCTTAATAACAGGAGTTGGAGTCAGAGAGGGTTAAACTTTTGGAGGATGTTACTTTTAATAAGCGGAAGATGAAAGAACTTGAGGATAACCTGCTGTATAAATTAAGTGCTACAAAAGGTATCATGTCATTGGGAACTAAAGGAGGAAGAGTTTCACGCACACTGCTTTCAGTGCCGCCCTGACTACAGGTGCTAGGAAATAGTCAAGTTAACAATGCAAAAGCAAGCAGGGCAGTTTCCATCTAGTCATTAAAGAAACACCGCAGAGATTGCGCTCTCTGAATTAGCAGCTAGACACTGAGTGAATGGGAATAACATTGTCTCCTTGATATAATCACTCTCTCCTGAGAAAAACAAGGGCCTCCCAAGAGAGCCAGGGAACTTGTGATGGACTCATTTGCTTGCTCAGAGGGCACTCACATGCTCGGGCTGTTTCCATTGATCAACTCTTATTTGCCACTGAAACGCAGCCGCTATGATGGGTCACGTACAAAACAAGTAATTTCTGTTAGAAGAACGTGGCTACCCAAGAGCCCAACTCACCTCCAATGACTCCCACTTAAAAGTGAAGGGAAGCAGCCAGGTGTGGTGGTGCTCACCTTTCATCCCAGTAGAGGCATGTGGATCTCTGTGAGATGGAGGCCAGCCTGGTCTACATAAGTGAGTTCCAGGCCAGCTGGGGCTAAAGGGAGACCCTGTCTCAAAAACCAAAAACAAAATAAACAACAACAAAAAAGCCAAGGGAAGGGCAGCCAGAATCATTATGCCACACCCCAATTTGAGCAGGTACTCTGTAGTACATTCTGACTGGATGTGGTGGTGCATATTTGTAATTGTAGCACTTGGGAAACTGAGGCAGAAGAATGGCTGTGAGTTTGAGGCCAGCCTGGGCTATACAGAAACCACCAGGCCAATTAGGGCTCCCCACAAGACCTTGTCTCAAAACAAACAACCAAACAAAAAAGCAAAATTTTATTCAAAGAGAATAAAATCAACAGATATCATATCAGTTCTCTTTGTAGGCAATAAATCACAGCTACCTAATTAAATGCCATGATCCATTAGCATTTTACTTATGACTTCTTCCCACTGCCACGTTAATCCTTGGATTAAAAGAAAACAAAAACTTAGTCTTTTAAAACAATCCCAATCAAGGCCAGCCGTAGCGGCACATAACCTCTAATCCCAGCTACTTGGAATGTTGAGGCTACGAGATTGAGAATTTGAGGCCAGATTGGGCTATGTAGTGAGACACTGTCTCAAAACTTTAAAAAGGGAGCTAAATTAGGCTGGGCATGGTGGTCTTCAGTCCCAGCACTGGGGACACAGAGGCAGGAGTTCCAGAGTTACTGTTCTATTACAGTGATAAAACATTTTGACAAAAGCAGCTTAAGGAAGACTACATTTTGGCTTACGGTTCCAGAGGGCCAGAGTCCATCATGGTGGGGAGGGCACCCGTGACAGCAGGAATAGGAAGCTGGCTGATCACATTTTCATCCCCAGGGGAAGTGGAGAGAGAACAGGAAGTGAGGGAAAGCTATAAAACCCTCAAAGCCCACCCCCAAGTGATATCCTTTGTCCAACGAGGCTCCACCTCCTAAAAGTTCCACAACCTCCCCAAACAGCGTCATCCACTGGGGACCAGGTGCTCAAGTACACAAGCCTATGGGAGCCATCTCTCATTCAAACTACCACATCTGCTTCTAGAGCACTGCCTCTGTAGATACAGTGCCTGTGAGCTCAGTGCATCACCATGGTGTTTTACATCTTAAAATGGAATTTGTTGTTGTAAGCATATATTTCTCTTAAAAACAATAACTTGAAGGGAAAACTGAAAAAAATTATGGTGTTTTTCTTGGGTGACACTTCCACCCTACCACAGTTTATTCTTGTTAGGGATGTAGAGTGACCAGGGTTCTCTGTAGCGGGAACTCTTCCAGTCAACCAGTGAGAGAACAGCCACTGTCACCTTGCCAGTCTGGGAACTGTGTTTCCATCTGCTCACACCCTAGATAAGTGGGATGGAGGAGCTGGGGACACTTTGGTGAGAGTCACCTAGGTGATAATGGAGGTAAAAGTGCATCACACAGGCAGCAGTTGATACCACCAAAGACAGAGAGGACCTGAGTTATGTCCCCCAGAATCCTCATCAGAAAAGGCAGCGGGATGGAGAGATGGCTCCGTGGTTAAGCACACTGGCTGCTCTTGCAGAGGACAGGAGTTCAGTTCCCAGCACCCACATGCTCTGTGGGCAGTGCTTGCACATGGTCCAAGTACGTACAGGCAGGAAACACTCATACTCATTTTTTAAGAAAGCCAACGGTGGTGGTGCATGCTTGTGTGAGCTAGGCACTGGGGAAGCAGAGACAAGCAGGTCCCTGGGGCTCACTGACCAACCACCTTAGCCTACTTTGCGAGTTCTAGATCAAGTGAGAGACCCTGTCTCAAAAAAACAAGGTGGAAGCCAGGTGTGGTGGTGCATACCTTTAATGGGGGCGGGGGAGCCTATCCAAAACAGTTTTTGCCTTTTGGTGTAGATTTTCAAGTAGAGGGGAATGATGGGCTCTCAACTGGAATGTTGAAAAAGATCCAGGTGCTGGGTTGTAGTTAGATCAGGAACCCCTGAGTGTGATGAGATTCTGTTCTGCAGACGCTGGGGGAGTCAGCTCAGAAGCTGGTGGTATTAGTTCAGAAAGGATGCCCCTTGCTCTGGAGTCATTCTACGGAGTGTCTGCTATTTTTCATGTTTTTGACTTTCAGGTTCCTTGGTGGACGACGAGTCTCTCATTGGTGTCCTTCGAATCACCAAGCAGACAGCAGCAGAAGTCAGTGAAAAGCTCCATGTCGCTGCAGAAACAGAGATCAAGATCAACATGGCTCAGGAGGAGTTCCGGCCAGCCGCCACCCGCGGCAGCATCCTCTACTTCCTCATCACAGAAATGAGCATGGTGAACGTTATGTATCAAACCTCACTGTCCCAGTTCTTGAAGTTATTCGACCAGTCCATGGCCAGGTGAGTCCTCCACACCTTTCGCTCCATCATCTCCAAAGTGGCACTTTCAAGTGTTTTGTGGGAAGCTTAGGAAACAGCTCAGTTGGTAAAGTAGCTGCTGTGTAACCTTAAGGATCTGAGTTCAGATCACCAGCATCCATGTAAAAAGCCAGTGTGGCAGCCTGCAATATGTAACCTGTGCTGGGGGGTGGAGACAGAAGGGTCCCTGGAAGCTCTCTGGCCAGCCAATCAGTGAGCTCCAGGTGCAGTGAGAGACCCTGTCTAAAAAAAATAAGGTGGGGGACTGGAGAGATGGCTCAGCAGTTACAGAGCACTGGCTGCTCTTGCAGAGGTCCTGGGTTCAGTTCCCAGCACTGACATGGAAGCTAATAACCATCCATAACTCCAGTTCCAGGGGATCTGAGGCCCTCTTCCGGCCTCCAGGGGCAACTACATTCATGCCCCCTCCCCACACATACACATAATTAAAATAAAAATAAGGGACTGGAGAGATGACTCAGCAGTTAAGAGCACTGGCGGCTCTTGCAGAGGACCCAAGTTCAGTTCCCAATACCCACATGGCAGCTAATAACTCCAGTTCCAGGGGATCTGATGCCCTCTTCTGGCCTCCGTGGGCATTGCATGACATGAGTGTGCTTGCATGCAGGAAAACATTTACACACATAAAATAAAAATAAATAGATTTAAAATAAAAATAAATGCTAAAAGATATAAAGTGAAGATTAGTTGGGGAAGATATCTGATATCAACCTCTGGCCTCCACATACATGCATACATGCATACACACACACACAATTTTTGTTGTTATTTTTAGTCCTTAAGAAATTGCTTTTTTACCTGTTTGATTTTTTTTTAATGAATTTCAGATCTGAAAAGTCTCCACTACCTCAAAAGAGAATTGCAAATATCATCGAATATCTGACATACAAGGTTTTTACGTACTCAGTGAGAGGCCTGTATGAAAACCACAAATTTCTCTTTGCACTCCTCATGACCTTGAAGATTGACCTTCAGAGGGGGACAGTTAAACACAAAGAGTTTCAGACTCTGATTAAAGGTAACATGTTGGGGGTGTGGATGTGTAGAGGACATTGCTTTGATGGGCTCTTGGATAAGTTGTGACCCTGGACCAGGGCCACAGCAGGAAAACTGTCCTAACAAGGGCGGTGCTGGTCTCTTAATGTCTTTTGTTTCTGATTGCCATTAATGTGGCACTATTCGCTTAAGATTCGTGTTTATGCTAACTCTGAGGTTCTTAGTTATATGACTACATTCTATTTCTTCATTGTTGTCCATGTTTAGGGGGACTGATTGCCAAAGATAGAAAAAGTTGGTGATGAACTTTATTCCTAACCTTCCTTTCCTTCCCTTCCATTTTCCATTCTCCTCTGTTTTTTCCATTTCTTTCCCCTTCCCTCCTTCCCTCCATCCCTCCTTCCCTCCTTCCCGCCCTCCCTCCCTCCTTCCCTCCTTCCCTCCCTCCTTCCCTCCCTCCTTCCCTCCTTCCCTCCCTCCCTCCCTCCCTCATCTCGTTCTTTCTCTCTCTCTGGCTTTCTTTCATCTTTCCTAGACAGGTTCTTACTATGTAGCTGAATCTGGCCTGGAACTTGATACATATCCCAGACTGGTCTTGAGCTTGAGAAAATTGAGATACTCCCACCTTGATTTCCCTTGTACTAGGATTGCAGACATGTGCCACCCCACCTGGCTACTAATGAGCTTTCTCTAGAGGGAAGGTAATTCCTTCAGCCAAAGAGTACGATGACTTTTAAGAAGATAAAAAGGCACATTTGTATTTCATGTTTGGAGGTGATGTTATCCATTGCTTGTCTCTGCGTTAAAAAGCATAATCAAGAAGGTAAAAGGATGGTATTTCCATTTCAATCTGTTTGCAGAAGTGTTCATTGAGTGCGTACTATACAAGCTACTATGCTATTGTTGGGGACACTGAAGAAACCAGACATTGCTTTCAAAAGAAACAATAAGGTTCATAATAGAGATAAAGATAAAAACAAAACTACAAAACCAGGGCACTGTCGCCCGTGTTATAAGAAATCTAAGAAACAAGGTATTTGATCTAAAAAGGGGTTGCTGGCCTAGGGAGATAACTGTGCAAGCGTGAGGACCAAGTTCAATTGCCAGGACCCAATAAAAAGTCAGGCATGATGAAACATGTTGGTAATCCCAGGGCTTGGGGGCCTTTCTGGCCAGTCCAGCTAAACCAGTGAGCTTCATAAATAAATAAAGAAAGACATGAAGGAGTAAGCTACAGAGACTGAGGAAGATGCCCAACGTCAACTTCTGGATTCTGCCTGCACATGTACACACACACGTGCACACACACACGCACACACACACATTTTTAATTAAAAAAAAAACCTCCAGATAGCACTGCCATAGCATGCTCCCCATAGCCACGCCCACCACACAAACAATACTTATTGGTGGAGGGGAGCAGCGTGATGGATCGTCCTGAGGTTGGCTAAGGAGATAAGGAGTGTGGTGGCATGAAATTGGAGGGGGGGGTCACACTGGCACCCAGCAGAGACCTAGTTCAAACAAGATGCTGCAGAGCTGGGGAACTTGGTGCTGGAGACTAAAGGTCAGGGCTGGGTGGACTGGGTGATGGGTTGTGTGCTGTAGCCTAGAGTCTCTGTGGGTCATAAAGAAATTGTCACAGCTCTGAGGGTCCAAGAACACAGCCTGTGGCTGAGACACACACAGGTTGGACACATTCTCCCACCAAGTCAAAACCCCACTCCATCTCCTCACTCCCCATATGATACTTTGTCAAATCAGAGCTACTAGCTAGAGACCAACCTCTTTAATGAGAGTTTGTGAATGGGAGGAGACGGAGACACAGAAGAGGGGTTCCCAGGAGGGTTAGATTCATTACAACAGGATAAAGATGGACATGTGCCTGGGCTGTGGTGCGAGCACATTTGTGACCTCTCTTCATCAAATTGGACAGTTAGTGAGAGCTAGATTGTACAGGGCCAGTACAACCAGCAAGGGGAGTTTGGATTCAATTCAGTTGGCAATAGGGAGCCATGGAGTGTTTTATGGGCAGGGATATAACATGAACAGAGCAGTGATTTCAGAAGATTAATTTGGAATTGCATGATAGATTGACTGACAGAAGTACAGTCAACTCAGCAGGAAAGAAAGGTATTTTTTATATATTCTTTTCAAAGCTGGTTTATTATATAGTATGTTTTTGTTTTGAATTGGCTTACATTTTGATGGAATTATTTTTAAAGGATAATGTGACTTATTTTTTAATTTTTTTATAGAGCTAATAAATATGGCTCTTATATCATGGGTATTTTTTGATCATTGTGAACTCAATACTTAAGGGAGGAAAAAAAAAGTTATCTATGGTCATAGCAACGCTTGATTTCCCAGGAGTGACAGTTCTTATATATCAATTACTTCTTGTTTTCTGCAATATTTGTAAGGTGCCTTTGAGTTTCTCCCTCAACTGAGAATGTCAGAGCACTTTGAAAATGAAACGGAGACTGGGGGCAAACCTGCACTATAAAACAATTGATTGTTTCCTAGCCTGGTTATTTTAGAGAGATATTATCTCCATGTTGCCATAGACCTTGGGGGTTTGCTCTTGCCTTCCAGGTGGGGCTGGACCTGGGTCTTCCAAAATGCAAGGAGGATACAAATTAATGTCAAAATGAACCGCTAATAATGGCGGACCACTTACTATTTAATCTCAAAGTAACCATCTGGTAAATTCTATTATTGCATCCACCTGAGACTGAGCTCATTGTCCAAAAGAATGCAGCCATACAGTAGAGTAGCCAGGGTGTTTGGGTGGTGGTCGTGGTGGGGATCAGCCTGTCAGTTAGTTTGGGTTGGCTAAGGTAAATACGTGCTTGAAAACACCAAGGTAGTTTAGCTGTCTTCTTCTTGTGTCTCTAAAGCTATGGTCACATGGAAATGTGGTTTTTGAAACAACCAGGAAAGAAAGGGGGTGGGGTGGGGCTCCATCCCTGTGTTCGAGAACAATCAGGTTGCTGCACTGGGGATGGCTCTTGCTGGGGGCTACTTTCCCACCACTAACTCTTCCGTTATTGGTAATGGTGCATGAACAAAGCTTGCTTTTGGACCCAGCTTCATAGGGCAGGGCAGTGAGGTTTACATGATATTTTGGCAGCATCATGACTCTCAGAGCCACTGACCCCCAAGTCCTCTGTGGAGGAGCTAAGAGGTCTATGTAAAACACAAACAAGCAAACTACACAAAAAGGGACTTTTATAGTTTCTCAGGAAGATGCTAAATAAGGAAGCAAAGAACTTCTTTTCCTACCTTCATTTCCTTCCTTCCTTCCTTCCTTCCTTCCTTCCTTCCTTCCTTCCAGTCTTTATGTTTATATGTGAAAGGGAAGAATTTGATGAGTTCTTAAGGACCATGAAATCTAAAAATTCCAGACTTAGGGACTGGAGAGATGGTTCAGTGGTTAAGAGCACTTGCTCCTTTTACAGAGGACCTGAGTTCAGTTCCCAGCACCCACAACTGCCTGTTGAGTACCAGGCCAGCCAAGTCTATGCAATGAGAACTTGTCTCAAAATAAATAATAAATAAATAAGTAAACAAATAAATAAATAAATAAATAAATATAAATAAATAGCCTCTTTTAAGGGTGTGACTCTTGGTAGGTTAACTGGGCTCCAGTGGATGGACCCACACTGAAGGACATTTGAGGACACAAATTAGCCTCTATGGGCCATATTATATATTTTATATATGTGTACATATATATATGTATAT
>NW_008343842.1:487356-493763 GCF_000622305.1 Nannospalax galili | reverse complement strand
AATTAGAGTATATTAAATTGGATGGGGCCATAAAGGGGAGGTGTGGATAGGAGAGGGGATCTAAATATCAAAATATGTTGTATGAAAATTGCAAAAATTCAATTAAAGTATTTTAAAAATAAAATTATATAATTCGGATCATTAAATAAAATCAACGATAACCACCCAAAGAACAGTTCTTTGCAGGGAAAACAGAGTTGCTGTTGCATTGATGATATAAATTAGTGAATAAAACACTGAGACTCAAAGGGCATGCACCAAAAAAGATGATTGCATTTTCGGTAATGTGATTATTTCCCCTTCTCCCCATAGTTTATGTAACATGGTGTATCTCACTTTTATTTTTCGGAAAGTAAATTTCTAACAATGAAGTTGAAACTGTCATGAGTCACAGGTCTGGCTTGTTTCCCAGGTGGAGCCGCACTGGATCTGAAGGCCTGCCCTCCCAAGCCCTTTCGATGGATCCTTGACATGACATGGCTCAACCTGGTAGAGCTAAGTAAACTCCCTCAATTTTCAGAAATTATGAACCAGGTAAGAATGAAAAAAAAAAAGAGCTGATTAAAAGCACAAATCTGCAAACCAGAGTACACACTCTGATTGTTAATTTCTACCCCAAAGAGTAACTGCAAGAGTGTGGATTTAGGGGCTTGGAGAGATGGCTCAGCTCTTACAGAGGACCTAAGTTCAGTTCCCACCACCCACATGGCAACTCAAAACTGTCTGTAACTATCTAAGGGACCTGACTGCCCTCCGCAGGCACCAGGCATGCACATGGTATGCATACTTCCATGCAGGCAAAACACTCATACACATAAAAGCACAAAACTCCCAGATCTTTAAAAAGAAAAATAGAGTATGTGTTTAGACAGACATGGTGTCACATGCCTGTAATTCCGACTCTCAGGAGGCTGAGGCAGAAGGATCAAATGTTCAGGCCAGTCTGACCTACACAGTGAGACTTGGTCTTGAAAACAACAAACAAACATTGAAAGAGTGTGGCTGTCTGCGGGACGTTTGGACAGATGGACATCAGGAGCAGTCTTTACAAATGCCAGAAACTGATTTTACAAGGTCCTTTTGTGCCTATGTGTATACTGGTGGGGTGTGTATGGGTACATGTGTGTATACGTGAGTGTGCATGCACATGTGTACACATGAGTGTGGAGGCCAGAGATCAACCTCCGGTGTCATTCTCCTGGTGCTACCCCCCACCTTTATTTCAAGACCGGATCTTTTACTTGGCCTGGAACTCACCAAATAATCTAGACTGTCTGGCCAGAAAGCCCCAGAGATCTGCCTGCGTCTATCTCCTCCGTGCTGGGACTGCAAACACGTGCCACATCCTCAACTTTGTACATGGATGCTGGTAATTGAACTCGGGCTCATGATTGGTTGGCATGCCAACCACTTTATTGGCTCAGCCATCTCCCTAGCTCCAAGGGTCATTTGTATATACCTGCTTGAGTTGCTGGGGCTAGACCCTTTCATTAGAGTGAGCAGTGCTTTTACAGTTCTTACTTCTACCTATGATTACATCATTGGTTCAAATTTGAGTTTGAGACAAATTTAGAGGCTATTGCCCTTTAAAAATATATATCAATTATCTTAACACTGAAAATATAAAGTAGGTTGGGGGATGGCCCCGTAGTTAAGGTACTTGCCACCCACCTAAGAGAGTGGGGGTGGCAACCCACCCGTAATCCCAGCCTCAGAGGGCAGAGGACAGGATTCCCAGGGCAAGCTGGCTAGTGAGATTAGCCATATCAGCAAGCTCTGGGTTTGATCGAGAGACCCTGCCTCAGTGAAAAAGGTGAAAGGATGATGGAGGATGATTCTTGAGATCAACCTCAGACCTCAGCATGCATGTGCACACACAAGTAAAAAGATGCATACACACATGCACACACACACACATACACACACACACACATACACACACACACATGAAAAGTTGAAAAGAATAGAAAACTATTCTGAAGATGTAAATTGGTTGCTATGGCTTTTCTATTGATTCTGCTGTCACTGGAAGGCTAGGATGCACTGAAGAATGGAGTTGTTTGTTGCTGGAGTCTCCTGGTTGTGCCTGCCCAAACTGAACTCCCAGGTGGTCAACCAGGGACCAGCTGCAGCCTTCAGGATTAAGTGGGAAACCGAGAAGCATTTCACGCTGTGGATATGGCTCAATGGTAGAGTGCTTGCAGCCTGCACAAGGTCCTAGGTTTGATCCCCACCAGTGCAAAAAAAACAGGCAAACAAACAAGAGAAGGGTTTCAGAAACCTCCCTTCATCTCCTGTTGCTCTGGGGATGAGGTTGAAGCAAACAAATTGCAGAGTTAACGGTTTTGTCCATGACTTGCTTCCTGTCTGTATTGTCTGTGGTGAATTGTTCATAGAATGGGCAACTCTGAGTATTTTTTTTAACCTCTCTGTGCCCCACTAAAAGGACAGAAATGAGAGAGTGGTTCAGTCAATAAAGTACACACCATTCAAGTGTGAGGACCTGAGTTCTGGTCCACAGCATCCATGTAAACGTAGCTACTTGCAGTGACACATGCCTGTAATCCCAGTGCTGAGAAGGCAGGTACAGGAGGATCAGCGGAGCTCACTGGCCCACCACATGTAGCTGGAAAGGTCCAGGGAGAGCCCATCTCAAAATGTGAGGTGGAGAGAGATAGAGGAAGACACCTATGTGGACCTCCTGCCTGTGCAGGTGCGTGTACACGCAGACATGTACACACATACATGCAACACACAAACAGAGCGGGAGTGAGAGACCCTCACGAGAGAGAGAGAGAGAGAGAGAGAGAGAGAGAGAGAGAGAGAGAGAGAGGAAATGGAAGTACAAGCTTAATTGGTAGGTTTGTCCGGGTCGATCTACAGTGTGAACGTCTACTTTTCATAGGACTTTTAAAACACTAATGAACTCAGCCTGGTGGTTGCTGAGAATTAGTGGACAGGCTCAGCAGTGTACTGTGTGTAATTAGACTCAATGGCACTTGGGCAGTAGGGAGCATCTTTTAGTGCCTCTGGAACCCCGAGGTCTGCTGCATGCTCTCCAAAGAGCAGACGCTGAGACCCACTCTCAGAATTCTGCTGGCATCTTCAAGATCTCACTGGGAAAGTAAAAGTTCTGATTTGGGGCATATCTTGCTATTTTTGAAATGGAGATCCATGTTCAGGGGATTGGGTCCCAGAATGGCCCACATCCATGGTTCTTATGCAGGGCACGTGGTCATGTCTGGAGACAGTTTTCATTGTTCAAAATCAAAGGAAAGGATACTACTGGCATCTAGTGGGTAGAGGTGAGAGATGCCGCTGAACCTGCTATTGGTTCCCTAGCAATTAGGGTCAGAGCCTGTGTGCTGGTCACTCTAGCCTGTCCTCAATAAGCCAATTAAAGAGATACATTAACAACAAAAAGCAGGAAAAGGAGATGAATTCAACGTGGCCACACTGAAGAGAGAAAAAGAAATCCAGTGAGCCCTGCCCCAAGTCTGCCTTTGGGGGTTCTGACATGAAGGTTAGGTTTAAGCAGAAGTCAAGAGGCATACATAGCTAAGCAGCCTTGGTCAAGGTGTGGTCCCACCCATCACTGACCCATCACTGTCTCAGTGCCAGTCTCCCCTGCAGTGTCGTCTGACAGTTGTAAATCTGTCTCTAGGAGTGTCAGTCCTCTCGCTGTCCTCAGAGCCTCAGACTTTCCTTCTCCCAGCTAAGATTCCTGGGTAATTTCTAGGGGTCCGTTGTTTGAATAATCTGATGCCAAAGGGAGGGACACAAATGTTTCTTAAGAACGTCTCCTTCCCTGCCAGGATGGCTGTACTTCATATCCAGGCCAAGAGTGGTCCAGTCCCCAAGTGTTAATAGAATCAGGACTGAAAGCCTTGATCTGTGTGTCTTCCTGGGGAACCATTTTTTGTGTCGTTGATACATGATCCTAATTTTAGCGAATAACTAGAAAGGCAAAGGAAAAGTCTGAAAGGAATAGTTATATTGTGTCTGTGTTGAAAACTAGAATCTGGGTCATAGAAAACTAGAATCTGTTGTTTTGCTTTGTAAGTTAAGAGCTTGTAAGACTGGCTCTCTGGACTTAGAACCACCAGTACATGCCAATTACATACACCCTGTGGCTTGATCACCTGCTTGTTTCCCTTAGATATCACGGAATGAGAAAGGATGGAAAAGCTGGTTTGATAAAGATGCCCCAGAGAAGGAGATGATTCCGGATGGGTACAACGACTCGCTGGACACCTGCCACAAGCTTCTGCTTATCAGGTGAGCACTGATGTAACCAGACTTGGAAGCGTCACCTGCCATACCCCATCATCACACAGCCGACCACAGCGTGTCCCCACTGTCATCAAGAGAAACACCTGTGCCTCCCGCTGCAGGTTGAGGAAGCCATCTTTTAGTCCCTTGACTAGAAACTCTGGCAGAAGAGAAGTATTTTGACAACATATTAATAATGTTGCTTTTAGCACAAACATGAAAGAAAACGTGTTTATAGTTCCTCTATTTACTACTGAATAAATCATTCTTCAATGAATGTACTTCTGCCAAAAATGGAACTCCAGGGGGCTGGAGAGATGGATCAGCAGTTTAGAGCACTGGTTGCTCTTGCAGAGGACCCAGATTCAGTTCCCAACACCCACGTGGCAGCTGACAACAATCTGTAACTCCAGTTCCGGGGTGGGGGGGGCTCTGACTCCCTCTTCTGATGTCCCTGGGCATTGTGTGCGCAGGGTGCATTTATACACACGTAGGGCAAAACACTGATACACAAAAACTAGAAATAAATCATTTAAAGAAAAGAACTCAGCGAGGTGGCTCAGCAGTTAAAAGAACCAGCCCCGAAGCCTGAGGACCCAAGTTCAGTTCCTGGGACCCACATGGTAGAAAGAGAGAACCAACCCCAGCAAGTTGTCCTCTGACCTCCACATTTGTGCCATAGCATGCATGCATGTGTACATGAACATACACACACATGCACACACAACACAAATTTTAAAAAAAGAACTCCCGAAGTAATAAAGAACTCATAAGCTAAATTCAATTTTATTTGAAGGGGAAATAAGAATTTTGCACTATTGAAATGTATAAATACTCCTTTGCCTGTTAAAAATGAAAGCAAAACTTTTTAATTGATGTAAAAGAACATTGTTTCCCTCCTTGTTTTTCACATTTCTGCAATGTCTGCTAGCTCAAGGGGGTTTCTGTACTGGAAAAAAAAATCAATTGTGTGTGTGCATGTGTGTGTGTGTATGTGTGTGCGTGCGTGCGTGTGTGTGTGTGTGTGTGTACGCATTCATGGGTGTGTCTGTCACTGATTAGTGAATTATTGGGACATGAGATCACCCAAAGAATAACGAAGGCTGGGGAGATGGTTCAGTTAAGGCCCTGAGTTTGATCCCCAGAACCTACATTTTAAAAAGCCAGGTAGGGGCTGGAGAGATGGCTTAGCAGATAAGAGCATTGACTGCTCTTGCAGAGGACCCTAGTTCAATTCCCAGCACCCACATGGTGGCTATAAACCATCCTTAACTCCAGTTCCAGGAACGCCAAAGCCCTCTTCTGACCTCCGCGGCATTGCACAACATGGATGCACTCACATACATGCAGGCAATACACTCATACACATAAAATAAAAATAATAAAATATTTCATTTAAAAAGCCAAGTCTTGGAGCTGGGGTAAAAGCAATGGCTGTGTAAACCCTACAACCTGAGTTTAATCTTCAGAACCCACAAAAATGTGAAAGGGAAGATCTGATTCCACAAAGTTGTCCTCTGACCTCATGCGTACACCCACACATTAATAATAGATAAAACAAATTTTCTAAAAGCCAGGTGTGGTGACATGCACTTGTAATCCTCACATTTGGGAGGTAGAAACTAGAAGATCCGTGGGGATCTCTGGTCAGTCATCCCTAGGCTACTTAGTGAGCTCTAGGGCAATGACAGACTCCTTCTCAAAAATTAATGAAAATCAAGGTGAATGGTACCTAAGATACCCAAAGGTATCCTCTGACCTTCACATGCAACCAAACACATGCAATGCATGTACCCACATATACATCAACAGACACACACACACACACACACACACACACACACACACACACGAGGAAGAGGAAGAGGAGAATAAAAATAGGAGATGTGGGTTCTTTGGGTGTAGTCTTTTTCTTCCCTTTGTTATATGCCTGCACTTGCCCTTAGGAAAAGTTGTTTCCTGGATGTTGGTGTGATCAGAATGGTCATGATGGTCCACAAGATATGACAGGGTTTTTTAAAAAAATAATAAAAACAAGCCAGGTGTGGTTGTGGACACCTTTAATCCCAGCACCTGGAAGGCGGAGGCAGGTGGATCTTTGTGAGATAGAGGCCAGCCTGGTCTACACAGTGAGT
>NW_008343842.1:477151-486836 GCF_000622305.1 Nannospalax galili | reverse complement strand
GGTGTCCAGACCGTACTGTTTTCCAAGCGAGAAAGTACATTGCTGACTCTTTGGAGGAGAAGTACACAGAGCCAGTTATCCTAAATCTGGAAAAAACTTGGGAGGAAAGCGACACACACACCCCTCTGATTTGTCTTCTCTCCATGGGCTCCGACCCCACCATTCAGATTGACGCCTTGGCCAAAAAACTGAAGCTGGGTATGATTAATTGTCCATGAAATTTAGCAAGACTTTCGTGAGTTTGTTCAGAATACTGCCTTTCATAGATGATTCTTAGAAAAAGTATCTATGGCCAGGCATGGTACCTCACCATTAATCCCAACACTCATGACGCAGAGGCAGGCAGATCTCTGTGAATTCAAGGCCAGGCTGGGTTCCATGGTGAGTTCTAGGCTACCCATGGCTATGTAGTAGGATCTTGTTTCAAAAAGGGAAAGAAAATTATTAGAAGCCAAGTTACCAAAAAAAGGTTCATTTTCTTTCATTTCTTCATACCTGTGCCCCAGGTCTTTGCACAAGCAGGAACACGGACCTCTGCCATAGGCTGTGTTTTGTTCGTTCATGTTAGCAGGCGACTGTACTGATGGAGAGCAGGTTAGCAGGAGTGACACAGGAGCGGCCGTCTGCTGCCACCAAGTCTATGCAAATTACATCAAAGTATATCACGTCACAAACTGAAAAACCAGAGTTGTTGTTGTAGCTTCTGGTAACTAGGGATTTGTTCATTCATATCTATGCAAATTACATCAAAGTATATCACGTCACAAACTGAAAAACCAGAGTCGTTGTAGCTTCTGGTAACTAGGGATTTGTTCATTCATGCTTTCGCTCTGTAACCAGTTACATGCTACTCCACAGAGGTTCAGAGATAAATATGACATAGCCAGTGGGGACAAATGAGTAAACAGAACTGTAATTCCAGTTCCAGGGGATCCGACGCCCTCTTCTGACCTCTGCAGGCATTGCCTCACATGGGTGCACTTATATGCATGCAGGCAATACATTCATACACATAAAATAAAAATAATAAATGAAGTATTAGAAAACAATTACAAATAGGAGACAGAAGGAAAAATATTCTGGGAGAGGAGTCAGCATACGCAGTTATAAAGCCTAAGTGCTGCAGCAGTGACTGGGCACTGGGACTAAAGGAGAGGGACTCAGTGACAGGCTTGTGCAACCTGTGGTGGAACTGTTTCTCCTCTCTCCATACTCAGAAAACCTGGGTATTGTCACCATTGCCAGTTGGGGTCTTCCAGACTTGGATCTCTGCAGCTATAGTTGATTCATTCGGTGTCATCTGATAGTGGGGGGGGGGCAGAAAGATGGCTCAGCAAAGTAAAGTGCTTTCAGCACAATCCCGGTGACTTGAGTTTGATCCCCAGAACCCCCGTAAAGATCAAAAAAGAGAACCAACTCCTCAAAGTTGTCCTCTGACCTTCAGATGCCCTGCTGTGATGCACACACCTGTACCTACATATTATGTACACACACAATCGTAGATAAGATTTTAAGATTTAAACATTTTTATTTATTTGTATTTTATGTGGTGTTTTGCCTGCATGTATGAAGGTGTACCGTGTCATGTAATGCCTGTGGAGGCCAGAAGAGGGCATCAGATCTCCTGAAACTGGAGTTACAGATGGTTGTGAGCTGCCATGTGGGTGCTGGGCACCAAACCTGGGTCCTCTGCAGGAACAGCCAGTGCTCTTAACTACTGAGCCATTGCTCTAGCCCCAATAAATAAAGTTTTTCAAAAAATTATAAAAGCAATAATGAATTACCCTATGAAATAAAATTTACATGGAAGTTATACAATCAATTTGCACATGACGTAAAATAGATTCAGTCATGCTTAGAGAAGGTTGGTTGAATTTTTTTGATAAGGCTTTTAAAACTTTCAAGGATTTTCATGTTTTAGTTTATTCTTGAGCATTGAAAAAGGGGGTGTTATGTTATATTTTTATTATTCCAATATGAAACACTGACCCAATATAGTAATTTCATAAAAGAAAGAAAACCACACATTAAGCCTACTTACCAATATGTCTTAACTAAATCACAAGAATTCAGAATTAAGCGGTGGTTGGGAGATGGCTCAGTGGGTAACATGCTTACTGCATAAACATAAGGCTCTGAGTTCAGATCCCCAGCACCCATGTGAAAGTGAGGCATGACAGTGAGCATTTGTAACTCCAGCATTGTGGGAGGTGGAGACAGGCAGATCCCTGGCCAGTCAGCTACTATTAGGTGAAATCTGGGTTCAGTGAGAAATCCTGTCTCAAAAAGAAGGTGGAAAGTGATAGAGGAAGACACCTGACATCAATTTCTAGCATTTACACATGCATTCACGGGCAAGTGCACCTCCACATGCACAGCACGTGCGTGCGTGTGCATGCATGCACGCACGCACACACGCGCACACACACACACACACACACACGACACAAACTCTCAAATGTGACTTGATAGATGCTTTAACGGCATTTTATGGCCAGTGAGATGGTTCAGCAGGTACAGGTACTTGCCACCAAGCCTGATGACCTGAGTTCATTCCCTGGGACTCACATGGTGGAAGGAGAGAACTGACTCCTGTAAGTTGTCCTTTGACCTCCATGCGCATACCAGGGCATGTATGAGCAAATGCGTGCACAAACACACAAATTTTTTAAAAAGTAAAGCATTTTTATATTCATATTTGACTTTGAAAGTTAGGAACAGAATCTTTTATGGATGTGGTAATACATGTGCACTGCAAACATCAGCCATCATACTTGTTGGTGAAGAACTTGAGACAAACCCATTAAAATCAGACTTAAGACAAAGATGCCTGCCGTTGCCCCAGTGATTAAGCATCCTTGTAGAAAATACAGCTAATGTATTGTGAGAATCATAAATAAAAGATAAACTACTGGAAAGGAGGGACCTAAAAACATCATCATTACTCTCAGACAATGTAATTGTCTTGCTAAAAAAAAAAACAAATGAATCAGTTGAAAACTATCAGAGAATATAATAGCTCAGTAAGTTGACTATTCACAAAATAAATATATTTAAAAAATCAATGGTGCTTTCTTGTAAAAATAAAATGTAAAAATTCCATTAGCTGTAGCAATAAAAATAAAACAATTTGTAAAATATCCATTTGAAGAAAAATATAAAACTTTCTCAGTGACATAAAACTTAGTTGAAAGAAATGGAGAGTTAAAACAAGATCCATGCATAAAGAGTCAATATTGTGAAGATGTCAATATCTATGGATTAATCTGTAAACTGAACGCAAGTCTACTTGAAATTCAAACATCGTTTCCCCCCAATTGGATGGCAGAATGATGTTAGGTCATCAGAAATATGGGACCGGAGTAGCCACAAAAGCTTAAAAAGAAAAAAGGGACAGCACTCGAGGGTTTTCAACGCTGTATCAAATGGCAGTAATTTAATTTGTTTGTTCCAGGCTAAAGAAATCAGTGTTCCAAATGAAATGACACAAAGTAGACACACACACACACACACACACACACAAATACATATGCACACATACACAGGTACACACATAAACACACGGGCATAGATACACACACATGTCCACATACATACACAGACTCATAGGCACATATACACACAGGTACATATACACACACAAACACACAGGCATATATACACACACAGGTATAGATACACATACATACCACACAAGTACACATACATATACACACAGGTACATATACAAACACAGTTATATATAAACACATATACACACAGGTACACACACAAACAGGTATATATACACACACAGGTGCCTACATACAGGCGTATACACACATATGCAGGCACACACAGATATGTACATAGGTCCACACACAGGCACACACATATACAGGCACACACACAGGTACATACATATACAAGTACATATACGCACACATACAAATACATAGTCATTGAAAAGATATTTCAGGTCTGTCAGTTGAGGACAGGGATTATAAAGTAAACACTGTTGAGACAGTAGGTTAATGTCAGAAAAAAAATAGTTTTATTTCACATTAAACTTCAGAATAAGTTGCAGGCTGATTAGAATAGTAAGTACTTTCTGCTATAAGAGAAGAAAAAATGGGCTGGAGAGATGGCTCAGCAGTTAAGACTACTGACTGTTATTGCAGAAGACCAGGGTTTGAATTCCAGCACCCACATGGCAGCTAACAACTATCCATACCTCTAGTTCCAGGAGATTCAACGGCCTCTCTGTCCTCCGCAGGCATTGCCTAACATGGGTGCACTTATATACAGGCAGGCAGTACATGTGCACACATAAAATAAAAATAATAAATTAAAAAGAGAGAAGAAAAAGTATATATTCACACACACACACACACACACACACACACACACACACACACACTATTCAGTGACTAAGATTTCTTCAATCCTAGCTCCAGAGTCCAAAACAAAAGGAACAATATAGATACTATGATTGGATGGAGTTTTAAAACTTCTCTGTATCAGACCATTGATGTTGCTCAGAGGGTAAGAGAACTTGCCATGCAAGCCTGATAGCCTGAGTTTGATCCTTGGATCTGATGATAGAAGAGAACTGATTCCTGAAAGTTGTCCTCTGACTTCCACACACGCACACATGCCTTAGCATGCACACACTCACACACATACATCTCACACACATACACACACACACACCACATACAGTAATAATAATATAAACTATATGTCAAAAGCTCCATAAATAAAACCATCTGGAATTATAGAGTCCTATTGCAGTGGGAGACAATGGTAGCCCACAAATTATATACATATATATATATGTATATTTTGTTTAAACTTAAACTGTTTTATATGCCTGTGTTCCTCCTAAAAACATATTGAGAGACACACATGAAAATTTTTGTATTGCCTGAAGATGTCTTTTAGTGGTAGAGCATTTGCCTAGTATGTGCAAGGTTTCTTGGCTCCCTCTCTAGTGATACACACACACACACACACACACACACACACACACACACACACACTTTGGAAGCTCAGCCTGTGCCTTTTGCTTTCTCCCATTCCACCCATTCTTTTCTTGGTGTCTCCATTTCTCTGGCCATGTATTTCTCTGTGGGTTAGTACCACGGAAAGCCAGGCCTGTTTAAATGACGAAGGCTCCTTCTTAGAAGGGATACGGGGAGGGAGGCTGTTGTAAAACTTACATTTCTTCAGCAGCAGCTTCTTTTATTATAGAATGTAGGACCATCTCAATGGGACAAGGACAAGAAGTTCATGCTCGAAAGCTGATTCAGATGTCCATGCAGCAGGTAGGCATTCAACCAGGGGCCGTCACTGCTATTGTGACGCATTCCTATTTCTTTGTTCATCTGTTTTACCATTCCTTCATCCATCTGGTCTACCTCAGAATGCTACCGAGATCAGAAACATCCTTCCTCTGAGGCATAGTCTTCATTTTCCGTTCTTGTTTATGTGTAGTCAAACCTTTGTTACCTGTGAAGGTAGTTTTCTCCTCATAGCCCCACAGAAAGCTTATTGCATTTTCTATGGTCCGTGTTCAACTTAATATTCCTCCCTCCCTCCCTCCCTCCCTCCCTCCCTCCCTCCCTCCCTCCCTCCCTCCCTCCCTCCCTCCCTCCCTCCCTCCCTCCCTCCCTCCCTCCCTCCCTCCCTCCCTCCCTCCCTCCCTCCCTCCCTCCCTCCCTCCCTCCCTCCCTCCCTCCCTCCCTCCCTCCCTCCCTCCCTCCCTCCCTCCCTTCCTTTCTTCTAATCTGGAAGGTGTGCTTTCTAGTTCATAAGGTTACAATCCTAGCCGTCTTAAGAGTTTCATGATCAGTATTAATAGACACTACTTAAGTGACAAATCAGGACAGTTAAATTTCAATTTCTGGTTAAAGCCAGGCTTTCATTTTTCATTAATGGGTAGTTTCAGACAAATAAAAAAATAGTTGAAGACTTTTTGTTTAAATATTGATGATTTTTTATTGAAAATTGCGTGCCGAATGGACTGTTTAGAAGCGGTTGCTGTCACGCCTAGTAAATGCACAGGTCGTTAACTTTCTAGAAATGCTTTCCAGAGAGCCGTCTCAATGACAATAAGAAAAGACATCATTTATAAAAATAAGACCTTGGTTTGTTTTTAAGTGTTTGATCTCCTCACATCTGTGACAACTTTGGCATGGTTTTTCCCTCAGAATTAATGACCAGTGAGGGTTAATTGGCTAAAGCTTCACTTGGGTCATCAAAATTTCAAGCTGGTCATTAATTCCCAAGTGCCCTAAGCCTTAATCTTTATCATGTAATTAAATTCAATAATAAATTATATTCAATTTATATATATCAAGGCAATGATAGGCAACTATTTCTACTTGGATCAAGTTTCACTCTGTTGAGTGATTTCACATTTTAACTTAGGGCATGAGTGAGTTTTTTAGTTTTCATGAGTGGGAAAACTTTTAAATGCTGCATTTATCTTGGCCTTCTTTGAAATGCTAGTTTTTATAATTTCCATGTCTGTTTCCCACAATGTATGGCATTGTAAGAAAAAAAAATGTAGCCACAGTGGGATCTTGGGAAAACCCAGATTTCAAACTCAGCTGACATTACTGAACGCTGAGTAAGGGACCAGAAAGGAACCAGGTCCACAATGACAGACACCAATGGTAATTTTCATTATCTGCTGATCGCCTCATAGCATATACCCAGCACATCCTCTTTGCTCTTTAAGTCAGTCTGACTCACATTTTCTCTTGCAATTGAAGGCAGGATATAAACACCTTACCATATATTTATTGCATTTGTTGTTATCTGGTGTACTATAGTTACAGTAAAAGGTTGACTTGCTGGACTGGATAGTGTGCACCTGTAATCCAAGCAGTTGGGAGTCAGAGGAAGGAGGCTTGAGAGTTCAATGCTAGCCTGGGATATGTGGTGAGCTCAAGGCCAGTCTGGGATGCTTAGGACAGATTGACTCAATAAATAAGTGAAAAATAAATAAGACCAGACCTGGTGGTACACACCTTTTATTCTAGCACTTGGAAGCAGAGGCAGGCAGATCTCTATGAGTTTGAACCAGCCTGATCTCCATAGTGAGTTCTAGGCCAGTCAGGGCTACATAGTGAGACTCTGACTCCAAATAAATAAATAAATAAATAAATACCATCTTGCTTTCATAGGGCAGTAATGGTATAGGGCATTGTTAAAGGTGCTTTTATCAACCATTTATAACAGTGCTTACTTAGTTGTGTGGTTTCAGGAATGAAAGGGAAGATTTAGTACTTCTCCAACAAATGCTACCAAATGTATTATCTCTGACTCTCAGGAGGTGAGGAGTATCCTTCAGATGACTACAAAGCAGTCTTGGTCTGGGGCTGAGCCAGTTCCGACTTATCTTAGGCAGGACCCTGCAAGTTGCCATCCCCACCGTTAGATGGTGCACATACTCAAGTTTTTGTTTGCATTTGCTGAGCTGGGATATAGTCATTTGGAATCCATTTGATCCCAGATTACCAGCCTGAATCAGGAGCAGAAGGGTATATTGACATGTGCTCAAAAATAAAATAATCACATGCTCTAAGCAAAAGGTTTTTTTTATTGTGCATTTTGTTTTATTAATCACTAACGAGATACAAGATATAAGCATGGACTTGGGTTTATTATTATTTTTTTTTTGGATACAGGGTGGTTGGGTATTACTGCAAAATTGTCACCTTGGCCTGGAATTCATGGAAGAATTATTAGAGATATTGTTGACCACCGAAACCACTGAAGAATCTTTCCGAGTGTGGATAACTACCGAGCCCCATGATCGATTTCCAATTACATTACTCCAGGTTTGTTACTATGAGATAACTACCTTTTCATTAAGAGGTACACCAGTTGATAGCATGGGTCATGACAGACAGTATTGAAAGGTGGGAGGGGCAGGCAAGAAGACTCAGTGGGTAAAGATGCTTGCTGCCAAGCCTGAAGACCTGTGTTCCATCCTTGGAACCCACATGGTGGAACGAGACCTAAC
Source organism: Nannospalax galili (assembly GCF_000622305.1). NCBI lineage: Eukaryota > Metazoa > Chordata > Mammalia > Rodentia > Spalacidae > Nannospalax > Nannospalax galili. The sequence goes on along the minus strand of NW_008343842.1, from coordinate 478,822 downwards.
TCCTGCAAGTTGTCCTCTGATCTCCACAATTGTGCTGTGGCATGTGCATGTCCCCCTAAATAAATAAATAAATAAATGTAATAAAAAATTAAAAGATAAGAACACAGCAAGGTGTATGCATCGTATAATCCTCAAAATCTTGACTGTAATCATCAAGATTATGTCGTATTTCCAGAAGAGAGTTCTAAGACAGTTAATTTATTGGCTTTGAGCTTTGATCAGTGTAATTGGCTTTTACAGTGCTGAATTTCAGCCGTCACACTCAGTGCCATGAGCATAGTGTCACCTGAAGTATCATAATTTCACCTTTATCCTTTATGAAATTTTATATGACAACACTGCTGTTTACGTCTCATGACAGACTTCTCTCAAGTTCACAAATGAGCCACCCCAAGGTGTCCGCGCAGGCTTGAAAAGAACATTCGCGGGGATCAACCAAGACCTTCTGGATATCAGTAACTTACCCATGTGGAAGCCCATGCTCTACACAGTGGCATTTCTACATTCAGCAGTGCAGGTAACCCAGAGAGCAGTTTTCACAGCTCGGGGACGGGGGTGGGGGGGGGCATGAATGAGGAGATGTGACCCTGGAGGAGAGTATTCACAGCTAGGGGGTGCCGGTGAGGCGATGTGACCTTGGATGAGAGGAAGGCAGTTTTCACAGCTAGGGGGTATTGATGAGGCAGTGTGGTCATGGAGGAGAGAGCTCCTGAGAGCGGCACCGGCCTCCATGCTGACCTCCTTCCTGGCTCTTACCGCCACCTGACCTAGCATGTGTTTGTTAGCAGATGTCACCTGTGCCCCTGTGTGCATTTGTAAACTTCCCGAGGGCAAGAGACTGTGCTTTTGATACTACGGTCTCTCCCGTGGTCACTGCATCATCCGGACTTACTCAGAGTACGTTTGTCAGTATTCCATCGCTATGAGAAACACCCGAGGGAAACAACGTAAAAGAGGAGAGATTTATTTTGACTCACAGTTTCAGAAGTTTTCAGGTCAGCTGACTCTGTTGCTTCTCCTTAAGACAAAGAGGAAACATCAGTGTCAGGAGCGGATGGCAGAGGCTGCTCACTTTGTGATGACCAGGAATCACAGATGGGGACAGAATACTGCCAAGCAGCAGATACCCCACAAAGGCCACACCCTCAAGGACCCACTTCTGGCAACTTAGCCCCATTTCTTAATGTTTTCACAACCTCCAAAAGCAGACCAAGCCCAATACATTGGGGGGGGCATTTCCTGTCCAGCAGGTAACACAGCTCAGCAAATATCTGTAGAATGTACAGACTGTTAACACTGAAGCTTGGTGTTGAAGGTGCTCAGGCTGGCCAAGAATTTTATACGCAACTTTCCTGTGATAGCAGCAGCCTCTTGTCAAGATAGGGTTGTTACCACCTTAAAAAATGAGGCAATTGGGCTGGGGAGAGGGCTCAGTCAATGCGGTGCTTGCCTCAAAACCCTAAGGACCCGAGTTCAGTACCCATAATCTGTGTTAAAAAAAAAAAATGCCAGGTATGGTGGTACGCATTTGTAATCTCAGCACTGGGGAGGTGGAGACAAGAAAATCTTTGGGGTGCACTAGCCTACTTGGCAACTTCCATGTCAGTGGGAGAACCTGTCTTTAAAAAAAAAAAAAAAAACGTTAAAAAAAACCTGGAAAAAATGGCTTAG
>NW_008343842.1:471350-477117 GCF_000622305.1 Nannospalax galili | reverse complement strand
GTCTTAAAAAAAAAAAAAAAAAACCTTTAAAAAAACCTGGTAGACAATGCCTGAGGAATGACACCCAAAATTGTCCACTAGCCTCCACATGCACACATGTACATGTGCACACTCATGTACACACACACACATGCACACACACGGAGGCAATTGAGTCTTAGAGAGCTGAAGTGTGTGTCCTTTTGGTAGGTAGACTGGCTCTGGTGGACAAATGCTGTCTCTGGTTCTTTTTTTTAATGTTTTTAATTTTTATTTTATGTGTATGAGTGCATTGCCTGCATGTATGTGAGTGCACCCGTGCTGTGCAATGCCACAGAGGCCAGAAGAGGGCTTTGGATTCCCCTGGAACTAGAGTTAAGGACGATTCACAGCCACCATGTGGGTGCTGGGAATCGAACCTGGGTCCTCTGCAAGAACAGTCAGTGCTTTTAACCACTGAGCTACCTCTCCAACCCCTGTCTGTGGTTCTTAATGGTTAAAAGTGGTGGTAATGCAGGGTGTGTGACTGCAGTTCCCTGCCCCTGTCAATTTGTGCTGACTGCTTTTACATGCTAATTACTTATGTAGTGATTTCATTTTTTTTGTGATTCTCAAGAATATTACTGTAGGATTTTTTAAAAGATTCTTTATTGCTCTTTTCTGTATTTGAGTTTTATGTGTGGCTCTTACTGGAAAGAAAGCAAAACTTAATTCTCACAGTTCAGGCCTTGGTCTCACAGAGCGGTGAAGGGCTCCTTCCTCCATCCCTCCTTCCCTGGGGCTGCAGAGGACAAAAGGCCTCAGTACTGCATACCTGGAGTTAAAAAGCTGTTCCCACTGGGTGTGCAGAATTCCCTGCATCAAAGGATGGAGGGGAATTGAAAGATCCTCTCAGGAATTTCCCTTTATTCCTGGCACATTGTTCCCTACCACCCCACACCAGGTCCTGGGGGGGGGGGGGGGGGGGGGTGTTATGAACTCTTGGTGCCTCACCATCCTGGGAAAGTTCACATCAGTTTGCACGCTTTGTGGTTGGTTATTTTTACTAAGTTCCTCTGTGGCCTTTGGATTGTAAATTACAGCGTTCCAGTCCGGAGACCTGATTCATGTACTCTTATCTGAGGATTGTTGGCTTTGCTGGACCTTATCATTTTCTAATTCAAACACTGCTCTGACCCTGTTATTTGATTCCCCATTCATAAATAGGATACTCTAGGATGTCCCAGTAGGGAGATGACTCACCCCTTCCACCCAGCTGCCATGAGAGTTGCTGGGGTTTTCTATAGGGTGATTTCCTGTATCTTTAGCAATCATGATCTGAGTATTACATGGAAAAGGCTTGAAGCCCACGGTCCAGCCAGGAGGCAAACCACGCTTGGTAAACAAGACACATTTGGGTTAAAGTAGAGAAAAAAAGTATTTCTACCACCAGGGTTGAGAGGCTAAGAGTAGAATGTCTGGATTGAGAAAAGATCAAGGAACCAACAAGATGTCTCAATGGATAAGGTGCCTGCTGCTAAGCTGGGTGACCAGAATTTCATCCCTGGGACTCATAGTAGAAAGAGAGAACTGACTCCTACAAGACGTCTCTGATGGGCATGCTCCTGTGATGATGTACAGACTTACCTACATGCACACGAACAGACACATACACACAAAATAAAGACATCAAATGTGATAAAAACATTTTTTAAAGTTTGGATAGCTCAGTTGGTAAAGTGCTTGCTTACAGAGGAACTTTATTTGGGCTTATGGCTGACAGGAAGCTGACTAATCACATTTCATTATACAGGAAGCTGAGAGTGCCACCTGGAAGTGAGTAAGGTTATAAACCCTCAAAGCCCGCCTCCCAGGGATGTACTTCCTCCAGCAAGGCTCCACAGCAGCGTTCCATAGCCTCCTCAACACACCACCGACCCTGGACCAAGTGTCCAAGTACATGACTGAGACTATGGGGTCATTCCTCATTCTGACCACCACAGGGCACAAAAGAGGAAGACAAGGGGCTGGGATCCCAATTCCCCCTCCCAAGACACACCCCAGCAGCTAATGGTCTCACTAGGCTCCACCCCTTAAAGGTTCCATCTCCTCCAACAGTGCCCAATACTGGGGATTAAACCTTTGATGCACGGGCTTTGGGGGACTATGTCTCCAAATCACAGGACACACATCATTTGCCTTGTACAAAGATTCAGGCTTTTGTCTTTGTGAAGGTCTAGAAGAATGGGATCTGTTCATGTCCCATTATCCGAAGCTGCAGAGCCGGGGATGGGGTTCCTCCTGCATTAGCGTGCAGAACCTGGGGGTGAGCTAGCCAATCCCCTGCATGCTCCCCAACTGATTTCTCTAGCCGAATCTCGGTTTGTCAACTGTGCCATCAACTCACCCTGCTCAAGGGCAGGATGTGTGATGTGGACCCCATACCTGTTGTAGAGAACAAAAGACCATCCTTACTTTAGATACGGCTTGTTGGGGGAACATCTTTCATAGGAAAGTGGGGGGGTGCGGTTTTGTGAGTGAGGTGGGAACATGCTTACTCCATAAAAGAATGGTGCTTCTGACACAGCTGTGAGTGCTTGCGTGGATGCATGGGGCTACTCTGCAACAAGCACTGCTCTGTCCACATACACTGCCCTTCCCCTCCCTGTCTCCTGCCTTTCAGGCTGGGCAAGGAGCAGCCACTTGAGTGGAAGTCTCTACAGGAGTAGCCTCGAGTGGTGGTTACCCTGCCTTTGGGGGGCACTTTTGCCCTTCCAGTTGGAGCCTATCAGGACACCAGGTTCTATTTGGCAGCCCTTCCTAAAAGAACTTCCCAGAATCCTCTTGAACATGATCCAGGAGAGGAGGCTTCCTCTGGCCTCAACGTTCTCTCAACTCAAATGCAGCACAATTGTTCTGGGGTACAGAGCTAGTCCACCTTTACCTTCACCCTTTAAGATTCCTCTTTTTTTGTGTGACAGGGTCTCACTCTGTAGCCCAGGCTGCCCTGGAACTCACTACATAGACCAGGCTAACCTAGAACTCACAGAGATCTGCCTGCCTGCTGAGTTCTGGGATTAAAGGTTTACATCACCACGACTGAGGACCCTCTGAGGTTTTAATTGTCAACACATTTTCCTACAAAGTCTTGAGTCTGAACCCAATCCTTACATTATTAATCTCACAACATGTATAAATAGAGGATTAAAAAAATGTTCTGTGAATTATTTTCTTCCTCGGTGGTCAATCACACTGCAATCACACTGCTTTTGAAAGGGGTGTTTGCTGGGCAGAGCAAACACCCTAAGCAATGGTCCTCGGTCAGTGCTTGGATCCTGGCCAGACCACTCATATCAGCCAATGGGGAGATGATAGGATGAGGGATGAGGGAGGGAGGTGAAGAGTGGACCAAGGTGGGGAGTGGAGTTGAGTGGGGGAGGAGAAGACTCAGTGTTTGGAAGGAATTTCCCATGGGACTTCAATATAAAACAAGAATTGAGAATGATTGTAGCCAAGCAGCCACAGCACTTAGGGAAGGGCTCTGCTGCCATTTTTTCCATCCTTGTCGTGACTGGGGGTTTCATCCCATTGGTCTGCCCACACCAGCTCTAACACTTGGGACTTTCTAACAGCTTTATACACAGCTCTGGGGCTTTGGCTGTTGTTTTACTCAAGTCATTTTGTCAGTTTGGGATAACAGGTCCCTGGAGAATTCTGGGACCTTTAGCGCCCTGCCATGGTAGTTGCAAATGTGGGCATTTTATCACAGTTCTTAAATAATTTAAATATTAAATAAAAGCAGTCATATCACCAGGGCCCAGGAAATGCCACCATGGATACTTTTGTTTGTTGTTCAGAAAGTATTTACTTTTATATCTCGTTCTCTCTCAAGCTTGACAAACACCCCTTTTCAAATTCAGTATTGCAGGTAAAATCTTTGCTTGGGCAGGCATGGTTATAAGATCTTTAATTATTTTTGAATAATTACAGTGACATGATACAAGTTTCTCTTTTATTTTGTCCCCTATCACTGTGTTCCCTAGTGGCTCTGACTTTTAATGTTGCCTTCGCAGTATCTTATATGGGACTGTATTTTCTACTTTATATTAGCATAGTTTACTAGACTTGATAGTTAGCTGCAGTCATCTTGATACAAGGATGCAGAAATGGTTCTGCATTGAGCTGCTGAGGTAGAGCCTCTCATAAAGTCAGAACGAGTGTTGGGACCTTTAACATGATGACTTCATCTCAGGATTTTTCCGCATTTCTTCAATTCTATGGTATATTCCCAGGGTGTATGTGGGGTTGGGGCACTGGGGGATGGAGAGAGAAGCTTCATTCAGTAAAGTGCTCGCCTTGTAAGCTTGAGGACCTGAGTTCAGATTCCTGGAACTCATGTAAAAAGTTGGGTTCCGCAGTCATGTCTATAATCTCAGCACTGGGGAGGCAGAGACAGGAGGATCCCTGGATCTCACTGGCTAGCCATGATAGCTAAATCAGAGAGCTCCAGGTTCAGTGAGAGAATTGAAAAAATAAGATTGAAGCCAGGTATAGTGGCGCACACCTTCAAATCCAGCACTCGGGAGGCAGAGGCAGGCAGATCTCTGTGAGATCAAGGCCAGCCTGGTCTACATAGCGATTTCCAGGACAGCTGGGGCTACAAGGAGACCTTGTGTTAAAAAAAAAAAAAAAAGCACCAAAAACCTGGTAAGGTTGAGCTGGACATGATGACACATACCTTTAATCTTGGCACTCTGGAGGTAGAGGCAGGTAGATCTCTGTGAGTTTGAGGCAAGTTTGGTCTATGAAGGAAGCTCCAGGCCAGTCAGGCCTACATAGTGTGACCCTGTCAATCAATCAATCAATCAATCAATAAATAAATAAATAAATAAATAAATGTAAAGGTTGAGGGCTGGAGAGATGGCTCAGCAGTCAAGAGTTCATACTGCTCTTGCAGAGGACCCAAGTTCAGTTCCCAGAACCTACTATGGGCAGCTCACAACTGCCTATAATTCCAGCTCCAGAGGATCTGACAACCTCTGGCTTTCATAGGCACATATACACATAGATACACACAGGAGCAGGAGGAGGAGGGGAGGAGGGAGGAAGAGGAGGCGGACGAGAAAGAAGAGGAGGAGGAAGAGGAGGAGGATGAGGAGGTGGCGGCAGTGGCACTGGACTGATCAAATGACAGAGGGTGCTGATCCTTCCAAAACCATCACATTCCAGTTTAACAATGTATTGTGAGTCCCTTTGATGGGATGGAGCTTGCTCGCATGTTTAAACCTGCTTAACTCCCATCCCCAAAGCAGGTGAACCTGGAGTCTCTGCTGCTCCCCAGAGCTCCCAGAGCTCACCCCACATTGCAGCAGAGCCTCAAACCCATGACCCTTCCTCCACCGTGGGTGCTAGAAGCCTCTTCCAGGCCTGCCAACCAAGTCTCTTCTCATTTCAGAGAACAGCCTCGTTTCCATTAAGAGCTGGTAGCCTCGGGTCGAATATCTTTTCTTCCCAGGCTTATCGTTCTGTTAAATTTCAGCAGCTAGTTATGTTCACTGCCACATTGTCCCTTTCTTGTTTCTAAGTCTCATTTTCTCAACTAGATTAAAACTTCTTGAGAACACATGTATTTTAATGTTTTTCTGTTGTACTGCATCAGACCTTATTCTAAGGGTTCCAAAATACTAATTGGACTGAAGAGATTCAGTATCCTAAATAAGCTTAACAAAAATCTCCTGCTCCTGGGCTTCCAAATGAGCTCTCCAGCCGGCCCCAGTGCTCTGAAAACTCAGGACTTCCCCTCCCCCCC
>NW_008343842.1:465518-471336 GCF_000622305.1 Nannospalax galili | reverse complement strand
CTCCCCTCTCCTCCCCCATTCTTTCCATGCTTTCTTTTGATGCTTTTTAAATTAACGTTTTTATTGATTGACTGATGTACATGGGGAGAGGATACCTGTACCATAGTGCAAGTGTGAAGGTCAGAGGACAACTTGCAGGAGTCAGTTCTCTCCTCCACCCTGTGGGTCCTGGAGATCGAACTCAGGTTGTTGTGCTCGGTAGCAAGCACATTTAACCCACTGAACCATCTCGTTGGGCACGGTTCTTTTTTAATTTATTGTCGTTTGAGGAGACAAGTGAGTGGGCACACACACACACACACACACAGAGAGAGAGAGAGAGAGAGAGAGAGAGAGACAGAGACAGAGACAGAGAGAGAGAGAGAGAGAGAGAGAGAGAGGGAAACTGGAAATGACTTTTGTGAAAGAAAAGAGGCATTTGCCAAGATTTTTGTCTTGTTTTCTCTCTTAGCTGGTCTCGTCTGTGACTTTAGTGAACCAACTTAAAAAGTTAATGCTTTAAATGAAAACTGATAGGAAGTGACATAAATATGAAGCAACTTTCAGCATTGGGGCAATTTTCAAAGATCACATTTTAAGGAGCAACTAAATTGCAGTCGCTAGGTGCATGTAAATGGGAATGTTTCCACAGAGCCAATTTCAGAAGCTGTAGTAATTGGAAAGAAAGAATTATTTCTCATTCAGTCCTTTGTCTAATTGAACCTTAAATTTAAAAAATTACATCAAACACATAGGTAAAAATCACTGTAGATTTTTATTTTCTTCTGCCAAAACAGGGAAACCTGCCCGTTTCACGAAGTGATTTGTACTGTTCTTGAGATGCAGCTCTTGAGATGGAAGAAATCCCAGGAACTGGTTTCATGTGGCTGTTTTGTAGTCTCTCAATCCACCCTGGCTCCTGGAATAATCTGGAAGAGGCTCACTTAGTGTTTCTGAGATCTGTTCCAGAAATTTAAAACTCTGGGTCAGCCTTGGAATTGACCTTTCCATGGGTGGGAGGGAGAGTCCGTTCATTCAGATAGTAACTGACCTACGTGGGTTAGAGACAACCGAAAGTCTCTAGGAAGGTCAAAGACAAAATGGAAGCCCCGTCTTTCATTGCCAGCCTTCCAAATGTGGTTACAGCATCAAATATTTCTACACCAGGCAACTAGATAAACAAACCAAGGAGCACAGACACAGAGGCCGGAAGCCATCAAAAGAAATATACAGACCCAAGGCTCCAGAGTGGCTCCTGGGACCACTCTGTCAGCACAATGCTCTCTGTTCCATGTCTCCTTTGTGGACAAGGTGGAACACAGTGCTTCGAAATGCTCAAGTGTACATATTTTCTTAGTGTAAACTGTGGAAAACAGTTTCCAACCCTCAGGCCAAATCCTGGAATTTTCTATCAGCTTTTATTTTTTAATTAAAAAAGTTGCTTTTGTTTTGTTTTAGTTAGCATACATCTAGACATAGTTGTGCACACCTTTAATCCCAGCCCTCGGGAGGCAGAGGCAGGCAGCTCTCTGTGAGTGAGTTCAAGGCCAGTCAGGGCTACATAGTGAGACCCTGTCTCAAAAAACATAACAAAATAAAATTAGCAGACGAAGTATTCGGCTTCATTGTGGCACTTTTCAAGCAGAACTTGTTTTCGTTGATTTCCCTCCTCTTCTTCCCCACCCCCCCTTGTACCCTTCCATTCCCAGGAGCCTCACATGTGTCTCCTATCCCTCCCCCACCTCATCTGCTCATGTGATCTCCTGGTTCCATCGTATATACACATACACATACACACATAAAAGTAAAAGCTAGGATCCACATGGAGAGAACCTGTGATATTTATGTTTCTGAGCCTAGCTTAATAGTATGCCTTCCAGATCCATCCATTTTCCTGAAAATTTCACTTTCTTTCACAGCCAAATAAAATTCCATTGTGTATATGCGCCACATTCACATTACCCATTCCCTGGACATCTCCATTCCCTGGCCCTTGAGAAAATAGAGCAGAAATAAACATGGATGTGCAAGTATCTCTGTGGTATGTTAACTTCAAGTCCTTTGGGCATAAACCCAGGAACGATAGTGCTGGTCCGACAGTAGTTCTATTTTTGATTTTCTAGGGCCTTCCATATTGCTTTCCATAATCAATATACTAGCTTACACTCCCACTAGCAACAAATAAGGATTCCTCTTTCATCATCACCAGCATTTTTTACTATTTTCTTTTCTTTTTTTTTTTTTTTTTTTTTTTTTTTTGAGACAGTGTCTCCCTGTAGCCCCAGCTGGCCTGGAACTCTCTACATAGACCAGGCTGACCTCAATCTCACAGAGATCTTTTTTCATCTGCCTCCTGAGTCCTGGGATTAAAGCTGTGTGCCATCATGCATGCCTGGCTGTTACCGTCGATTTCTTGATGATCACCATTCTGACTTGGGGGAGATGGAATCTCAAAATTAGTTTTAATTTGCATTTCTCTGGTAGCTAAGGATGTTGAACACTTGTTGGCCATTTGTGTTTCTTCTTTTGAGAACTGACTGTTGATTTCATTAACTCATTTATTAACTGGCAGGACTTTTTGGTGTTTAATTTTTGCAAGTCTTTCTATACTAACCCTTTGTCTAAGCTATGGAAAAGATTTTTCCCATCCTGTAGTCTTGTCTGCTCTGTTGATAGTGTCCTTTGCTGTGCAGAAATTTGTTTTCTTGGACTGGTTGTCCACCTTTGATCCACTTAGCTAACCAATGGGGGTGAGATCCTTGAAGACCTCTAACACCCTAAGACCTCCCCTCCCCTCCAGAAATACAGATCAAGAAGTAATGAAAAGATTTTCTACTTTTAGAAAGGTTTCCAATTTTGTATGTTTGTTTTTTTGTCTTTAGTCTTCTCTCCAAGGGTCAGAACGACTGGACCTAAATTAGTACTAATGGTCTGGTTAATATTTTAAAAGCATACCCTGGAATTTAGTGCTTCAAACCTGGCTTTTAGAATTTCTTCTCCGACTTGTTCCACATTGCATCCTGACTAAAGTCCATTTAGATTTCTTCAAATTATGGGATTGTGCAAAAAGTTGGGACAGAAGCATTAAGAAGGAAGGAATGGGTTGTGAAAACTGAAGTGTGCGTGTGTGTGTGTGTGTGTGTGTGTGTGTGTGTGTGTGCATGCGCGCGTGTGTGAAGGTAGAAGAGAGGAGACTGGGTACGTATTCCAAGAAGCAGAATTTCTGTCTGTGTAGATTCTCAACCTAGGCACTAGGATTGGGGATCCAGAGAACTCATAGGATTCGCCTTAGAGATTGACAAGTAGTAGGCAGGGACAGCTGATGGAACGCATCTGTATTAGTTTCTGCTTGTTCAGGGCCTGGAGTTGTCCGAGCTACCTCTTACTGCCTTTAACATGGTCTCCAGGGCTGTGGGGTGGGAGATGGCTCAGTCAGTGAAGCTCTCGAATTGCAAATGGGAGGATCTGAATATGATCCTTAGGATGTAGGTAAGAATGCCAGCCATAAATAGTGGAATGTGTTATAATCCCAGCTCTGGGGAGGTGAAGGCAGGGGGATTCCTGGGGCTTGCTGGCTGGCAGTCTAGCCTAACTGGTGAATGAGAAACCCTGTCTTTTAATCTTTAAGGAGGTGCAAAGCCTTCCTGAGGATGACACCCAAGATTGTCTTCTGCCCTCTACACGTGCACCTGCCTGCACACACACACACACACACACACACACACACACACGCACATTAAATAAATTAATTAATTAAAATTAAAAGTCTCCAGAATATTCAAGTACTCCATCATTTAAACTGAATCTAGTCTGATTATTCATGGGCAATTTAGCAGCCAACCTTTGAGCAGCCTCTCTCTTAGGAGTCTTTCAGATCCAACTCATCAGGTAGAGCGAGTGAACTGAAGGTGTTGTGAGTGTTTGAAAACAGATGTGTCATGGATACAATAGAAAGTCTTGGTTTTCAAGCTCTGAGATGGAAAAATTATAACGTGAAACTCAGGGGGAGTCTTGACACTTTTGAATACTTGAGTTCTTCAACTTGAAAACTCCCAACTCTCGCATTGAGCAATTTGCACGCTCAAGTCTGACTTAGAATAACAATTAATCCAACAGGCATTTATTGCAAACTGTCTTCAGTTTTCTGAAGAATTGTCAATGGAGACATAAAACTTTGTTGGTTTGTTTGTAAAACAGGTCTCATGTAGCCTTGAATTCACTATGTAGCTAAGGGTGACCTTGAACTTATCTTCTGTCTCCACCTCCCAAATACAAGCTTGTGCCATTACACACACCAACTAGACCTTTGTAAAAAATACTTTATTTATTGTTTTTATTTTATGTGTGTGAGTGTATTCCCTGCATGTATGTAAGTGCATCCATGTTGTTCAGTGTCCACTAGAACTGGAGTTATGGACGGTTGTTAGCCATCATGTGTGTGCTGGGAATGGAACCCAGATCTTCTGCAAGAGCAGTCAGTGCTCCCAACTGCTGAGCCATCTCTCCATCCCCTAGATCTTTTTTTTTAAGCTAATAATTTCAACTTGATAAATACTTTGAAATTTCTTTTTGTAGCCTACTGACTACAGAGCCATGAAATAATATTTTAAATGGTTAACGTAGCCTAAATTTTATACACCGTTCTTGTTTGTTCCAGTTTTTTGAGACAAGGTCTTGCTATGTAGCCAGGCTGATGCTGAAGTCTCAGTCCTCCTGTTTGAGCCTCCTAAGACCCAGGGTCAGAGGTTTGTACTACCATGCCCAACTACACAGCATTCTTTTAAAACAGTATCAACTAGTTCTGGAGAGATGGCTCAGAGGTTAAGAGTGCATACTGCTCTTGCAGAGGACCCAAGTTCAGTTCTCAGCACCCATCTACAGTGGATGGCTCACAGCCCCCTGTAACTCCAGTTCCAGGGGATTTGACATGTCTGACCTCTGCAACCACCCGTGCTCATGTATGCAGACACATAATGAAATAAAATCTTAAAAAAATAAAACAATATCAACTTACCTTGGTAATAGGGCCTTAATTTTATTATACCGTATTATAACAATAACAATAAAAGAATTGGCAAAAGCTGTATCTCAATGACATAACACTTGTCTACCATGCCCTAAGGCCCTGAGTTGACTCCCCAGCTCCACAAAAAAACTAAACAAACAAAAGTCAAGCTAGGTATAGTTTTAAAATTGCACTCAATACTGACCTTCCTTTGGTGTTTTTAAGGAGCGACGTAAATTTGGTCCCTTGGGATGGAATATCCCCTATGAATTCAATTCTGCCGACTTCTCGGCCAGTGTCCAGTTTATTCAGAATCACCTTGATGAGTGCGATATTAAAAAGGTGAGTGGAATTGTTTTAGTGTTTTCCTAGTTTTTTCATTACAGCCTGTGACGTGGTGTGAACTGCCAAGGTCTTGTCCAAAGCCCCTTTCAGAGGAATCGGGTGCTCTAATCAGGTGGGTACTGGCCCACCCACCCACTCCCTCTTCCTTCATCTACCAGCACACTCACAGACTGCCCCCTCCCCCAAAGCTGCCTGTCAACAGAGTAATGGAACTCTGTGCTATGAAATATGCCAGCCTCCCTCACATCACTCCTGAGTGCCATGGGGCACCAGAAGAGGAGGAATGCCTTCAGCCAGGCCTGCCTTCTCTGAACTTCCTCCTGTCTCCTTGAAATACAAGATGCTGTCTGCTAGCCCATAAGGCAGCTCCTTTTCCCCTGAAGTCCTCTCCCCTACCATTTTTGGTAATGCTAAGGCTAGAACCCAGGGCTTCAAGTATGTTCACCAAGTGCTCGGCCACTGGGCTACACCACAGCTGTGAACTCATTT
>NW_008343842.1:464726-465023 GCF_000622305.1 Nannospalax galili | reverse complement strand
CTCTCCTTCCACAGAGCCAAGTTCCCTTCCTTCCTTCCTTCCTTCCTTCCTTCCTTCCTTCCTTCCTTCCTTCCTTCCTTTTTTCCTTCTTTCTTTCTTATTTTGAGGCAAAGTCTTACTATGTAGCCCTGGCTGGCCTGGAACTCTAGACCAGGCTACCCTGCAACTCTTCCTTCCTTCCTTCCTTCCTTCCTTCCTTCCTTTTTTCCTTCTTTCTTTCCTATTTTGAGGCAAAGTCTTACTATGTAGCCCTGGCTGGCCTGGAACTCACTCTGTAGACCAGGCTAGCCTGCAACT
>NW_008343842.1:462014-463656 GCF_000622305.1 Nannospalax galili | reverse complement strand
GCTTTGATTACTAGATTCCCCTCCTTTCTTCATTAAGCGTCCCTTTTCTGCCTCTCTGTAACAGCTTGGCGTTTCTATAATGAGCATTGCAGGTGATTATAACCGTCCAGTGAAAAACGCTCTTCTTTTTCTATTTCAAATAGTCCATGGGCAGCTTATTCACTAGCGCTCAGTACTGTAGATTTGGAGAACAGAATACCACGTTTCCAGCCACATACTAGTGGGAGTTATTTCTGTAAGATAATGAATGATTTTAAACACGTATTCTAGTTTCATTTTGTTGCTGTGCTAAAACACTCTGACTGAAAGCAGCTTGGGGGAAGAAAGGGTTTATTTGGCTTATACTTCCAGGTCACATTCTGTCACTATCTGCTAAGGCAGAACACAGGGACCTGGAGGCAGGAACCCTGGAGGGATGTTACTTACTGACTTGCTCTCTGGTGTGTTCACAGGTTCACACTCAGCTAGCTTTCTTTTTTAAAAAAATTGTTTATTATTTTTATTTTATATGAGTGTATTGCCTGCGTGTGTGTAAGTACAGCCATGTTGTACAATGCCTGTGGAAGCCAGAAGACGGTGTTGGATCCCCCTGGAACTGGAGTTACAGATGGTTGTTAGCTGCCATGTGGGTGCTGGGACTTGAACCTAGATCCTCTGCAAGAGCAGGTAGTGCTCTTAACTGCTGAGTTATCTCTCCAGCCATTTGCTAGCTTTCTTATAGAGCCCTGGCTCACCTGCTTAGGAAACTGACACTGCCCACAGTGAGCCGGACCTTCCTACACCAATTAAGACAATAAAGACCATCCTTCATAGACATACCTGCAGACCAACTTGATAAAGACAAGTATTCAACTGAAATTCCTTTTTTTTTTTTCTTCAGGTGATTCTAGCCTGTGTCAAGTTGACAGTTCATGCCAATTAGGGGAAAGTCTAGTTTGCATTCCTTTTTCCAGGACTTTCCTATAGAGAAAGTTCTGGAATGATTGCTCGAATTGACAGTGAGTAATCCGTCTTTGCTTTTAATACAGGGTGTATCCTGGAGCACAGTGCGGTACATGATTGGAGAGGTGCAGTATGGAGGCAGAGTGACAGATGACTTTGATAAACGTCTACTCAATTGCTTTGCTAGAGTAAGTCAATCTTGGAGGGAAAATGCATGCAGATACATTTCACTGTGTTTTCCTTTTTTTTTTAATTTTTAAAAATTATTTATTTAATAACAACATACTTAGAAGAAGCATATCATTACAACACAATTGACATATTCAATAACGGTTTCCTGAGGTAGGATGCATCTCTTTCCAAACTGCCTGTAAATTTTTAGGTTTACAGTTGAATTATTACAGTTATACAATATTGTACTCAGTATAAACCCTAAAAGACATAAATTAAATGATGTTTTAACCTTTAAAAAGATCCCCATTTCATTATTATAATACACAGTTTCATATAGAAAAATTCTTTTTCAATGCAATTGACATTAAGATGTTTGCACATGCATTTCTAGCCTCTATACATCTGATTATTACTAGTCCCAGTCGGTTACTTTCTGAGCTCCTTAGCATCTGAGCACAGATATAAAGTCATCAGGTAGATTTCAATGGTAATGTTTTTCACATCTACTAATTATTGTTTTTTAATC
>NW_008343842.1:426203-460500 GCF_000622305.1 Nannospalax galili | reverse complement strand
ACTGCTGAGTAAAACTCCATCGTATAAATGAACCACATTTTCATTACCCACTTGTCAATTGAGGGACACTTAGGTTGCTTCCAGCTCTTAGCTATTGTGAAAATAGCAGCAATAAACATGGTTGTACAAGTGTCTCTACAATAGGATGAGTCCTTTGGGTATATGCCAAGGAATGGTATAACTGGGTCAAATGGTAGGTTCATTTGTAGCTTTTTAAGAGTTCTCCACATTTTAATAAAAATTATTTTATTTTTAACTATGTGTGTGTCTGTGTGTGGGTGTGTGCATATGAGTGCAGTGCTTGTGGAGGCCAGAAGAGGGCAACAGATCCCCTGAAGCTGGAGTTACAGGCAGTTGTAAGCCGCCTGATGAGTGTGTTGGGAACCTAACTCCATTCCTAGGCATGAGCAGCGCTCACACTTAGTCCCTGAGCCATCTCTCTAGCCAAATAATACTTTTTGTTTTCCATGGACATGACAAATTTAAGGGGAAAAAAGTATAGAGGAGGGTTGCTTATAAATGGAATTAGCCAAGAAACCTCCTTCTCTAATATACTGTCGTCCTTTCTAGCAACAAACTGGCCTCAGTTCTCAAGAATCTGTGAATCCCCTCCAGAGCAGGGATGTACATGCCCTTCCTCCGTGGTCTCAGTTTTCTAGAGCCTGTGAGGAAAATGCTGATCATCTTTTCTGTGCTTCTTCCACTGAGTGCAAGACTTGGCATGACTTCCAGACCCCAAATAAGCACTGGAGGGATGTGCAATAATCCGAGTTTTTTCTTTGCTTCTGTTAGACTGGGTTATTGAAAATTGATGAGATGTTCATTCCCTCCCTATAGAACATGTGCATAAACATCTTCAAGAGGATATTGTTCTTTAGGTATGATGACTTTACTGTGAAGGGTGAATGGCATAAATCAACACCTACCAGACTTACAATCTTCTTAACTCTCTTTATGTGTTAAATAAACAAAGCACGTTACCTGAGTAGGAAAGATCAGCTATGTGATGACTTATGGTTATTGAAGTCTTTATATTAGAACCTCTAATAATAATTGTTTCAATAACTTTCCTTCTCCTCCTCTTCCTCTTGCTCATCTTTCTCTTCTGTTTTTCCTCTTTCCCTTCCTCTTCTTTCTCCATCCCTTCCTCCTCCTCTTCCTCTTGCCCTCCTCTCCCTCCTCTTTCTATTTGGTATAACAGAATTACAACCTCAGCAACTAAGCAGGTGAAATGTTGGGGTATTTTGGTGAAATGGAGGTCGACCAGATATCTTGTTTGAAACCATACATAGTTTTGCAAGTCTTTTATAAAGCCACACGTGGAAATCAGCAAATGTTGGTAAGGATGTGTAAAGAGAGGAGTATTGGTGCAATGTTAAATTGGTTCAGACCTTCCAGAAAGTAGCCTAGAGGTATTTGCTGAAATCAAGTGTCCCAGGTAAATACATCTCAGGACATTTCAAGGAAATGTCACCGATGGGAATATACCAACAAGTTCATGGCAACACTGAAGGTGAAGGCAGCCATCGCAGGTTGGTTCCCCTGGAAAGAGACTCTGACAAGGAACTCTGCGTTTGAGTTTCTCTTTTCCTCTCTGTCCTCTAGGGCATGACCTTAGCTGAGGCAGCTCCCCTCTGCCAAGGTAGTACCTGGAAAGGATCCATACTGGAAGTCCAGAGTAGCCAGTGCTCCTGTCAATTGGAGGAGTGAGTGCCTAGGTCCTGAAGGAAGGGATCTGGTGGTGCCTCGCCACATCCTCAACACAGGCCTAAGCGTGCTGAGAGAGTGCAGTGTGATGACTCGGCATAGTAGTCACCACAGCTCACCCTTGTGCAGCGAAAGCTCAGTGCTCTTAGTCTTTTCGTCTCTGTGATCTGACCACCTTCCAAACCAGAATCCTACTCCCCAGTACATGTCCCAGAGAAGTTCTCAGAACAGACACAGATACCATTCATAGTATTGTTTGGGGTTGGTGGGAAGCTGGAGGCAGCTTCTGTAGCTATCGCGGGGGGGAAGGAAAAAGTTCAGTGTTACAGGTGCCAGTGGTGCTGAGGAGATGATCTATGTGACATCTTGTGTAGATCTTAAAAACACTTGCTCAGTGGACTGAAAAAAAAATAGAATGAGATCCACAAAATAAGCCATGAATATTTCACAGGGATAAATACTTACCTAAGGACATACATTAAGTACATTTAAATAGATATGCTCAGAAAGAAGGAGACTATATATAGATGTCAGAGCTGGATGGAGAAAATCTGAACTAAACAGGTTGTTGACATGTGAAAACAATAAATGTGGTATTGTGAGAAACTCATCCTATGTCTGAAATTCAAAAGAAACAAATACATCTTAGTAAGTAAACTTCATTAGAATAATTGTAAAAGTACCTAAAATTGGAGTTTTTAAAAAAGATTTATTTTTTCAAATGGTGTGTGTGTGTGTGTGTGTGCGTGTGTGCGTGTGTGTGTGCTTATGTATGTGTAAGTGGAAGTACCAATGGAGTCCAGAAGAGACCATTGGATCCCCTGGAGCTGGAGTTACTGGCAGTTGGGAGCCACCTGACATGGGTGCTGGGAACTGAACTTGAATCCTCTGCAAGAGCAGTACACACTCTTAACTGCTGAGCCGTCTCTCCAGCTCCCTAAAATTGAAGTTTTAGTAATGAGACTATGAGAAATGCTTAGCTTCTTTGTGCACATGTGTGTATGTGCATGTGTGTATCCTGATGTATGTGTATATACATATACATTACAAATAGTTGTAGTTTTTATACATTTGACATTTTTAAAATTTTTATTTCTTAAATTACCATATAATAGTTATACAAACCTATGGGATATAGTTTTCCAGTTTAATACATATATACAATGTGTACTGATACAGGCAAGGAAGCCAGATCTTTTGTCTTCAGGATTTATTGTCCAGAGAGTAACTAGCAGAATGCTGATGGGGCCCAGTGTGGGGGTGAAGGAAGTGGAGGTGGGTGGAGAATCATTTCTAATCAACTGGAGAGAGAAGGGGTTGAGTTAGAGAGAAGAAAGATTATAGAAAGAAGGGTTTGCATTGCTTGAGGTGGAAAATCAGAGTTCTGTGTGATAGTGTAACATTTGAGGTATGTACTTGACATCTCAAACATATGCAATATATGTTGAGGAAATATATTTAAGTAATTCTATACAATTTTTTAAAGTGTTGGTACACAGCCTGTGTTCTGTTAGAGGGAGACCAGTTTCTTTTTAAAGATTTTATTTTTATTTAAATTATGTGTATATGTGTGTAAGTTTGTGCACATGAGTGCAATGCCCACAGAGGCCAGAAGAGGGCATTAGGTTCGCTGGAGCTGGAGTTACGGGCAGTTATGATGCACTGTGTGGGTGCTGGGAACTGAACTCCTGTCCCCTTGAAGAATACTATGAGCTCTTAACCCTCATACTATGAGCCATCTCTCCAGCCCTTCTATGTAAAGTTTTAAAAATATATAAAACATGAACATATGGTGTGATACAACTTGCTCATAGGCTTCCTGTCCCATGTTGGGGATTGAACCCAGGGCTATTCCTCCAGCATTTCTCTTAGTTGACTCTGAACCTTCTGACATGAATCTTCCTTATTTCTATGTGAGGTATTTGGGCTCCTTGTGTTTTTCCCCCTCTCCTATTAAAGTTTTTTAAATATATTTTTATTTTATGTGGGTATGAGTGTTTTGCATGCATGTAAGTGCACCCTGTTGCACAGTGCCCATAGAGCTCAGAAGAGGGCGTTGGATCCCCTAGAACTGTTGTTATGGATGGCTGTTACCTGCCATGTGGGTGCTGGGAACTGAACCTGGGTCCTCTGCAAGAGTAATCAGCTCTCTTAACCTCTGAACCATCTCTCTAGCCCCTCCCACACCCCTATCACTCATTATGATAAATGTTGTCAGCAGTACCAATATTGATTCATTGATATGTGTGTGCCTGTCGGTGGGCAGGCTGTCCTCATGTCCCCCTGCTGTCCTCCTGTCTCCCTGCCCCTCTCCTGAAAGAAGGAAGGCAGCCTATTCCTCAGGGTGGGGAAGAGGATAGATAGGTGAGTGGAGGGGACTGCTGGGTTTGATGGAGACATGAGGACATTTTCCTCTGACTTCATCTCTATTCAGAGTGAAGTAGGAAGTGAGGGCCTCAACTAAGGGGTGGTGGCAGGAAAATTTGGTACATTTGGAGAGGGAACACAAGATGTTACTTGTTTGGGGGGGCGGAATGTGAGAGCCTAATAAATGTCTTCCTTGGTCCACAGTAGAATGCAAGTCCCTTGATAGGAGACACATCTTCAGGGTCTCTGAGCCTCTTTTCTCCAGCATCTGGAGTACACTCAGATACCTTGGTTGATGATGGGCCACTTGGAGTCTCAGCACACAGGGGGTATAGATATCCATGACTGAGTAAAGTGGGTAGAATTTTTACTGACATGAATACACCTTGAAAATTAGGTCTTTAAAAAATTCATTAGAATTTTTACTGACATGAATACACCTTGAAAATTAGGTCTTTAAAAAATTAATTGTGTGTGTGTGTGTGTGTGTGTGTGTGTGTGTATGTGTGTGTGTGCGCGCGCACGCGCAGTGGTTAACAGAGGCCACAAGAGGGTGTTGAACCCTCTGGAACTGGAGTTATGGATGGTTGTTATTTGCCATGTGGGTGCTGGGAACTGAACCTGGGTCCTCTGCAAGAGTAGTCAGTGACTCTTAACTGATGAGCCACCTCTCCAGCCCCCAAATTAGGTCTTCAAAATAAACCAAAACCAAAACAAAACAACCCAAAGCAACATGTTTATCAGCTTTGATAGGAAGTCCATTTTGACTCTTTTTCTAAAAAGTCAAGTTCAGAACAGGAGAGATGGCTCAGCAGTTAAGAGTACTGGCTGCTCTTGTAGAGGACCTGGGTTCAATTCCTAGCACCCACATGGCAGTTAACAGCCATCCATAACTCCAGCTACAGGGAATCCGACACCCTCTTCTGACTTTCATGGGCACTGCATGACATGGGTACACTTACATACATGCAGACATAATACTCTTACACATAAAATAAAAATAATAAATAAAATATTTAAAAAAAATGAAAAGTCAAGTTCAAGAAAAGTTTTGCTTTAGCCAAATCCCTCGTGTTGTTCTTGCTCTATGGGAACTTCCCTACCCGTGGGTGACTGGAGCACGTAGTCAACTGGCAAATCCCGCAATATAGTTCCACATAAACCTCTGTCTGTGTTCTGACTATAGCTCTAAGTAGTTACCACACTTCGTGGACTCCAGCAATCTGGGTGTGTCAAACTTGTGTACTTGGGGTGTATATAAATAATGAAATGGAAAACTAAGAAGAAACTTGATTTCACCTCAATAGACATGTGCCATCTGGCCACACAGTGTGGCCGTTTGTTATCTGCGTGCGGCAGATCCAAAGCCTTCAACCCAGGGTGTTTTCCTGCCATGTAAACCACCCACACCACTAAAAGGCTCCTCTTTCTTTATAAAGACTGTGTGTGGCATTGTTCTTTAATGACTTTAAACTGCTCCCTATCTCTTAGATTAAGTACTAGTTATTACCTGACATCCAGCCATCTGTAATACAACCTCACCTTACCTCTCCTGTCCTCTCTCTCCCAACCAGCATTTATCTACCGTAGTCTTCACAACTTCCTCAGTCTGCTTCATGTTTCAGCATCTAACGTTTTGTGCCTTTCCGTTGCATGGCCATCCTAATCCCATGTTCTCTCGACAAAAATCCTCTCCTTGGAGTCTTCTCTCAAAAAAAAAAACCTCCTCCTTGATAAATCCAAACCTGATATTCACCTGACAATCTTTTCCCCTGCCTTCAGCAGCTTCCGCAGTATTTTGATTATTATTATTATTATTATTATTATTATTATTACTTTCTTTATGTGTATGGGTGTGTAAATGCACTTGTGTTGTACAATGCCTGTGGAGGCCAGAAGAGGGTGTTGAATTCCCCTGGACTTGGAGTTATGAATGGTGGTTAGCTGCCATGTGGGTTCTGGGATTCGAACCCAGGTCCTCTGCAAGAGCAGCCAGTGCTCTTAACCACTGAGCCATCTCTCCAGTCCCTATTTTGTTTATTTTTATTTCCTTCTGGCTCTTGCCTCGCTGCTTCTTGTCTTGAGGTTGTCACGTAACTGGCTTGTCCCTCTACAGTGTCACAAACTGCTTGAAGGAAAGGACTGTGTGTCTGTCTTCTTTGCAGTCTGTTCTAAGTTCCATGCTGTGCCCACAGGAGTTGTAAAGAGAGTAACAGAAGCAGATAGAGGCACAGAGAGAACCAGGACACGGTAGTTCAGAGTAATCACTGGATCTAGAAAGAGCTGTGTGAGACTGTGGGAGAAGCTGCTCGGGAGGGTGGGACTGAGTGGGGCACAGTCCCCTCCACCCAGCCTCACTTCCACCCTGTGCCCCTATTACCTCCCTCCCTACTGGGAAAAATCACACTGTTAGATACTGAAATAGTTTCCTCAAACTGGCTCAGGCATTCAACCTTTCCTTTCCTCCTCTTCAAAAGAAGTCTGTCCACACCAAGCATATATTTATTCTCTCACTGTTTTGTTACAGATAATCAGTCGATTCATCTGGAATGAGAAGAGGGTGTCTTCAGGCTCACAACAATGGGGTTCAGCAGCCTTTGCTTTGTGTGGACAGGGACAGAATTTAATTAACAGAGGCAGCTCTGGAGCTGAGGGTGGGAGAGTTTTTGTGGCTGTGGGTTAGTGTTCAGCATCTTTGAGTGAAAGTGTGTATGTTCAACTCCTGACAAAAGCCCTGGGCTGGAGATGTGAGGAGATGTAGATGTCCCCATATTCCTTTGTGTCTGTGGGTGCTGCCTCACGGAGCTGCCTGAGTAGAACTCCTGCAGTGATTGGCCTTGAACTCAGGATGATTCTGAACTTCTGACCATCCTGTCTCTACTTCCCAAGTGCTGAGATTACAGGTGTCCGCCACCACACAGTGCTAGAGATCGAACCTAGGACTCTGTACATGCTAGGCAAGGACCACCTGAGCTACACCCCAACCAGCCTCTTCCATCTTCTTTTGCAGTGCAGAGGATCAAACTCAGGGCTTCCTGCAGGCTAACCAAGCAAGTGGTCTCCACATCCCCAGCCCTGCCCCACCCTCCCTACTTTGGCTGGATGTCCTCTTTGGTGCTAACTCAGAGACCCTGCCTAATTGTTTTGTGTGGCCTCTTTTGTGGACTGTCTCTTTTCTTCCTATATGTGATAATTATTCTATCAGTAGTTTTGTTAGGGGGCCTGCTGTCAAAACCAACATAAAAGAAAAAGAAAGAGAAAGAAACCCTATTAAAATGGAAATAAGGCCCCCCTCCTCCTGATAACAGTCGTTTTCATCAATTTCCTTTATTTTCTCTCTCCCATCCAGGTCTGGTTTAGTGAGAAGATGTTTGAACCCTCATTCTGGTTTTACCACGGGTATAAAATCCCCGTGTGTAAAACTTTGGACCAGTATTTTGAATACATCCAGTCTCTGCCACCCTTAGATAACCCAGAAGTCTTTGGGCTCCACCCCAATGCTGACATCACGTGAGTGCTTGGTCTGTCTGTCTGTCTGTCTGTCTGTCTGTCTGTCTGTCTTTCCTCTTTTTTTCGTGCTGACATCACGTGAGTGCTTGGTCTGTCTGTCTGTCTGTCTGTCTGTCTTTCCTCTTTTTTTTAGTTTGAAGGTATCATTTGTCACTCAGCCTGGCAAGCACTATGCACTTCATTTTCTCCGTTAATCTCTCTCTTTGCCCCTCTTTTTTTTATTTTACTGTTCAAAATAGTGTCACTTTCTGTCTCCAATTACAACTTTGTCACATCTTGGCCTGTCCTCCTCTCACTAAACCCCAGTGTGCCGGTGTTTATGACAACATGAAAGCCATAATTTATGCATTGATTATTTCTCTTCTGCTGTGTCATAAAACCGGTTGTGCTTTTTTTTTTTTAATTGATACTCTCCACTGATAGGATAGTCATCTCCCAGCTCCTTATCTCTTTCTCCAAAAAAAATCCATTAAAAATACTGTTCTCCGGAGCTGGAGAGGTGGCTCAGCAGATAAGAGCACTTGCTGCTCTTCCAGAGGGCTGGAGTTTGGTTCCCAGCACACAGGTCAGGCAGCTCATTACCACTGTAACTCCAGCTCCGGAGTATCTGACACCCCCTTCTGGTCTCCATGGACACTGTACTCATGCATATTCCCACACACAGATACACACATTAACATAATTTTTTAAAAAATAAGGTTTAAAAGACCAGGGTCATACAGACAGGAGGGTGGAGGCCTGTACTCCAACTTGGCCCCGTGACGGACTCTCTCTCTTGCTTGCTCATCTTACTCTTATGGTCAGGAGCCACTCATGGGCATATGCCCCAGATGTAGATGTCAGTGTGAGGCCCCCGATCCCAAGAAGACGAAGAAATGCCTGATAGTCCCACATCCCTTCTCAGGTCCACCCTCCAGGTGAAGTTTCTCTTTAGAGATCCCTACCCTAAACAAAACCACCTGGTTCCACCCCACCCCCCAACCCAGGGAGCCCTAGCAAGGCATTGCCTCTGTGGTTCATTGGTGGAAGATTCCAGGCTAGGACAGGCCTTTAGAAGAAGCCAGGATTCCTCTGGCGGATCCCCAGTGGTGGCAAGGCATGCCTCTCTCCCAGTCCCTCATGCATGGCTGCAGTTTTAGTAACTCTGCCATCAGGCTTGGACACCCCCCTACTTCCAGTGGTCTCCCTGGGGAGACAACTACATTGCTTTTCCACCCACAGCCCCCCGCCTCCAAATTTCCCCTGCATGAAGGACATCCTACTGGCTTCTCTACACCCATATTGAGTTCACCTCTTCATATCCTCTAATCTGGCCTACGGAACTTTTCACCTTCAAAGAAGCAGTTATGAAAACCAGAGGCCCGTGAATGCTAGTGTTCCTTTCAGGCCCTATGACAGAGCCCTATGACAGGCCCTATGACAGAGCCACACCAGTTCTTTGATATCACCTCTGGGCTGTTGCTTTGAGAAGCTCAGATGAGTTAACTGGGGTGGAAACATACTGAAGAAATAAAAATGATTCTTCAGGGATCAGAGAACAAACTTACACATGTCTGAGAGAGGAAGCGGTTTGGCTTGAGCTGAGGCTTTTAAAATGTGAGCTAGACTTCATTGATCTCTACTCAGAGCTCTGCTAAGCTTCTGCCTCACCTCGGGGCAAAAGTGACCTACACACACATAACCTACAAGGCCCAGAGGCCCATTACCCCCCAAGACCTCAGTTCCTTCCTTCCATCTATCCATTCATTCTTCCCTTTGGTCATTCCTCCCTCCAGCTCAGCTCTGGCTCCCTCCAATTTTCTGCTATTCAGACAGGCCATGGGGCACTTCCTGGAACATTACCCCACCCCAAGATATCATTGTGGCCCACCTTTGACCTCCTCCGGTTTTTAGTTAGATGTCATGTTCTCAGTGACTCCTTCCCTAGCTACCCCATGTATAAACAATATACATTTCCCACCTTCCCACCCCAGACCCCACCCCCTTCCCTGACCTACTCTTTCCTGTAGTTTGTACCAGCAACTGGCACACTGTTTTCATTTTCTATTGTCTAAAACCACCACTAAAATACAAATTCTTTTGCATCCTAAACTTGTGCCCATTTTTAGTGCTGCATCCCCTTGGCTACAATAGTGCCCATTTATCTTTTTCAATCATTCTGAATTTTTGTAGTATACAAGTAGGGATGAAATCTTACCTTTCTTCTAAGTGCTAATCCAATAATCCACCATCAGTGATCTGAGGCACTTTCTTAAATGTAGACAGAACTTCCAGAGGGGCACAGGCCGGTGTCTGGGCTTCCTCCTCCTCCTCAGCAGTCTGTTTAGAGAGTCTAGGTTTTATTAGCTGTTAGGGTTCTCTGTCTCCCTGCCGCCAGCCCCACCCCAGGCTTTTCCTAGCTACTCTTGAAGGTTAACTTTTTTTTTTTTTTTGTCTTTTTGAGACACAGTCTCCTTGTAGCCCCAGCTGGCCTAGAACTTGCTATGTAGACCAGGCTGGCTTTGAGCTCTGTCAGAGATCTGCCTGTCTCTGCCCCCTGAGTGCTGGGACTAAAGGTGTGTGCCACCATGCCTGGCTTCTTAAATGTTAACTCTTTAATGCCACGAACAAATATTGCATGTTGAGTTTTATTCAATGCCTTTCAGTAGCTATGCTTAGTCTCCAAATTGGTAAATAATAGTAATGAATGTCCCAATCCAGATAATTCATGAAGTCCTGAAAGCAGTTACCATGGTTTCTGGCATCTTGTTCTTTCATCATGGTGACAGGCTACCAGCAGTTTGTTGGGAATATTTCTGAATTCATATCCACAAATGATGTTGATCCAGAATATGTTGTGGTATCTTTACCTGGTTCATTTTTAAATATGTACTTATTTTTATTTATGTGTTTGTGTTTTGCCTCTATGTATATACGTGCACTACGTACATGCAATGCCCTCAGAGACCAGAAGAGGGTGTCAGATCCCCTAGAACTGGAATAACTGGTTGTTAGCTGCCATATGGATGCTGGGAAGCAAACCTGGGTCCTCCAAAAGATCAGCGAGTGCTCTTCGTAGCTGAATCATTTCTCCAGCTCCCACCTGGTTTCATTGTAAAACAATGGTTGCAGTTGCTATATTAAAAAAAGGACATTTTTTGAGCTTTCAGACAAGTTATATAGTATTGGGTGCTTAAAAATTGGGTGGCATTATCCTGTTTAGCCATCGGTGCCTTTTGGCACAGCTGTTTCTTTGGTCTCGTCATCCTCTGTTTCCAAATAGTCAGCTTGTATAAATTGTGTCCTTTCATATTTGTTTGCAGAAAGCTATGCAAGATAGTCATCGTCTGCTTGAATGTGTGCACACAGTACCAAGTCTAGCTCATTGAGTAAGCATGTTGTGGAAGTGTTGGCCTGCCTCTCACTCTGAAATCCCATGGCTTTCAGATGCTTTATTTTCTCTCTAAAAGGCACGTGCTTAACTCCCTTAAAGCAACTTGTCAGGTGACTATAGTCAGCCACTTTGCCATGGTGAGCCAGTGCCTGCCAGAGAAACTGTGAGGGGCAGCTGGGCATTGACCCAGGTGTGTACTAACCACATGAGAAGCCAGACGCCCCTCCTTTAAAGGGCCCGGCTCAAAAGGTACTCCGTCATCAGTGACAAAATCGCATTGTGGCAAAGTAACAGACTGTTTTGCAAACTCTGTGAGTTTTCCCATCATTCTTAGCGTGTTTTCCAGGTAACAGCATAATCACTTATCTCTTATTTTTACCACCTTTCCCTCCACTGCCTCTACCCACTGTCTCTCCTGGGTGGAACATATCAGTTCTGATGGATGACCTTTTAAACAGCTGTATACCAAGGGCTGGGGACATAGCCCACTCAGTAAAATGCTTCCGGGACCTGAATTCAATCCCTAGAAATCCCTTAGAAAAAGCTTTGTATTGGGGGCTGGAGAGATGACTCAGTTGCTAAGAGTACTGGCTGCTCTTGCAGAGAACTTGAGTTTGGTTCCCAGTACCCACAAGGAAGCTGAGAAATGGAGTTTGGTTCCCAGTACCCACAAGGAAGCTGAGAAATGGTTGTAATTCCAGTTCCAGGAGATCCAAAGCCCTTTCCTGACCTCTGCACTCCTTGCATGTAGGCAAAATACTCATACACATAAAATAAAAATAAATAAAAATTTAAAAATAATAAAAAGCCTGGAGTGGTAGTACATGCATGTAATCCCAGTGCTGGGGAAGCAAATATGGATGGATACGTGGGGCTCACTGGAAAGCTACACACACACACACACACACACACACACACGCACGCGCATACCAGCATACCAAACATGGTGTCTGGATCTCTCAGTATACCACAATCTTTTTAAAATACAATTTTTGCTTATCCTTTGAGAATTTCATATATGTATACAATGTGTTTTGATCATATCCACCTCTCTCTGAGATTTCTTCCAATTCTCCCCAGACACCCCCACCACTTCCCTCTCCCAACTTCATGTCCCCTCCTCTTATTTTTTATAACCCACAGAGTCCAGTTAGTACTGCCTGTATGCTCATGGGAGTGGGACCGTGCACTGGAGCATGGGGAAACCTACCACGGGCCATATGGGGAGGGGGGCTATCCTTCCCTTAGAAGCCTTCAGTTGTCAATAGTTCCTCAGCTAGGGGTGGGGCCTCATGAGCCCCGCCCCCATCCATGCTGGAGTGCTGTTTGA
Source organism: Nannospalax galili (assembly GCF_000622305.1). Lineage (NCBI taxonomy): Eukaryota > Metazoa > Chordata > Mammalia > Rodentia > Spalacidae > Nannospalax > Nannospalax galili. Next base: position 448,213 of record NW_008343842.1, on the reverse strand, counting down.
CTTGATCCTGTGCAGGCAGCCATAGCTCCCGTGAGTTCCTAAGTGTACAGGAGACCATGTTTCACAAGAACCTCTGGCTCTTACAGTTTTTCCACCCCCTCTTCCTTGATGTGTCCTGAGCTTTGGCGTGTGCTGTGATACAGATGTCTCAGAGCTGAGCATCCCACCGTCACTTATTATCTGCACGCTGACCATCTGTGAGTCCCTGTGTTAACCACCATCCAGTGCACAAGAAGCACCTCGGGTGAGGGCCAAGAGATGCACTCATCTGTGGTGGAAGCTGGAAGCCGAGGGTCTGGGGGCCCCTACCTTTCTGCACCAGGAGCTAGAGGGGCTGTGGAAGTCTTGCCAGAGTCCTTGATGTGATTTCTGTGTGGTTACTGCTTGGATTTCTTTCACGCAGCTCAACCATTTAAAGCTCCAAACTGAACTCACAACCTCCCCCTCTTTCTCAGTGGTTTTCATGACACTCCGAATGCAGCAAGCTCTTGGTCATCTCCCCAGCCTTATTTAGAGCCCCTTTGGTGACTCATCAACCATCTTAGATACCCCATGGATAAATCCGGGCGTGTGCTGACTCAGGTCTAGATTAGGGATGGTGATGGAGCACAGCAAAGTAACAGGACAAGATCTGACTGGCTTCGGTGAGTACAGAGCCATGGCCGAGAATCTTCTATAGTTTGACTCATTCTTTGGTGCTCACAAGTGGTAGAGTGGGCGCAGCGACTCTTCTGGTGTGCAAGCTGTAGGAAGCTATGCTAGCATCTCCCAGACCGTGTCAGGATCCTGTGATCTTTTCTCATGTTGAGTGAGAGCAGGCAGAAAGCCCTGGATCTCCTCCACCAACTCTTCCCGCCAGAGAGCTGGCCTGGAAGACCTGAGAGCCTCCCCCTCTGATCTGTCTAAATACTCAGCTTCCCGTCTAGTCTATCCTTGGGGTTCCTCTATCTGGAATCCCCTCTCCAACACAGCATGTCCTGTTTCTTGTCCCTTCTCAGGCAGTAAGCTCTGCCTACATCTTGGAAACTTTCTTGGTCCCTCGGTGAGCTTTGTACCAGGCCTAATTCTTTTTTCCTCTGGACTCTGCACTATCTGGTGACTAGAATCCTAACCCAAATTCTCCGACTATTATTATTATTATTATTATATTACTATTATTTTGAGAGGCTCCTGCCTCCCACTCCCTTGCTGTTCCCCCCAAAGCCACCAGGAGGCAGTAAATAATAAAGAACACAGCTTCCCAGCTTCAACCCACCCTTTCCCATCCCAGCACCTCTCAACTCTTTAAGCTCTGTAGAGACCTAATCCAAGATGCCCCTGCCACACCTGATCTGGGAGGGCAGAGAAAACAGAGGATTCTGGAATAAGAATACACGTGAGGGAACGTTAGAGACCCGTGTGGGGTGTGCTGTGTGGGGAAAGTCAACAAAATATAACTGAGATGGACAACCTGGACAGGAACCCCAGGGAAAGATTTTAATACATCTGTGCAGAGGCAACAGCTGAAGCCATAAGACAGGGCTGACTCTACAATGCCCTGGCTAACTCTGTGTGGATGTCCCCAGTCAGAGGACGGCTGCGCCATTTAACAGCAGCCTTGCTTCCAGAAAGTCCCAGGGGCTAGACTGGGCCATGGGGGAGAACTCTCATCGGATTCCCTGCCTTCTGAAGTTGACATCTATAAATCTGAGAGGAGAGAGATTGGTGGACAGGAACCACAAGTCTCTCTTCCGTCCTCACTTCCAAAATGCAGAATCTCTAAAGGTGGTAGTATGTGGGGAGGTGGCAAACTGAATTAAATGCTTTAAAATAAGTAAATTCTCTCCCAAGAGGTTAGATATCTTGGTGACAGACACTATAAAAATGCAGAGTGTGCTCACATGTTATTATATAGATTTACAAGATACCGAAGACTATGAAAATCCCACTATCTCAATGTCAAAAGGCAGTTATTTATTTTGGCCCTTTTTCTCATTAGTGGTTATGCATATTTTTCTACCTTCTGAAATTTATCAAATACCTCATTACAACTTTTCTATTCATTTCTATGCAGGGCAAATTTAAATGTGTTCTTTTCAGAATTAACTGACACTTTGGGATTTTAGGTTTTTTTAAATTAGGTTCATTGATATTTCATGTGCTGATTTGGATATAACTGTGCACTGATAACTCATTAGGCAGTTAATTGTTCATTTTACAGACAGTTCTGTCTTTGAATTGTTTTGCATTTGTATTATCTGTGACACCCCACCCCCAGCTCCCCAAACCACCAAGCTACAATGTGAAAAAAAAGAAGCTGCTACCCTCACGTTTACTCCAAAGAGGTTTTTCCTGAAGAAGTAGCTCGGGACAAGAGCACACAGAATATTACAGTTTTCGTTCTTCAACTCAGAGCATCTGTGGAGACTGTGCTCCTGGAAGCCCTTGGGCTTTTGAGGCATATACATACATACATTTGCAATTCTCCATTATAGCCAGCTGACTAGGCTTCTGCCTGTCAGATCTTTGCAAACATAAAATCATGCTGAGGAAAAGGAAATGTAAGTCACACAAACCTGGAATGCCAGAGAGTGCCAGTGTGTGCCTAACAAAGTGGGTTATGGGAGAGTGATATGGGGAGCTTGTGCTGTTGTCATTCAAAGTGGGTCAGTTCTTCAGGGCACCTTACCAACACTTGTATTTTGAAGACTCTTCTTGAGTACCCTTATAAAAGGATAAAAATCACCCATCCTGAAAGTGATTTCTTAGGTGAGATAAGGTCCCAGCTGAAGCAGCTCCATTGGGGCCCCTCCCTGGAGCATCTGTGAACCTGACCAGGGCCCATGGTGGTGTATGCTGTTGGCACCCAGTCCCTGGGGTGCACAGCATTCTTCCAGAGGGGATGCAAGGCCGGAGGTGAGCCAGGAGAGTTTCCAAGATCTGACAAACATGGGTCATTCCATTTTTTATTTGTAGATAGAACAGGCAGGACAGAGTGACCTTAGCAAGAATGGAAATTTACTGTGGTTTTCTTCCTTTAGCATTTGAAGATCTGTGATGATAAAATAATGTAATTGCAAAATAGTTTCCTTCATTTCAAAAGTACAACTTTCTGATTCTCCTTTGTTTTTGAGGGATGTGTGTGTGTGTATGTATGTATGTATGTATGTGTATGTATGTATGTATTACTGAAGGCATTTTTAATCCATTTCTTGAATTTTGAAGTGTGGCACAATCCGAGTTTTTGAAAGTCATGTAAAATACAAGAAAAATACAAATAACTATGAGAGGAATAAAATTCTGTGAAAATAGCCCATGAAAACTGCAAATTTAAGATACTAATTTCTCTCGATATACATACACACATATATGTTTGTATTTCTCCTTCTATAGGTGGAGAACTGCCAGGAAGTAGAAAAACTGTAATAAATATAGTAAATTTTTACCATAAGAAGGGACAGATGATTAAATTTTCATACCCTTCAAATGCTGGAGAATCGCTCTCCTTTGTATTTGAAATTTAATAAAATTCCAGCCAACTGGCTTTAGTTTAACAAACAAATATTTATTGGGAACTTGCTGTCTGAGCAGCTTGGGGACAGAAAGATCAGAAAGACAAAGCTCTCATCCTCAAAGCTCATCGTCCATTAGGGAAAATGGATAAGTGGCAAATGCTTACGTAAGACAATCTGATCAACTCTCAAATCAGGTCACATAGACATTGCTATGGTGTATGTGCCTCGTGCAGACAAACTAGGGATCAAAGACAGCTAGGGGCAGAGGCCAGCTTCCAGTTGTGCTTAAGAGGATGCACAGTTGACAGGTTAGGGATGGGATGTGAGGAGGAGGTTGGGTGAGAAGGATGGGGTGCAAAGAAAAACATAACGGACAGTAAGGGCCAAGACAGAAGATGGAGTCATCAAGGAGGGCGTGAAGACATAAAAGCTTGCAGGATGTTGGAAACAAAGCCCAGCTTGCCCAGCATGCGGGGAGGTTAAAGAGAAGGGACATTACAAAGGTAGAGTGTGGTCTGGGGTGTTGTGGCTAAGAGTTTGGGCTCGTTCTGAAGGTCATGGGGGATTGGCTGGAGAGATGACTCAGTAGCTAAGAGTTCTTGCAGAAGACCTGAGTTTGGTTCTCATCACCTTTGTTGGGAGGCTCACTCTGCCTGTAATTCTAGCTCTAGGGAATCTAATCTGATGACCTCTTCTGGTCTCCATAGGCGCTTGCATGCACACATGCATACCCACATAATAGACATGCATACACAAGCACACACATATAAATTTTTTTTGGTCTTTTTGAAATAGTGTCTCCCGGAGCTCACTATGTAGACCAGGCTGGCTTCAGTCTCACAGAGATCCACCTGCCTTTCCCTCCCAAGTGCTGGTATTAAAGGTGTGCTCCACTATGCCTGGCATACATATAAATTTAATTCCATTGGAGCTGTTTGAGATAAGGCAAAGAGAGCTCTAAGTGCAGGGAAATGAGGGTACAGGGTGCTTGGGAGAAAGTCAGGGATTTGTTGTTACCCAGGCTTGCCTGGTGTTCTGTGAGGCATCAGCCATGATAGCCCCTCCATCATCCTGAAGAGTGATTCATCCACAATTTCAGTCTTTACTGTATCTAACCCCAGAGGGAGATCATGGACCCATGTGAGTCACACACAGATTTAAATTTCTGAAACCTGTGTAATATAGCTTGTACATCCTGGACTGTGAATCACATCCTTATTTTGTCTCATCAACTGTTTCCGTGGATCTCTCCTGTCAGAGGTATTTGCATTTTTATTATACTTTCTATGACTTTTTTTTAATTGATTTTATATGTATGGGTGTATTGCCTGCAGGTGTGTAAGTGTACCCATGTCATGCAAGCCCTACAGAGATTAGAAGAAGGTGTCAGATCCCCTGGAACTGGGTTAGCCACCATGTGGATGCTGAGAACTGAACCCAGATCCTCTACAAGAGCAGCCAGTGCTCTTATCTGCTGAGCCAGCTCTCCAGGCCCCATACTTTCTATGACTTTCAAACTTGGATTGCTGCCTGTGCTGTTATTCTATGCCAAGACTAATTTTTTTAACTCACTAGGATTGTTCCCCAAATTCAGGGACGGGTTCCAGAGGTCCTTCTGTGCCACTTTACTGAAGCGCTTCTTTCCCTCCCCTATGGTCAGTTATAGTCCCATTCCATAGACTCATCCTTCCACTTTTGAAATAAATGTATTTTGGTGTATTCTAAAGCTGCCAATGTCTGAGTAGGAGTTGTTCACCAAAAGAAGTGATTTTTAAATAATTTAAACAATAAATTTTCATTTATTAAAAATCAACTTTTGGGGGGCTGGAGATATGGCTTAGTGGTTAAGAACACTGCTCTTGCACAGGACTTGGGTTCAATACTCAGCACCCACATGGTGGCTAACAACCATCCATAGCTCTAGTTTTGGGGGCTCCAACACCCCTTTCTGACCTCCATAGGCATTGCATGACATGAATGCCCTTACATACGTGCAGGCAATGTACTCATACATAAAAAAACAAGACTAATAAATAAAATATTAAAATAAAAATCAACTTTTGGGGCTAGAGAGATGGCTCAGTGGTTAAGAACACTTATGGCAGGCTGGGCTCACACCTTTAACCCCAGCAGTCAGGAGGTAGAGGCAGACAGATCTCTGTGAGTTCAAGGCCAGCCTGGTCTACATAGCGAGTTCCAGGCCAGCTGGGGCTACAGGGAGACCCTGTCTCAAAAAGACCGAAAAAAGAAAACACTATGGCTCTTCCAGAAGACCAGAGTTCAGTTCCCAACATTGATGTTGGGCAGCTCACAACTACATGTAACTCCAGATCCAGGCGATCTGATCACCATCTTCTGGCCTCCATGGACACCTAGATTCACATAGACATATACATACATGCATGCACAGGGATAAATATGAAAAGTAGTTAAAAATCAACTTTTAGTAATGCTTATTTTGAAACTCACATGTAAAATGCAAGACAGAAGCCTTCCCAAACTCCAGGTGGAGCGACCAACATTCATTCTGACGTGAGAACTCTTACAACAATCACACTGAGTAAAAGTCCTGCATGTAAAGCAACCACAGCTCTGGTAAGGTTGTGGGTGTGTGCATACATGTCAGAATCCACATATTGTACATACTCATCTTGTCAGATAGAAAACAGGAAACAGGGGCTTGTCCTCCATTCACAGATGAGTTTGAGCACCAGCTCTACATGACCCCTCTGTTCCCACAGAACACAGTTCTTTCACAAGCAGAGAAACTTGGTCAACTTTATCAGTGGCTCCTTAGGATGCTGACAGTTAGTGAAGCAAGTTCCAAAAAGGTTGCTTAATTCACACCTAGGAATGCGGAGAGAGAAGGTGTCGTTTTTCTCCTGTAAAGCGAAGAGAAATGTTAGTTGAGGGCTTTTTCTGGCTGGCACAAAGAGTAAGGGTTTGTAAGGTGCATTTTAATGTCCCCCCAAACATTTGCCACTGATTCGTCTCTACTGAGTCTTTTGCACTTGAGATGGGCTTTGTCTATGGAGGGAGGGTAGGTCTTTATTTTTCAAAAAGAAAATGAACTTGTTACCCTGTTATAAAAATCATACTTTCTTAATACATTATCATGTAAGGCATACTTTCTTAGAAAAATAAATAATACAGAAACTCATCAAAGTTATTTTAGGGAAAAACTTATCATACAGAAATATCACTGCCAGGGCTGGAGAGCTGGCTCAGCGGTTAGGAGCACTGGCTGCTCTTGCAGAGGACTCGGGTTTGATTCCCAGGACCTACATGACAGCTAACAACCATCCATAACTCCAGTTCCAGGGGATCTGAGACCCTCTTCTGGCCTCCATGGGCATTGCATGACACAGGTGCACTTACATACATGCAGGCAATACACTCATACACATAAAAAAACTAATGAATAAAATTTAAAAAGAACTATCACTGTCAAGAGACACTTCCAGATTTTTCTATAGTATATACACAATACTATCAATAAAAATTAAATCATAGCTTAATTATTTTGTTTGCTTGTTTGTTAACTTGTTTGGTTGGTTTTGTTTTTTTGCATTTTGAGACAGGGTCTTATTCTATAGCCCTGGGTACCCTGGAACTCACTGTGTAGACCAGGCTAGACTCAAACTCATAGCTGTCTTTCTGCTTCGGCACCCCCAAATGCTAAGGTTACGGGCATGAGCCATCATGTTTGGCTCATAGCTGGTTTCTGTAGCATACTATGGTTTTAAATGTTTGACTTATTAATTTTATGTATATGAGTGTATTGCCTGCATGTATGTAGGTGCACCCATGTTGTTCAGTGCCCACAGAAGTCACAAGAGGGCTTCGGATCCCCTGGAACTGGAGTTACAAAGGGTTATTAGCCACCATGTGAATGCTGGGAATTGAACTCAGGTCCTCTGCAAGAGCAGCCAGTGCTCTTAACCGCTGAGCTCATTTTAGCTTGGAAAATAATCCCAGAGGCAGTGTCCACCTTCCTCATGCTCAGTCCTTACTTTTCCCATCAGGTATCAGAGTAACACAGCTTCTGATGTTCTTGAAACAATCACCAACATTCAACCCAAAGAGAGTGGAGGTGGCATGGGCGAGACGCGCGAGGCCATTGTGTACCGGCTATCTGAGGACATGCTGAGCAAGCTTCCCTCTGATTATTTGCCTCACGAGGTAAGCCGTGCCCTTTCCACTGGGTAGGATCCTGAAAAGAATCTATCTAAGCTATCTATCTATCTATCTATCTATCTATCTATCTATCTATCTATCATCTATCTATCGTCTATCATCTATCATCTATCTATCATCTATCTATCATCTATCGTCATCTCTCATCATCTATCATGCATCTAGGACATGCTGAGCAAGCGTCCCTCTGATTATTTGCCTCACGAGGTAAGCCGTGCCCTTTCCACTGGGTAGGATCCTGAAAAGAATCTATCTAAGCTATCTATCTATCTATCTATCTATCTATCTATCTATCTATCTATCATCTATCTATCGTCTATCATCTATTTATCATCTGTCGTCATCTATCATCATCTATCATGCATCTATCTATCTATCTATCATCTATCTATCTATCGTCTATCATCTATCTATCTATCTATCTATCTATCTGTCTGTCTATCTATCTGTCTATCTATCTATCATTATCTATCTATCTATCATCTATCTATCTATCATCTATCATTATCTATCTAGCATCATCTATCATGCATCTATCTATCTATCATCTATCTATCTATCGTCTATCTATGTATCTGTCATTCTATGTACCTATTTATAATTTTATTTATCTACCTATTATCTATCTATCTCTCTATCTATCTATCATCATCTATCATCTATCATCTATCTATGTATCTACCTATCTATCATCTATCTATCTATCTATCTATCTATCAATCATCTATCATCCATCTATCATCTATCATTATCTATCTAGCATCATCTATCATGCATCTATCTATCATCTATCATCTATCATCTATCATCTATCTATCATCTATCTATCTATCATCTATCTATCTATCTATCTATCTATCTATCATCTATCATCTATCTATCTATCTATCTATCATCTATCTATCTATCATCTATCTTCTATCTATCATCTATCTATCATCTATCTATCATCTACCTTCTCTCTTCTCTCTCTCTCCCTCTCCCCCCCCCATTCCTTCTTTGTTTTGGGCTTGTTTCGGGCTTTCAGCCTTCTCCTCCTCACTCAGGTGTAGCTCCTGTACTTGGTTTTCTCCTCTCCTTTGCCTTCCCTGTACCCCTTTCCTGTCTCCGTGTTCCTGTCTCAGGAAGCCCAACATCTTGCCGCTGTGCTCTATTAATTCCTCCCTATCTGTTGTACCCAAGCCTGCTTTGTTCTTCAAACTTACCTTTCATTTTTTTGTCCTGCCCCATGCCTTTCCTTCCGTTTCTGCCAGGGATTAGGAGACTGTCTTCATTTCATTTCCTGTTGCTGTGATAAAATGCTCTGGCAAAAGCAACTTAAGAGAGAAGGAGTTTATGTGGCTCTTGAGTCCAGGTTAGAGTCCATCACTTGAGGAAAGTCAAGGAGCAGAAAGTTGGAGCAGCTTCTCACTTAAGACCCGAAGTTCAAGAGCAGAGAGCAGCGAATTAGTGCACGCATGTAGAGCTCAGCCTGCCCTCTTCAGCCTTACACAGTTCAGAATTCCCTTCCTAGGGAATGGCGCTACCCACAGTGGGTAGGCCCTCTCATATCAATCAGCATAATAAAGCCAGTCCCCAAAGACATGCCCATAGACCAAATACTCTAGACAATCCTTCATTGAGACTCCCTTCCCAGATGAGTATACATTGTACCAAGTTGACAATTAAAACTAGCCATTGCAAGAGATTGGTCTCCATCACACTGGCCTGTGGGCATGTCTGTGGGGCATTTTCTGAATTGCTAATTAATGGAGGAGGGCCTGCCTAGTTTATTGTGGGTATGCCACCTCTGGACAGGTGGGGCTGGGCTCTATACGGCAGCTGAGCCAGCCAGGGGGAAGAGCAATTAACCACATTCTTCCATGGTCTCTGCTTCAGTTTCTGCTCCAGGTTCCTGCCTTGGGTTCCTTCCATGACAGAACTATAACTTGCAAGCCATGTAAAACCCTTCCTTCCCCAAGCTCTTTTTGGTCAGTGTTTATCACAGCAACAGAGAGATAGGATAGGCAGCAATAATTTTCCATTTCTTCAGCCTCCCGCATGCTACCTGTTTACCTAAATCAGCTTTTCTCAATTTTCATTTTGTTTTGATTTGGGGGACAGGGTTTTGCTATGTAGCCCAGGCTGGCCTCAAACTGGTGATCTTCCTGCCTCATCTTCCCAAGTGCTAGGTTCTAAATGTATGGAAGTAGACACGGCAAAGTCCACTGACCAAACAACTCCATCGGGGTGGGGGGTAGCAGTTTATTTGAGAGCAAACAGACCGCTGGGCTGCCTCTCGGGGAGCAGGGAAACAGCAGCAAGCAGGGGAGTCAGACATCTTTTATAGGTAGTTAGGTGCTTCGGTAACTTTCTGTGACATAGTCTGGGCCGTTTAGTTCAGGATTGGCTGGTCTCCCAACAGGCAGAGGGACTTACCCAGGGCTAAGTTCAAACCCCCCGTTTTAGAATGTTGGGAGCTGTGCTGCCATTTTGGGAGTTTGCCAGGAGCCTAACAATGGACCCAGCTTCAATTTTTCTTTTTTTCTTTTTGGTCCTTTTGAGAGAGAACTCTGGAGTGGAATGAGTTACTCTTTTGGAAGTCTCTTTAATATCTGGCTCAGTTCTCAGATGTGGGCTGTATTCTCAGGTGACTTCTGCATTCAATCTGTTAATATCCTGTGTTGTATAGCTCCTGATGAACTCCACTCATGAGAGGATAAAAGAATCAACTAGCGTGTTAATGTATGGAAAAAAAAAGAACACAAAGATTAACCCATAGACCCTCCATGAGGACTCTGGGGGTCCTGCAGCATCCCAAATGTCACTTTGAGAGCTGCTGGTATAAATGTATTTTAAAGAATGCTAAAACGTGTGGCCGGTCTGAAAAGTGCTGTCAAGAATACTCCTACTTTGTACAAGAAGACAGGGCTGTGCCCTCTGACCACCCAGGCTCCCTTCTCTCCTGGTTCTCAACTTCCATCCCATACCCCTCCTTCTCATGAGTCTTAGACTGGGCTGAGTGAAATTTATCTACGGGTGGGAAAAGGTCAGAGGCAGATGTTCTGAGGCAGGTGTAATGTGGTTCTGTGCCTGGGCTGTTCTGCATCCCAAGTCTACCTGTCTACAGGACTCCACCCACAGCTGGAACAGGAAGTCATGGTTCAGGTGGTAGACTTTATTAGCGGCATGTCACATGGGTCTCTTGTCCTGTCTCTCCCAAAGTTTACCATAGAAATACTGTATTTGGCCGGGTAAATGAAATGCTAATCAAATCACTTACGTGCGGATCTAAACACAGAAGTCTGATTACCATAAACACAGTAACTTATCTGATGTTGACTGTGTAGCAGGATTCCCGTGCCGAGCTTTGTTTGACCACACTACTGACTGCGTCTCCCACTCATTTTTCCTTTGTCATCCTTCAAAACTTAAGAACAGTGAAAATTTGTTTTTTGAGCATTATTTTCTATCATACTGTTTTGTTGTTTCCTTTTAAAAATTCCTTCCCAAAGTAATTCTTCCATAAGGCTCCCACACTGTTACAGTTATGTATCAATCTCTAGGCCTTAAGCTATGCTATATTTAAAAAAAAAAAAAGGTTCAAAGTTAGGCATGGTGGCATAAGCCTTTAACCCCAGTGCTTGGGAGGCAGAAACGGGAGGGTGGGGATCTCTGGGAGATAGAGAGCAGCTTGGTCTACTGAGCAAGTTCCAGCTGACACTACAGGAAAAAGGAAAGATTCGAAAATCTTTAAGTGCGAAACAGAGGTGCTGGCAATTTGATATTCATATTTTTTTTTAATTTAGCCGTTTTTATTTTACTTGTATGAGTGTTTTACCTGCCTGTATTACGTGCCCCATCTACATGTACTGTCCAAGGAGGCCGGAAGAGAGCATCGAATCCTCTGGAACTGGAGTTACAGATGGTTGTGAGCCACTATGTGGGTGCTGGGAATGGAACCTAGGTCCTCTGGAAGAGCAACAAATGCTCTTAACCACTTGAGCTGTCTCTCTAACCCAGATTTGGTATTTAAGATGCTTAGCGCATTCCAGCTATGGATAGATGTCCTGTTTACTCCAATCATACGTGAAATATAATCAATATTAAAATTATGTTTTCTAGGATGCTTCCCCCATCTGTTTTTATCTTTAAATTATTTTAAAAAATGGACTAGAGTCACGGACTCAAGTGATCCTCCTGAGTAGCTAGGATCACAGGTACAGTACACCATGCCCAGCAAGGTTTCCTTTTAAAACCTCAAGCCTGGGGGGCTGGAGAGATGGCTCAGTAGTCAAGAGCACTAGCTGCTCTTGCAGAGGACCCAAGTTGGGTTCCTAGCATCCATGCCCAGGGACTCACAATCATTTATAACTCTAGCTCCAGGGGATCCAATGCCCTCTTTTGATCTTTGTAAGTAACTACATGCACATACACATACACATAAATTAAAAAAAAAAAAAGAAAGGGGGGGCTGGAGAGATGGCTCAGTAGTCAAGAGCACTAGCTGCTCTTGCAGAGGACCCAAGTTGGGTTCCTAGCATCCATGCCCAGGGACTCACAATCATTTATAACTCTAGCTCCAGGGGATCCAATGCCCTCTTTTGATCTTTGTAAGTAACTACATGCACATACACATACACATAAATTAAAAAAAAAGAAAAGAAAAAGAAGTTCTAAAGCCAGAAGTGCAGGAGGAAACCTGAAGGTCAAATGTGGAATGGGGTCAGGGACCCCTACTGGCCAGCTGGCTGTGCTGTTAGGACTATTTGCTCTACCTGCTTAGGTGGGCCCACTTAGGCGGTTGAGTCTTATGTCACTGTTTTCTTCCTCTTTCCCTCGCTGGAAAGGATACAGCTGTTGTAGGGCTCATTACTGGAGGACACTTCTCAGCAGCCTGGGTCTCAGGAAGGGGTGTGGTGTCTGCAGCAGAAAGACCCACAGCTACTAGCCTCCTGGTGATTCTTCAGCCTGATCATCGTGTTAAATCTTCTCCTGTTCAATGTCTCCATCTCCCTCCCATTGTGACATCTCTTGGACTGTGACCGGAAGAAAGTTTAAGCCCCCTTATGTATTCCTGCCAGTATTTGTAGTCAATCATTTCTTGGCATATAACACTAAACCAAAATGTGAATGCATATTGACTTATTTCCCAATAATCTTTATATTTTATTGTTTCCACAATAAGAGGATTTGGTATTGATCTCTTTCACATGGTCAATAAATGATATATGACCAGGAACAAGCAGCAGGTGCCTAGTGGCTCTCCTACAAAGTCAAATATTTTCATTGATTAGGGAAAGGTCTTTTTAGCCACTGCAGTCGAGGCAGCCATGATTGTAGGGAGCTACAGTTAATTGCATTTGTTGGTAACTACTTTGTAAAGATTTTGGCTATATCAACTTTTTGTGACATTTCTCATAACAACTTTGTAAGCATAATGGGAAAAATGGTCCCAGTGTGCTCTTAGAAAGGTTACATTGCAAAAGAGTATTTATCTGACACCCAGTCCTTTACCATTTGAAAGGGGAAAGAGGCACAATTTTATTTCAGCTTTTTAAAGTACATTTCCAATTATCAACTAAGTACAATCAGTAGGAAATAAAAATCATTTTCATTGAACAGTAGTTTTTGGAGCTCAGAAAATGGAGAATTTAACAGCCAGTTTGGTTCTGCAAGAGAGATTTTAGCTTTCCTTTGGTCTGGTAGAGACACACACGAAGGAAAAGAATTGGGAAAGGACAGGTCATTGGAAGAGAAATGATAAATGATTTTAAAGTTTTTTTTTTTATTGTACCATACACTTTGTTTTAGGTGAAAGCTCGTTTGCAAAAGATGGGGCCCCTTAATTCAATGAACATATTTCTTAGACAAGAAATTGACAGGCTGCAGAAAGTCATCTCAATACTTCGGGTTAGCCTGGGTGATCTAAAACTGGCCATCGAAGGGACAATCGTCATGAGTGAGGTGAGCAGGCACTCCCATTTTTCAGTCGCCATTTCTATTTTTTTCTGTGTGTGAGTATGTAAGCAGACATGTTCCTCTGTGTGTGGGTGTGCATGCTGAGACCCAGATGTCATTCCTCAAAACACTATCCACATTTTGTTAGGTCTCATTGGGACCTTGGTCTTGCCAATTAGGTTAGGCTGGCTGTCTGGTGAACCCCAGTGACGCTCTTGTCTCTGCCTTCCCAGTGCTGGGATTACAAGCATGCACCACCACATCCAGGTTTTTTATGTTGGTTCTGGGACTCCAACTCGGGTCCTCAGGCTTACAAGGTAAGCACTTTACCAACTGAGCTATCTCCTCAGTCCCCTGTTGCTGTTTCTTCTTCATGTAGTTTATTAGTATTATTTTTATTTTATGTATACGAATGTTTCTTAACTTTAATTAATGTGCATGTGTGGAAGAGGGTTATGCACAGAAATGCAGGTGCTTGCAGAGGCCAGAAGAGGGCATCAGAGTCCCTGGAGCTGGAGTCACAGGTGGTTGTGAGCCACCTGCCATGGGTGCTAGGAACCAAACCTAGCTATTTTGCCAGAGCAGTGTGTCCCCTTAAGCACTGAACCCTCGCTCCAGCCCTTTATTCGTGTATTCACCTTATCTTCTTCAGAACTTGAGAGATGCCCTGGACAATATGTATGATGCTCGCATACCTCATATCTGGAAGAGAGTGTCCTGGGATTCCTCCACCCTGGGCTTCTGGTTTACTGAACTTCTAGAAAGGAATGCTCAGTTTTCGACTTGGATATTTGAGGGGAGACCTAATGTGTTCTGGATGACAGGCTTCTTTAATCCCCAAGGTAGGTGCTCACTGGCAAGTGGGCTGACTTGGAGGTACTGGTGTGGTTGGAAGACAGCACTCCCTGGTAAATGTGTACCACATAAAGCAATGTGGGGGTACAGCTGGCAGGAGCTGGGGACAGCTTTTCAGGGACTGGAGAACATGGATAATCCTTTCTTTAATAAAGTCCATCAGAAATCTGTGATATTTCTTCCACAGCATAGTGGCCAAACTTCCCTTCTCCCATTCACTCACTTCAGCAAACTATGGCTTGTGGGGAGAAGTGGAAAGAAAGAAAGAAGAAAGAAAGAAAGAAAGAAAGAAAGAAAGAAAGAAAGAAAGAAAGAAAGAAAGAAAGAAAGAAAGAGAAAGAAAGAAAGAGAGAGAGAAAGAAAGAGGAAGGAAGGAGGGAGGGAAGGAGGGAAGAAAAGAAAACAAAAACTCTCAAACTTTAGTTCTGAAATGTTTGTGAAAAAGCCAAAAAAGGGTTGAAAGATTGTCTTGTTTGGAAAGTCCTTGCCTTGCAAACATGAGGACCCAAGTTCGATTTCCCATCATCCACATAAAAAACAAACAAAAACAACCCAGAGACAATGGTGCACACCTATAATCCCAGCACTAGGGAGGGCTTGGAGACAAGAGAATCGTAGGGACTCAAGGGACAGGCACTCTAGCCAAATCCACTAGATAGCACTCACCTCTCTCTCTCTCTCTCTCTCTCTCTCTCTCTCTCTCTCTCACACACACACACACACACACACACACACACACACACACACAAATAATAGATAGTGCCAAAATATGAAGCACCAGGTAATGCACCAAAAATTGTTGCCCTCGTGTCCTAGTTTGTTTCTCCATTGATGTGACAAAACACTCTGACCACTAACAACTTGTGGAGGAAAAGTGTTTATTTCTTAGGTCACAGTTCATCAGGGAGCCCAAGTTAGGAACTCAGGGCAGGAACCTGGAGGCAGGAGCTGGAGCACAGGCCATGGAGGATCACTGCTTACTGACTTGCTCCCCTGGCCCCTGCTCAGCCTGCTTTCTTATACAACACAGGCCCACCTGCCCAGGGGTGGCACCACCCACACTGGGCTGGGCCCTCCCACATCACTCAACAATTAAGAAGGTGCCTTGTGGACATGGCCACAGGCCAGTTCAATGAAGGCAATTCCCCAATTGAGGCTCCCTCAACCCCGGTGTGTCACTAAGTTGACACGAAAGCTGCCCAGCACACCTGGGTTAGAAAGTTGACTGATTTTAAAAATTCAGTGAGCTCTGGGGGTCTTTCTTCCCTCCCCCTGAAAGAGGAACTTGACGTTCTGTTTCATTCATCCCTTCATTCTAGAAATGTTCACTGAACATGTTGCCCACTTGATGCCATGGAGCTCCTAAGGTGTAGAAACCCAACCATTTTTTTGCAGGCAGTTTTATCTCAAGCAATTCTCAGCCAGAAAGAAGGGATTTGGGCTTCTTTCTGGCTCGGCATCTGATATCTTCATCTGCCATACAAGTTAAAAAACATTCACAGATATTGATTTAACATGAATTACTGTTACTCACAGCAACATGAGTAAATCTTAAGAAAATAATGTTGAATGGATGCAGCCAGACAGAAAACTTCACATCCCACATATGTGCTAGTTAGTTTTGTCAACTTGACATGAACAGGAGTCACCAGGGAAGAAGAAGCCTTGGCTGAGGAATTTTCCAGATCAGATTGGCCTATGGGCATGTCTGTGAGGCATTTTCTTGTTGGTTGGTGTGGCAGAGCCCAGCCCATTGTGGCGATACCATTCCCTGGACAGGTATGCCTGGGCTGTGTAAGAAAAGTAGGTGAGGGGCTGGAGAGATGGCTTAGCAGTTAAGAGCACTGGCTGTTCTTTCAGAGGACCTGGGTTTGGTTCCCAGCATCCACATGGCAGCTAACAACTTTCCATAACTCCAGTTCCAGGGAATGCCACGCCCTCTTCTGTCCTCTGTAGGCACTGCATGACATGGTGCACTTACACACATGCAGGTATAACACTCATACACGTAAAATAAAAATAAATAAGATTTTTAAAAAACAAAAGAAGCTGAATATGATCCTGGAAGCAAGCCAGTGTGCAGCCATTCCTCCAGGTCTCTGCTTCTGTTCCCTGACTCCAGGTTTCTGTCTTGAGTTCCTACCTTGGCTTCCTTCAGTGATGAACTGTGACATGGCATGTAGGCCACATAAACCCTTTACTCCCCTAAGTTTGTTTTGATCAATGTTTTATCATAGCAACAGGGAAATCAAGCTAGAATACGGTAGGAGCCCATTTATATAAGGGACAAGGACAGGCACGGTGGATGTAGGGTGCTAAAGGTCAGGATGGCCATCACCCCTGATTAGAGAAGGAACAGGGGGACATCTGGGGCCTGAGATGTGTCATTTCTTCACCCGCGTGTTGGTGACATAGCTGTGTAGCTATATGCTATAATGTGGTCAGTTACTTATAATAAATAATAATACAACTCTCATGCCTGTAAAGTATACATTCCGTTGCCCTCTGTGCACCCATGTTGATTTGCTCCATATATTTTCTTTTTTTTAATTTATTATTGTGGGAGGGTTATGTGTGTGTGTGTGATTGGAGGGAGGCACATGTGCAATGGTGTGTATGTGAAGGTCGGAGGACAACTTTGTGGAGTCGGTTCTCTCCTTCCACCTTTATGTTGCTTCTGGGGATTGAACTCAGGCTGTTAGGTTTGCTCTGCAAGCACTTTATCCCCTGAGCCAGCTCTCAGAAAAACTAACAAGCAAACAACCCCCCACAGGACGTTCCAAGTAGAGGACAGACCAAGGCAGGGGATGCCCAGGGACCCAAGGAGATGAGTGTGGCTTGAGCTCAACAAACAGCATTAGTGGTGAGATTGAAGCTAGAGTAAAAAGTCTTCCTACGGAGTTGAGGCTGCAGCATGAGGTAATGGGAAATTACTGAGGATCAGAAGACAGTCAGGAGACAGTTGACTAAAAGATGGTGGACCGGAGTAATGAAGCTCTTCCCAGGTCCAGGGAAGACAACTTGGGACCTAAACAAGGTACAGAGGGTAGGACAGAGGTGATGGAAGAGGTAATGCCTTGGACTCAGAGCAAAGAACAGGTTGAGGAGATAGAAACAGGACAGATTGGGCAGTGAGACAAGGAAGGCATTCATGAGGTGAAAGCACTTGGAAGGATGTGTGACAGATTTGGAGTGGAGCAGAGGCTTTGAAACTGTGAGGCTGTTTGAGTGCATTAAAAAACAATAATAGCGTTCAGTGTTGGATTGGTTTACCCCTGGCTTCCCATGTATACAAAAGACAGAGTCAAACACACATGTCATGAGCACACAAGTTCCTTTAGTGACTGGGTTTATTTTCCCTTTCTTGTTAAAAATGTAACTTCAAATAGCATCAAATAGCACTTTGAACTAATCTTTCATTGAATCAAGCTTTAGTGGTTTTGGACTAATCTTTAATTGTTCATATTTGTGAAGAAATAGTACAAAACAGAACAATGTTTAAAGACATGTAAAGGCTGTAGAGATGGCTCAGTGGTTAAAAGTGTGTACTGCTCTTGCAGAAGACCCAGGTTCTGTTCCTAGCACCCATGTCAGGTAGCTTACAACCACCTGTACTTGCAGCTCCATAGGATCTGATGCCCTCTTCTGGCCTCTATGGGCACTGCACACACATGGTGCATGTACATACATTCAGACCCACACACATACACATATAACAATTTTTTTTAATCTTCAAAAAAAATTTTTTGTCTTTCTTATGTAAACCAGGCTGGCCTCGATCTCACAGAGATCTGCCTGCCTCTGCCTCTTGAGTGCTGGGATTAAAGGTGTGCACCACCACACACAACTAAAATCTCTTAAAATATTTTGTTTTTAATTATGTGTATGTGTGTGTCTATGTGTGGGTTTGTGCGTGTGAACGCAGTGCCCCTAGAGACCAGAAGAGGACACTGGATCACCTGGACTTGGAGTTACAGGGAGTTATGAGCCACCTGACATGGGTGTTGGGAATCAAACCTGGAGTAGCAATTGCTCTTAACCACTTAGCCATCTTTCCAGCTCCTAAAGCCAAAATCCCTGCCCCTACCCAGGGGGGTATGTTGATATGCATTTCAGCACCACCCACCAATAATACGAAATCCTTTCTCTTTTGTGGCGTTAGACATTGCTGTGACTGGCTGTGTCTTAGAAAGCCCACATTTAACCAACACCTTTGCAGACAATCAGGTCTGCTCTGCTATATGCATGTGCCCCCTTATCTATGATTGCTTCCTGCTCGGTGTTAGAAGCCTGGAGGTCACCTCTTCGTGCACAGTAATCACATCTTTGCTTCCTTTTCCTCCTCTTGACACAGGGACAAATTACGTTCCTGTTCCACATCAGTTGGTCAAATCTGAAAAGCAAAAGGCTTTACAGCCCTGTTCTCAAGCACGTTGGCCACAGTGTTCACACAGATAATGGTCCATTGACACCACCAAAAGATTCCACAGTGTGGATCCATCTTTTGAGTTTTCTGTCTTCTAACCCAGTCACCAGCAATAAAATAATCTTGTCCTTTAGTTCAAATCATTTAAGTAATCAGCTTTAAAAATGGCCTCCCCAGGGCAGGGTGTGATGGCAGTCCCCTCTAATCCCAGCAGTCAGAATGCAGAGGCAGGTGAATTTCTGTGAGATCCAGCCTAGCCTGGTTTACATAGTGAAGTCCAGGCCAGCTGGAGCTACAGGGAGACCCTGTCTCAACCTTCCCCAACTCCATTACATTGAAGTAAAACACAGTGAGGTCTGCATGGAGGCCAAAGTTTCGTCACAAATATATGTAGTTTGGAGCTGGCAAGATGGCTCAGCAGGTGAAAAGCATTTGCTGCCAAGCCTGACAAACTGAGTTCAAACTCCACATGGTAGAAGAAGAAAACAAACTCCAGGAAGCTGTTCTCTGTCCTCCACATATGTGCTGTGGCGCATACACAGTCATACACACACCCACCCACACACACACACACACACACACACACAATGTAATAAGGAATTTAAAACCAAAATCTATAATCTCTATCATCTAGCTATCTAGTCAGATTGTAAAGATGGTAACACTCGAAAAGGTTTTATACACACGTGAGCATCTTTAGCATCTTATAATGTCTTATGGTATTTGATGCTATGTGCTGTGTATTTCCCGTCATTCCCAGAGTCACTTCTCCTTAGACTTAAGTGTCTCTGAGGTCCACACTACTTCAAGAATAGGTGACATACTTTATCCCCTCCCACTGTCGGTGTCCGACCTGGTGCCGTTTGCGTCTTCTTGTGATTGGCCTGATATTTTTGTCTGGTACACTTGAAGAGGCTGAGTCAGCCACTACAGAACTCACCTGGTATTTTCAGGCCCCCGTCACAATTAGGTCTGTAGCAATTGATGAACTCAACTGTGCGGGTAATTAGATTGGGTGATTAAAATGGTCACACTCTCTGCGTCGGTTGACCCTGTGCTGTTTGTTCCCTGGCATGATTTTCTCAGTTTGCCTCTTCACGGATTCCTCAGACTTAGAAAGCCTTTGTCCTATGCCGAGTTTCCTTGGAAGTCTGGGTGTGTGGAATTCACATCTCTTTTCTAAAAATACGTGTGTGTGTGTGTGTGTGTGTGTGTGTGTGTGTGGTGTTTCTGTATGTCCCCTACATGTGGGGATGTTTCTAAATGGGTAAGAATGAGTTGTAGCAAGTCTGACTTTCAGCCAGGACATCGACTGTTTTGCAAATCCTTCATATTAATAGACATATTTTGCCATTTGATGCTGGGTATGACTCACAGGTGTGCTAATGATGCCGCGGTGGCAGCTGGGCATGCTCCCAGGGCCTCACACCTCTATATTAAATTGAACCCTGCAGCAACAATCATTTCCCAAATGTTTAATTCAGTATGGAGGTTGGTGTCATTTAGATGCCAAGCTTCGTGAATTTTTTTCTTGTGTCCCCATGATCTGTGCCTGTCTATTGTGTTAGGTATCAACACTAACTTTCTCCCTCACATGAATCAAGATTTTTCACTTAGAGGTGCTGTTGCTGTAGCAAGGACATGGGTCACTTCTGTCTTATTATCTTGACCTGACGCCATGTGATTTCAGAGCAATGTCTTCAACTGGCTGCAATTCTGAATGTTCGTTTAGAGGACTTCTCTGAAAGGCACTGTTTGTCAGGGTGAAAGAAAAGCTGGTCAAGGGTTAACAGAGTTTCAGGCTTGGAAAGGAGCTGGAAAACTTGCTCCCCTCGTTGCAATTCCCAAGCATGCCACAATGCCACTGTTGGCTGCTCCCTGACATCTCTGAGCCCAAACCACAGAACTATGACTGACTGCATTGCTTAAAATACCTTTGTGGGCAACAAAGCATGCCTGCCTTTGTCTGAATGGAGCTTTGAGGCACCAGGCTCGGTCCTAGTCAGAGCCACATCTCTTAGAATTCTAGTCTTGTATGTGGCTACCTCCTGTCCAGTCCCTTCTAATCTGACCAGCTGTCATCTCTGTCCTGAAACCACTTTGTCCAAGGCCCCTGCACCTAATGGCCTTTCTGCTGTCTTCATTCCCTTCATGTTTGCTCTAATTTGCTTCTGTGTTGCTGTGATGAAACATTGACCAAAACCAACTTGGAGGAGAAAGAAGAGTTCATTTCATCTTAAATTTCACAGACCATCATCAAGGGCAGTCGAGGCAGGAACCTGGAGTGAGCTAAAGAGACCACAGAGGAACACTGCTTACTGGCTTGTGTCCCCTGGCTTGCTCAGCTACCTTTTTTATATAGCCCAGGTCTACCTGCCTAGGGATGGTACTGCCTACAGGGGACTGGGCCCTCCTATATCAACTCACAATCAAGAAAATGCTCCCACAGACATGGCCACAGGCCAGTCTGATATAGGAAATTCCTCAGTTAAGGTTCCCTCTTCCCAGGTGTGGTGTTGATGACTGAAGCCAATTTTGACAGATGCTAAGTCTGGAAACTTTTCAACCTTGGCCTTCACTTCTGCCCTCCCTTGACCCTCTTCCTGCTCTCAGCCTTCTTTGTGGCCTTTCTCAGGCAGGCTCTGCCCTTGGCCTTGGGGTCTCTTCATGGATGGCCTCAGCCATTCTCACACATGTTGCTGTTCATCTCTCCCTGTGACTGGCCCACTTCTAGCTGCTAATGAAGGACAATCCATCCTCCAGTGACCTCCCCAGAGCTGGTCATCCTCCCTGAAAACCATCTTCTTTGTCTCTTGCGTACCAGCTTCCCAACCACACAAAGTCTAGTGAAGGTACCCTCACCACCAAACAGCTTGGAAAAGGGGGTATAAGAGCACATGGGCCCCAGAGGACAAAGAGAAGGAAGAATCATAAGAGGTAACTGAGGCTGCCAGATGTCAAGCCAGATGGGCCCAAAATGGCTAGATAGATTTATCATCAAGATCACTGTTGCAATGGAAGTTGCAGTGGAGCTGGTGGGAGCTGGGCTCTGTGTGTGTGTATGTGTGTGTGTGTGTGTGTGTGTGTGTGTGAGAGAG
>NW_008343842.1:421055-425944 GCF_000622305.1 Nannospalax galili | reverse complement strand
GAGAGAGAGAGAGAGATTTCAGGGTGGGTGAGTGAATGAATTGAGGAAGTGGAAAATATGGGATTTATACGGTTGGTAAGGATGGTACTCTCAAGGACTCTGACGTTGAAGAGGAGAAGCAAGCTGGAAGACTGTTGTAAAAGGGATGCTTTCTCTTTTATTTTATGTGTATGAGTGTATTGCCTGTATATGTGTAAATGTACCCAGAAGAGAGGGTTAGATCCCTGGAACTGGAGTTACAGACCGTTGTTAGTTGCCATGTGGGTGCTGAGAATTGAACCTGGGTCCTCTGTAAGAGCAGACAGTGCTCTTAGCTGCTGAGCCAGTTCTCCAGCCTTTCTTTCTTTCTCTTTTAATGGTAGTCAAATACTGATGGAAGGAATCAGGAGTAAGGTGGGGGAGGACAGAGAGAAGAGGGGAGAGAAGTCAGAAGGGAGGGGAGAGAGAGAGGAGAGAGAGAGAGAGAGAGAGAGAGAGAGAGAGAGAGAGAGAGAGAGAGAGAGAAATTTACTCTAAAGATACCAGACAGATGTGGGAGGCATGTGTCACAATAGTTACTCTGGCAAGTAGAGGATGGAGGGACACCTGGATGCCTTTCCCTTTATAACAAGAACAGTACGGAAGGACTGAGCATAGATGCTCATTGTGGGTGAGCAGCGGAGGCTCATTGGCAAGCAATAAAGGAAGTTTCCATCTAATGCTTTTCTCTGTTTAAAGAAAGAGTCAGGGTCATCTTCAGAGCAAGGTTGGGGTCAAGGTTCTCAGAAATGGGCAGCCACTTACAGTGACTTCTGACCTTCACACGCATTTACATATATGTGTGTGCACAAACACCCCCAACTCATGTACAAACATATATGTCACACACAGTAGAGAGAAGCAGATGTTGGCAGGATGCTCAGTGTTTGGGGACAGAAGGTAGGAGTAAGGAAGGGGCCAGTGGCCAGAGTCTGGGGCTGTCAAGTCAGCAGAGACGTTCTCTTGAGGGATCAGGGACTGACTGGGAAGTGCTAGATGTTCCGTGTTGAGCTGGGTTCCATGAGCAAGAAGGTAGAGAGACTATTTTGTGCAGAGATGGAACCTCGGCGGAGGGAACAGTAGAAAGGCTTAGGAGGGAGAGAATTGAGAGTGGGGGTCAAGGGAAAGCACAGTTACATGAGAAGGCAGACTGTCAGGAATTACACTTCTGAACACCAGCCATGCGGTGTGGGGGAAGGTCGAGGATCCCAGCCTCACAGCCAGTCCTTCCCTGGGTCCTTGAAGGCACTGTCAGATGGATGAATGGCACTGCAGAGTCACCTATGTGTCTCCAGAGGCCCTGGAAAGAGCAAGCTCATCCTACTGACAGCCTACCGGATATTTCACTTGTACTCTGAGGCACTGCCCTTCCCACTTGTCAAGCTGGTTCTCAAAACAAATGTGGGTCAGCGACTGGCAAGTACCCTGTCTTACAAAAGCTTATGACAGAATGGCAATTCTCAGATCAGCTTTTCACAGAAGAATCACCCAGGGACACTTTTAATCCACACTAATGGTTGAGGCCCCAAGCCAATCATGTCCTAATCTCTGGGGTTAAGACCTCTAGACTCTGGAGTCTAGAATCTCTACAATCAGTTTTCTTAAAAGCTCCCTTAGTCATACCAATACGACAAGAGCCTTGACCTTAGATCTCTGCTCCTGATGTGTGGGTCTGCAGTATCCACTTCATGGAAATGCAGAACCTTCTTTCCCACTTGACTAACGTGCCCGGTCAGAAGCTGTGTGTT
Source organism: Nannospalax galili (assembly GCF_000622305.1). Taxonomy (NCBI): domain Eukaryota; kingdom Metazoa; phylum Chordata; class Mammalia; order Rodentia; family Spalacidae; genus Nannospalax; species Nannospalax galili. Next base: position 424,178 of record NW_008343842.1, on the reverse strand, counting down.
AACAAAAGCGCCTTCCTCAGGTGATTCCTGAGAGCATTACTGCTTGAGAGGTAGGGGCTGGGGAGATGATGGGTCAGTCAGTAACCTGCAAGCATGAGGACTGAGTCCAGATCTATAGCACCCATGTAAAAAGCTGAGCACAGCAGCATGCACCTGTGACTCCAGTGCTGGGGAGGCAGAGGCAAGGTGGGTCCGTAGAGCTTGATGACCAGCCAGTCTAACCAAACTGGCAAGCCCCATGTTCAGTGAGAGACCCTGTCTAAAAACATAAGATTGAGGGGCTAGAGAAATGGCTCAGTGGTAACAAGCACAGGCTGTTCCTGCAAAGAACCCAGGTTCAGTTCCCAACACCCACGTGGTAGCTAACAACCTTCAGTAACTGCAGTTCCAGGGGATCTGATGCCCTCTTTTGCCTCTGTAGGCACCGCATGACATGGGTGCACTTACACGCAGGCATAACATTCATACTTATTAAAAATAAAAAGATGGGGGCTGGAGAGACGGGTTAGTGGTTAAGAGCACTGGCTGCTTTTGCAAAGGACCCAGGTTTGATGCCCAGCGCCTACCCACATGGCGGCTATGAACTGTCCTTAACTCCAGTTCCAGGGGAATCTTCTGACCTCCGCGGCATTGCACGACACGGGTGCACTCACATACATGTAGGCAATACACTCATACACATAAAATAAAAATAATAAAGTATTTTTTAAAATAGATGGAAAACCATCGAAGATACCTGACTTAAATTTTCGCATCCCCATGTGCACACATGTGCATGCCCACCTGTGCACACACGTATGAACACTTACGCGCATGCACGTGCACACACGTAGTTGAAGAAGAAGCTGTACCTTCCAACAGCACTGCTGCCCAGATTCCCAACTCCAGCAATTCTGACTTCATTAGTCTGGACAGCGCTGCACTGGGCTTTCGAATTCACAGTGGTTTCAGACCTCTGCCTTACAGCATCCAGCAAAGACTTCCAAAAAGTGCCCAGTGCATTTTCATTCAGCAGCGCTGACCAACCTCAGCTTTGTTTAATCGTTTCTGCCCTTTTATTTAACTTACCAATGAACTGCATTTGCTTCCCATCCAGGGAAAAACTGCCTGTCATAAATTTGTGGCAGGAACATCATTTTTCCTCATCTTTGAATACGCTACAGGGAGGCGTGGTAATGGTTAAGACAAGAAATAGTGCACAACCCAAGGCCCGTAGCAACAGAACTGGCTCATTTGTTAAAGGGAAAAACAAGTCACCTAGGGACCTGGGGAGGTGGCCCAACCAGTAAAATGCTTGCAGTGCAAACCTGAAGACCTGAGTTCAAATCCCCAGCACCCACATAAGGCAGATGTGGTGGTGTACATCTGTAATCCCAGCACTGGGAGGCAGATCCTAGAGTCCATTGACTAACCAGTCTAGTTGGATTGGTGAGTTCCAGGTTCAGTGAGAGACTCTGTCTCAAAAAAATAAGATGGAGAGTGATTAAGGAAGATTTCTGACATCAGCTTCTGGCTTCCATATGCATGTATATACGACTACATGATCATGTACCTACACCACACACACATGTGAGCACACACATACACACGTCACCTATTATTGGTATAAGGTCATCATTACAGAATACTAACCCTTTATAAACTTGAGAAGAGCAACCTTCCTGATTAGTTTTTTTTTCATCTTTTCTAAGACCTTGTAGGGAACCACACTTAAAATACACCAAGACTTTCTTTAAGCCAGCTGATTGCACAAGACAAGCAGCAGAAATTAGTTTGCTGAAATGTTGAATTGCTACTTCTACAGGAATTAGCACATACAAGTGTTACTTTAGACCTGACTTTCCAAGGTGTAACCCTTGGTTAAAATGACTTTTAAAAATAACAATCTTGACAACTGTTTTAAAAATTCATTATGCTCTATGAATTTGAAGGGAAAAGTTTTAAGTATCTTATTCAACCCCATGTAACTCAGTTATTTAAATAGTCAAATCATCTATTTTTATATGGGTGGTTAGAGCTCATAAAGAATAGAAGGTTAGAATTACTGTTAAAGTCTTGCCCCAACTTTTTGTTTCTTCCTTCAAACACAGGCGCATATGAATCACTTTCAGAATGATTAAAACTAAATTCATGCCAAAGCAAAAGTGTTTGATTTTCAAAGTTTTTATAAACAAAACTATATCAATGGTCCTTTAAAAAATTATACAGGCAGCAGAAAGAAGAGATTATCATTCTCCTAGACTAGACACCAGTCTCCAAGAGAGATAGCCATTCATTTTCTTTGATTCAACAACAAATACTTAAGTAGATTAGACTCCATACCTTTTGAATATGACAAGATCACATTCTTTATAGGAAACCAAAACAAAATTATCAAGACTGGAAAAGAGGTTGGGGATGTAGCTCAGTTGGTAGAATGCTTGCTTAGCATGCATGAAGCCCTGGGTCTGATCCCCGGTACTGCATAAAATGGGCCTCATAGCACAGAATTTGAGAGGTAGAGACAGATGGACCAGAAGTTCAAGTTCATTCATGGCTGCATAAGGAGTTTGAAGCCAGCCTTGGATAGAGAGACTCTGACTCAAAAAATGGATGGATGGATGGATGGATGACAGGTGATAGAAAGATAAATGATAGATGATAGATAGATGATAGATGGGTGGATGGATAAATAAAGACATATGATAGATTATTGATGATAGATGGATAGATAGAAAAGAGATGATTTATAAATAAGATAATAGATCAATGATATATGGATAGATAGATAAACAGACATATAGATGATTGACTGATGATAGATGGATAGACAGAAGAGATGATTTATAGATAATATAGATGATAGATCGATGACAGATGAATAGATGATAGAAAACTATTTTATATATTTTTTTAAAATTTTACATGTATGAGTATATTATCTGCATGTAAGTTCACCTGTGTTATGCATTGCCCTCGGAGGTCAGAGAGGGCTTCCGTTACCCTGAAACTGGAGTTATGGATGGTTGTTAGCCACCATGTGAGTGCTTGTAACCAAACCCCAGTCCTCTACAAAAGCAACCAATGATCTTTCTTAACTGCTGAGCCATCTCTCCAGCCCCTAAATAAATATATCTTTGCAAT
>NW_008343842.1:407628-420109 GCF_000622305.1 Nannospalax galili | reverse complement strand
AGATGATAGATAGATAGATGATAGATAGATGATAGATAGATAGATGATAGATAGATACATAGATACATAGATACATAGATGGACAGATGGACGGATGGAGGGATAGATGGTGGAGATAGACAGACAGACAGACAGATACCTAGTTAGATTAGATAAATGGATAGATGGACAGACAGACACATAGATGATAGACTTTGAAAGATATGCTTCTCTTCTCCATGTTTTCATTTCTCACTCCCATTCTTGGGTCTCAAATATATTTACTTCACACTTTCTTTCTTAGTAGTGGAACTGACATGTGTCCTGGATTCCACCTGCTGGCATGCCAAGGGTGCCTCTTAAGCATAAGGAGACTTACTGTTAGAGTCTGGACAATGTCATGCATGGTCTCCAGTTAGAGACTAGACAGGAAATGGTCTCTCTCTAACTGCACTGGAGTTTTACAGAACTCTCTGATAATGACTGAAATCTCAGAAGTAGAAAAAAAAAAGAAATTCAGCTTCCTTCCTCTTCTGGCACTTGGGGCATGGTCTCTAGAGCAATATGAAGTGAGGTCAATTTGCAATTTAGTTGTAACTTAAAGTGTTATAGTAAAAAAGAATCAATTATCCAACCTGTGCGGAGAGCGGTTAAGATCAGAATTAGTGACTTGGAGATTATGACCTTGTAGCATCATAGATCAGTGGTGAATTTTAAAACATCATAAGTAGGATCAATTTAATTCCAAGTACTTGACTTGGATGTATGCTAATAGACTGCATGGATGGACACTGTTGAATGATGAACATGACGTTTTCATGGAATGACTTAGGAGGGTGAATTGGGTTCTCTTTTAGTTGTATACCACCGACCCACAAATACATGAAACATCTTGTTACTAAAACACAGGATCCCTGGTGTTTAAAATGGAAGTAAATATGTTCACCCGCTGATCAGACCACCTCCTGGAACTCCACGAGTGACCCAAGCCATGGCCAGCAGTAGCTGCCTGGTAGACGATCACTGTATTTCCAACCAACTGTAATTCATACCCCAAGATCATCTTTTTCTGGTCAATAGAGGGAGTTTCTTTTAGAAAGAACATAAAAGTTCTCCTTAAGGGGGCTGGAGAGATGGCTCAGTGGTTAAGAGCACTGGCTGTTCTTGCAGAAGAGCTGGATTTGAATCCCAGCACCCACATGGCTGCTAACAACTGTCTGTAATTCCAGTTCCAGGGGATCTGATGCCCTCTTCTGTCCTCCAAGGGCATTGCACAACACAGGTGCACTTACATGTGGGTAATACAGGCATATACATAAAAATAAATAAATATAAAATAAAAATATAACTGTAAATAAAATAAATATAAAAAAGATTCTTCTTAAGACTCCAGATCCTTTTTTTTATTTTTAAACTTTATTTTTTTAACGTATATGAGTGTTATGTCTGTATGTATCTAAGTGCACCTGTGCTGTGCAATGCCCACAGAGGACAGAAGACAGTGTTGGATCCCCTAGAACTGGAGTTACAGATAGTTGTTGGCCACCATGTGGGTGTGGGGATTCGAACCTGGTCCTCTGCAAGAGGAGCCAGGGCTCTTAACCACTGAGCCATCTCTCCAGCCCCTGTTATATTTGTAAAGATGTATTTTTATTTTTAATTATGTGTATATATGGGGGGATTGTACACGTGCATGCAGGTGCCCATGGAAGACAGTGACAGGCAGTTTTAAGTCTCCCAATGCAGTTGCTGGAATTGAACTTGGAACCTTTGAAAGAGCAGCCATCTCTACACCCCAACTCCCCCCGATCCTGCTTTAATTGAGGCACTGAGTGAGCTTTCTAAGATACACAAGCAGTCAAGTCATTTGCCTCCTCTAAATGTTCAGTTTCTTCCCGCCCCCAAAGAAGTAGCAGTGTGGGGCCAGCGAGTCTACTCAGCAGATAAAGGAGCTTGCCTCCAAGCCCGAGTTCAGTTCCTGGAACCCACAGAATGGAAGGAGAGAACTCACTTCCACAAGTTGTCCTCTCTCCTCTATACATGTTCTGTGACACGCATGTGCCTAAATAAATAAATAAATAAATAAATGTAATTTTAACGTCTTTAAAGAAGCTGGGTGTGGTGGCACACACTTTTAAGTCCAGCACTTGGGAGGCAGAAGCAGGCAGATCTCTGTGAGTTCAAGGCCAGCCTGGTCTACGTAGTGAGTTCCAGGACAGCTGGGGCTACAGGGAGACCCTGCTTCAAAAAGACCAAAAAAAAAAAAAAGAAGCAGTGTGAACACTGACCTACACATCCACCTCTGTTCCACCTTTACCTGTGATCACCTCACCTCACCTGTCATCCTAACCTTTTGTCTCTGTGCCTTTGCACAAGCTGTGCCTCCAGCTGGTCTGGTCCTGTCCAGAAAATTCCCACTCATCTTTTAAGAGCTGCAATCAGGGGCTAGAGAGATGGCTCTGCAGTTAAGAGCTTTTGCAGATGACCCAAGTTCAGTTCCCAGCACCCACGTCAGACAGTTTACAACTGCCTGTAACTCCAGCTCCAGGAAATCTGATGCCCTCTTCTGGCCTCTGCAGGCACTGCACATACGTGTACATGTATTCTCTCACTCATAAATAAAAACAACAAAAATAAATCTTAAAAAATTTGCATCCAACTTTCTCAGTCAGACCTTCCTGAACTTTCTTCACACCTTTGTTCATAACCGCCCTCTGGCATGCCTTCTTAGACTGAGCTCCTTGCATGCAGGTCCGGAGTGCCCTCTTGAACTTTGCTTTTAATGGTTTTTAAAAATATTTAATTTATTATCTTTATTTTGTGTATATGAGTGTCTTGCCTGCATGTATATAAGTGCACCCGTGTCATACAATACCCATGAAGGCCATAAGAAGGTGTCGAATCCCCTGGAACTGGAGTCAGAGACAGCTGTCAGCTGCCATATGGGTACTGGGAACCAAACCTGGGTCCTCTGCAAGAGCAGCCGGTGCTCCTGAGTGCTGAGGCATCTCTCTAGCCCCCCCAAATTTAAAAAAATTTTAAGAATTCCAGGTGTGTTGGAGAGATGGCTCAGCAGTTAAAAGCACTGGCTGCTCTTGCTGAGGACCCAGGTTCTGTTCCCAGCTCCCATGTCCAGTTCACAACCGCCTGCACCTCCAGTTCCGGGGAATGGAACACATATTTTGGCCCCCACAGACATCTGCACTCATATATGCACATACCCAGCCCCACATGTATATGCATAACACAAAATTAAATATTTTTTAAAGAGTGTCAAGGACATACCCCACTCCATATTTTTACCAGAGTTTCATGATTATTCAATGTTTACATGAAAGTCAAACTACAATAGGTAGGGCACAGACAACATTTACAGTTTTCAATCCATTTTGAAACTTAGGATTTTTTTTTTTAATATCAAATGCCACTCTCCAGGAAAAGTTTCTCTCATTGAACTGAATGGTATGATTCCTAAATATTAAGTTTGGAAAAAGGCCATGAGATATGGAGCTGCGTATTATCTTAAAATAACTTATTATGCACATTAAAACATGTAGCTTTCCTTTCCGGTGTGATTGCTTTGTTTGATCAAATTGAAAGTCAGGTTTCCTATTATGGCATTTATGTCTTATTTCCTTAGACTAAATGAAATTGTTCCATTATAGCAAATAGAAGCTTCGTAATGGTTTGATTTGAGTTTAATTGGAAGGCCATTTCTTAGAATACTTTACCATTCTGGTCACATATTTGATATTGTGTTTTTCAGTAGACACTATGAGCTAAGACTGGGTTGAAACCTTTATAAAGGACTTGAGCAGTTGGTATCCCCCTAGACTTTCAAACTTAGGGCCTGCTCTCATCAAGGTCCCTATAGAAACAAAACCCTAGAAGAGATGCCCCCCTGGGGCTTTGATCAGGATGTGCACACTGTTAGGAGACTGATAATAGCAAGTTTCCCTCAGCGTTACAGTCTCTGTGTTTCTGAATTGGAGTTCACCAAGACATCAGAGTCTTTCCTGTCTTTCTTAAGGTTTCCTCACAGCAATGAGGCAAGAAGTGACCCGAGCCCACAAAGGCTGGGCACTGGACACCGTGACCATCCACAATGAAGTCCTGCGGCAGACCAAGGAGGAGATCGCAGCACCCCCTGCGGTAGGTACTCTGGCAACAGCTCTGGAGATGAGGATGAAAATTCGAGTTCTGGTCAAAATTGACCTTGAGGGTTGAGGATGCAAATCATTGATCAAATACTTGCCTAGCATGCAAGGCCCTGCGTTCAATCCCCAGCACCACAAAAACAAATAAAATATTCAAAACTGACCTTGGCTTCCTCCGTGGAGTCCATCTGCTTTGCAGAGAGGATTTCCTTTGTGGTAACCGGATGACCTCAAGGCCAAAGCCTCCCACATCTGCTGAGTGGGAGTTTAGTGACAAGGTCTGGTGAGCCCAGGGTCTCCCCAGACCTTTGTAACTGCAAGTTATGCATGTGTTTGTTTAGAATTTCCATGTCTGCAGCTATTGCTCTGGGTCAGCCACAGGTCCCCTGAGACAGAAGGGGAGTGTTGCGGGAGGTGGATGCCTACTGGACTAACAGCTGGGAGCCCTGGGGTCAGTTCTCCCCCTGTCCTGTCCCTCTGTCTATTTTGGGACTCTGGGTTGGAAAGATGCTGTGTTGTGGGGAAAGCAGTCCTTCTGAGCCACGGCTTGGACGCTAATCTTGGGCAAATTATTGAATGATTTTTTTTGAACCTGAACTTCTTTACCTATAAAATGAATGTGACAATTCAACCTGTTTGAAGGAAATTATGAAGCTTTAAATCCTATTGTGTGGACTTAGTACCAGATCCAATATAGTCACTCAACAAATCCTAGTCCCTTTTCTCTTTTTCTGTTTACTCCCTCAGTTGCCAAGGGGGCTAGATCAGATGATTTTTCTCAGCTGTGGCCAAACTCGTTCCTTCAGTGTCCAGTAGGTTCCTAATGTCTCTCTGAGATCTCATCTTAAACACCTCTAACTCCTGTATTTTTCCCAGCCTCTCTTCATAGTAATTAGGGTCTTTCTATTATATGCCCCAGTGTTCTCTGAACTTAGGGTAATCTCCAAGTCACCTCCACCTATGAAGGCATTTATTACGACAGCACCCTGCTTCCTGGTACCAAAAATCTGTATTTGTTCCCTAAAGTATGACAACTGGGTGGCTAAAAGCGAGAGTACCTTGTTCCCTTACAGTCAAGAAGGTCAGAAGTCCCAAATAATGTAGTTCAATTGGTAGAGTGCTTGCCTCGCAAGCACAAAACCCTGGGTTTGATCCCTACCCAGCCCTGCATGAACTGGGTGTGGTGGTACACACCTCTAATCCCAGCACTCAGGAGGTGAAGGCCTGAGGAGCAGGAGTTCAAGGTCATTGCTGGTTACATAGCGAGTTCAAGGCCAGCCTGGGGAACATAAGACCCTGCCTCAAAACAGAACAAAATAAAGCAAATCAATGATTGGCAATGTTGATTGCTTCTTGATTTCTTCTGCTCCAAGAGAGAATCTTATATGAAATAAATAATGCCTCTCTCCTAGATACAGATGACTCCTGGCAGTCCTTGGCAAGATTGGTTGACTTTAGGCTACATCATTTCAGTGTCTTTCATCATAATTCCCTATGTGTCTCTCTGTGTGACTTCTCTTCAAACACACACACACACACACACACACACACACACACACACACACACACACAGTCAGTCATACATATTGGATTAAGGCCTGCCTAGACCCAGTACGCCCTTATTTAAACTAGTTACATTAGCAAAGCCATATAGTTGTATATAAGGTTCTGGGTTGACATAAATTTGGGGTGACACTATTCTATCTACCATGCCTTCTCACTGTGATTCTTAATGTCATAAAATTGAAAAGACCATAAAGAAGAACACAGTTGGCTGTAGGATTGTTCCCGGTAGATAACTGTTCATGTAGATAATTGTCAGCCACTAAGTTAATGATGGGAACCCTGATTCTCTTCGACTACCCAGCATCTCACTCTCCAAACATGTGCCTCCACTTGTGGTTCAAAATATATGGCCCTCATACAGTTAGCCTACAGGAAAGTCCTGGAAACCCTTTGCAGCTAATCTCCGTGTCCTTTATTATGAGCTACATCTATTTACCCAAGCCCGGATCTTCACTGGAAATGGAAAAGCAGTCTCCATCTTCAACTTGAATACACTTTATGAGCTTGAATGATTCTGGCCTTTTCTTGTTTTAATAAATCATGCTCTTTGGCCCCCCAGTGCCTGCAAGAGTTCAGACTCCACAGCTTGGCATGCAGACGATTCTACCACGATCAAGTGCTAACTCATTGTATAACCTTTGAACCCTCTAAGCAAATGTCTGCTTTTCTGCACCCATCCTGTCTTTCTTTGTGGCATTTCTCTACCCACTTCTCCACCGTTCCACAGCTGCAAACCTTTTGGGGCGCTCATTAAATCTGTGTCCTCCACAAACTCCCCTAAAGCTACAGCTCACGTGACTTTTCATGTCCAAAGTCACTGAGCTGACCCTCAGAACCCATCACCAGACAGCTCCATTAACAGGCGTATGCTGCCGTTCAGTTCTGATTTTGCACGTTTTCCCCTGTACACGGGTGTCTTGTGTTTCCAGTCGAAAGGCAAGGCCCATGAGGGCGAGTCCATTTGTGGGACAGAGCGGGAAGGTTGGAGATGCTTTCCTCCATGCCCCCTTGCTGTACCACACCCGGCCTCTGGGGGGCGCCCTAAACTCACTTCATCCTCGTGAGGCCTACTGAGCCAACACAGCCCGAGAGACAACAGTTCCAATCACAGTCCGTACTTGCACCAACTCAAACTGGGCTCAAGTCTCAAAAGGTGACTTGGCTCTCCTGTTGGTGAGGTGGGCCACCCCCCCAACCCCCGCTTCCAGAAACCCATAACAAAGCATTTCCATTGTTTACCTAGGCTCATTCTGTCCCCTTGGGGGCAACTGGGCTCAGTATTTCATGAATGTGATGTGTCCAGCGGTGTCCCCTTATCTTACAGCGTTTTTTAAATTGGCATGTGCTGTCTTTCCAAACTACAAGCCTGATTACATGAATGGATGCCTGCCTGCCGTCAGCACCTGGGCTTTTTTTTTTTTTTTAAACTCTTCTTCCTTGCCATTTGACTCTTCCAGGAAGGTGTGTATATTTATGGGCTGTACGTGGATGGGGCAGCCTGGGACAGACGGAACGGGAAGCTCACAGAAGCCACCCCGAAAGTGCTTTTCACACAACTGCCGGTTCTGCATATCTTTGCCATTAACTCCACCGCACCCAAGGACCCGAAGCTGTACGTGTGTCCCATTTACAAGAAACCCAGGCGAACTGACCTGACCTTCATCACCGTTGTGTACTTACGAACAGTGCTGTCCCCAGATCACTGGATCCTGAGGGGAGTGGCCCTCTTGTGTGACATCAAGTAAGTTCATCTCCACCCCTACCAGAAGATGCACATAAGCAGCCTGCTGTGGAAAGGCCGGGCCATGTGTGTGTCTTGCCCCCCCCCATAACTGCTTCATTTCTTTCTCAATTAAAAAGTCAACAGTTTTCCCATCTTGTCTGTTTCTTCCTTTTATGTTAGTATACAAAGAGACCATTCCAAACTCAGGTTTTTGATTCTAAAAAAGTCACATTCCATTGTAATTACTTTCTTGAAAGATAAACTCCTCTCTTCCTGTTAGAATACTGTTTGGAAGGCTTGTGTCTTTTGGTGGTGCACGCCTTTAATCCCAACACTCGGGATGTAGAGTCAGGCGGATCTCTGTGAGTTCAAGGCCAGCCTGGTCTACATAGTGAGTTCTAGGACAGCTGGGGCTACAGGGAGACCCTGTCTCAAAAAGGCCAGAAAGAAAAAAAAAGCAAAAACAAGTGTTAATACAATACATCCTAAAAGGAATCCATCAGATAGAAACTTTTCCTTCAGTGAAAGATAATCCCAGGCTGTTGAGATGGCTTAGTGGGTAAAGGCGCCTGCCACCAAGCTTAACAGCGTGAGTTTGATCCCTGGGATCCACACATGGGGAAAGGAGTGAGTTGACTCCCACAAGTGGTCCTCTAACTTCCACAGTGTGCTGTGGCACATGTGCGCACACATACACACAAATAAATGTAATGAAAATAATTAATGTAAAAACTATTCCCAATAGTCTACTCATGTCTAGATTTATGAGAATGTTGCCCTTAGGAGTTTTTAATTCTTCCAGGGGTCTAAGCAGTACCCCTAAGTTAGTTCAGCTCTATGTGTGTGTGTGTGTGTGTGTGTGTGTGTGTGTGTGTCACAAAGCCCATTGGGATGCTTGATCTTGTCATTTATTTTAATTTTATTTAATATTGTTTCATTTTATTTTTGTAGTGCTTTTGAGGCTCAGGGAGCTCTGACGCTCCAGCGCTCCCTCCCACGCTCCCATGCCCAGTTCTGCAGGAGATAATGAAACACATTTCTAGGCAGCAAATGGAGAAAGAAAAACAAACTCCATCAAACAAAATTAGGTTACATGCTGAATGTCTTAAAAAGCAGAGTCTTTAAAAAGTGAAGCTATTCCTTACTCCATAGTTAGTCTGAAACTCAGTATGAACCTTTATTTCCTGCTGAAGGAAATTGTCAATTTAACAGAACAGATGGGGTCCTCTATTGAAATGCTTATGTAGCTCTGGGATACTGAAGAAGTGACTTTCCACTGGTCTCATCTGGAATCATCTTGCCCATCTTTGGCTCATTCCTCAAATTTCATTGTCTGTCTGTCCCAAAGGATGGAGATGGTCCGAGCTCCCCCACTTCTTTCTCCTCCTCTGTCACCCTGATCAGAGATGGTGGTGCCAAACAAAATAAGGTGTCCAGAAGACCCCAGAGGAGATACCCCACAGTCAGGTGTCCCTCCTGACCACAGAAACATATTCTGAAATGTGGACTGTAGCAATGGCCTCTGGTATGTCCCTCAGATCCATCAATGCCAAAGCCACAGAACTTTAAAAATAATGGTAAAGTAACCAAACCCCTGACCCAAGTGTTCCTTCACTTCCCATGGCCAGGATGTACTGAAACATAGGCAGCATTTCTTGGGAAAGTGTTCTGAACTAAGGCTAGACTTTAGAAGCTCCTGCCAGTCTGAGTGGGCTCAGGAAAGCAAGGCAAGAAGAGCACGTTATAGCAAACCAGCCTGGCAGGTTCTGGAATAAAACACATGCCGGGTGCTAAAACAATTGAGGGCAAATGTATAAACTAAACCCTTGGATATCCCAAAGGGTTATTAGAGAATAATAATTAGGTTCAATGTTCTCTAATGACTCCGATGTCTCGGAGAAAAACTAAAGAAAATGATGGAAGGCTATAAAACTAGCAGAGGTCATTGATCAAACTGGTTAATGTCACCCAAGAAACATTTTCTGGGAACTCTGCTGTGGCTGATTATTTTGCTTTGAGTCAACAGTAAAGAGAGAGAGAAAAAGAGAGAGAGAAAAAGAGAGAGAGAGAGAGGCACTGAGGCCCAGCCAAAATGGGCACCTGACCCCTGGGCAGTGCCTCAAAATGGTGTAGTGGATGGCTGGTGCTTTGGAGCTGCCTGGGTTCTGCTGAGAGCTGGCTGAGGATCCAGTTCTGCTCCTTTTTACTGAGCTTAGTAAATGGGTTTCCTTAGACATTTTCAGCCATTGAACTTCCATAAACACATAACCATTTTCTCAGCGAAATTGTTGCTCTTTCACTAATTACATAATTTGCCACACTTGAGTGAGGGAGACCTGGTGAGCATAAAAGTAGAAGGGGGAGGACGCCAACGGAAGCCGGGGGAGCGGCGGAGTGAAGATTTTGGTTTTCCCCCCTCTCTGGAATCAGTCCACATCTCATTCTGATCTCAGCAAAATGAGCAATGAGATTTATATCATTGTTGATTTAAAATGTTATTTTACTTTGGACTTTACATAAAAATAAAAGCAAGAGAAAAGTGTCTAGAGATAAAGCTTCTAAAAGGGACCTGTCTTACAGAGTCAGTGTGTGAACAAGCCTCACGCTGTCTCTGTCAGAGACTTCAGATGAATAGCCATCTTGACTCCTCAGGGGGCTGTAATTAGAGGTGCGGTGTGACTCAGGGTCATCTGTGAAGGTCCCAGGCATGGTCAAGGATATGTAAGGTTGAGGAATGACCTTGAAGGCAAGGTAGCACTTGAGTTGGGTCTTGGAGATTTCATAGGTACCTTCAGGGCTATAGAGAGGCCTGTTCTAAGGCAGGCCCCAGTGTGAAGGAGATGTATTTGTTATTTGTCTTATCTTGTAACCAAATACCTGATAGGAAGCAACACTTAAGGGAGGAAGGATTCATTTTAACTCACAGTTTGGGGGGGAGAGCTCATCACGGTGGGGTTGGCGTGGTGGGGTGGCCCATAACTGTGGCCACCAGAGTCTTAGACTGCTTGCTTATCTGTTGCTGGATCAGGAAACAAAGAACAGACAAGAAGCAGGACCAGGCTATTAACCTCAAGAACCACCCCCAATAACCACTCCCTCCAGCGAGGCTCCACCTCCCAAAGGTTTTTCAACCTTCCAAATCAGTCAAGGACCAAGGGTTCCTGAGCCTCTGGGGGATACGTCACAGCCCACACACAATGAGAGAGAAGAGGAGAGAGATGGGAAATGGTGTGAAATGAGACACAGGTCAAACAGCCTTCAAGAAGGCTGGACTGCACAAACCAGATACCAAGGGCCTCATGAGCTGGCCTAAGACCAAACTTCTTTGTAGCTCAACCCATCACTCAGCAGCCCTCAGTGCCACAGCAAGCTTCTGCAAAGTAGAACCTGCTAAGCACCCCAGTGAGTGCTGACAAAACAAAGAATTGACGAACAGCAAATAACTCAGCCTGAATGTAGGCGAAGATGGCGAAGGAGTGGGGGACTGATCATCCGTGAGGGACTGGTTGGGGAGGGTCTAGAATCGTAGAGGACAGTGGGGAGTCACTGATAGGATAGAGGTCTGGTCTATTCTAGTTTTGTTTTTGTTGCTGTGATAAAACATTGACTAAAATCAACTTGAAGAAGAACCTGTTTATTTCACCTACAGCTTATAGACCATCACTGAGAGAAGTCAAGGCAGGAGCTTGAAGTAGAAGCTGAGGAAGAGGCTTGTTCAACTAATTTTCTTATACAGACCAGGTGTCCCCCACTCCCTGCCCCTGGGGCCCAGGCACCACCCACATCAATTAGCAATTAAGAAAATGCCTCCACAGACAAGCCCACAGGACCTTCTGATGGAAGAAATTCCTCAGTTGAGTTTCCCTCTTCTGAGGTGACTCTAGTTTGACAAAATCTAACCAGCACAAGGTGGATAAATAGTTCTAGAAAGGAACCAGAGAGCTGGCAATTAGAAAGGAAGAAAAGCAAGTCATCTGAGAGACAGCAGAGAGTGCAATTTGGAAATTCAGAAATGAAGTTGGGGAGGATAATCAGAAAATATCTGAAGACAGCTGGAGATGTAGCTCAGTGGTAGAGCCCTTACCTAGCATGCTCAAAGAAACACACACACACACACACACACACACACACACACACACACATTCTCCATTTTATGATCTGGAGAATCTACCTGAATGTTTCTAAACTTGAGGGGAGGAGACTGGGGAGATGGCTCAGAGGGCCTGAGTTCAGATTCCCAGAACTTGTATATAAAGCTGGGTGTGGTGGTACATGTTTGTAATCCCAGTGATGGGTAGATGGGGGGCAGAGACACAAACATTCCTTAGGACCCTGTCTCAAGGTAGAAGGCAAGGACCAACACTGGAGGTTGGTCTCTGACCTCCATACCAGTGGTGTGGCACACATGTGCCTAGACTCAGACATGAACACGTGCACACAGACACAGACACACACACACACACACCCCTATTAAAAGAGAGAAAAGAAAATAGAATATAAAAAAGAAAAAATTACCATATCAAAGAAAAAATGTCCATGTCAAAGAAAAAATTACCATTTCAAAGAAAAAATAACCATATTAAATGAAATTTAATATGAAAATTTAATGAAAAAAGTGGAATTATGGGGAACTTTCTATTTTATTTATTATTATTAACACTATTATTATTATTTTGGTGGTGTATGCCTTTAATACTAGCACTTGGAAGTCAGTGGCAGAAAGATCTCTGTGAGATGGAGGCCAGGCGGGTCTCCATAGTGAGTTCCAGGCCACCTGGGGCTACAGGGAGACCCTGTCTCATAAAAGAAACTTTCAATTTTAAAAGGCCAGAAACCACTCACAGTTAAAATAACTTAATGACATGAACCTGGGTATCTAATAGTGTTAGGGTTCCAAATAGCAGCTCCCCCCCTTCCCCAACAGGGACCTACAGACTTTGGAGCCCGAAAAAGGGAACTGAGCTGATAAGCACCTTGACCTTTGGAGTCAAGGGAAACAAACTCTGCTGAGAAGCAGCCTGCCTTTCCTCTGACCTCCAAAGATAGGATAAGCAGA
>NW_008343842.1:380002-407580 GCF_000622305.1 Nannospalax galili | reverse complement strand
TATGTATAGTCCCAGCTCACAACCCGTGAGCGTACATCTTTCCCTTCGCGGACATCTTTCCCTTCCCTTCCCTACCCTTCCCTTCCCTTCCCTTCCCTTCCCTGACATCTTTCCCTCCGCCGACATCTTTCCCTTCCCCAAGGGAAAGGTGCCCCATGCGAAATAAATCTGTTTCCCGCTGAGAATTCCATCTGAGCCTCGGTGCCTCATCCATCCGATCGTGCCTTCCTCCATCCGCGCTGCCCGTTCGCTCCCGCCCAGCTCTCTACCTATCAAATAGAGTCTCTAATACTGGCATTTTTAGTAATTTTTAAGTTAATAATTAGCCTAATCAGACAAAAAAGATACGGCATCTTAAAAAGATGCCACACTGTGACACCAGCAACTGTCAGCATATACACAGCACCAGAAATCAATACTGAATGGATCATGAATCTACCAGGAGCTATCTGAAACTGTTCAGCCATTGTGGCTTTTCTAGAAGTGATAAAAATGCTCAGCCCATTACTGCCCCCCCCCAAAAAAAAACCCTCTCTCTTTTCTGTCTAAATTTGGGTTTTCTCTGGAAGCCAGCTGAGTGAAGTGGGGATTATATTGGAGGGGGTGTATCCTGGGAGCTTTGGGGCATAGCTCCTATGGTGAGGGTAGAGGACACAGACTGAATAGAGCAGGGATGTTGGGCTGCCAGGCAAAGGAGTGGGAGCCTCCTATGGAGGGATGGCCCTGCAGGCTGGTCCCACGTGGGGCCAAAGACCAGGCAGAGGACGTCAATAACAGCAATACTCCCTGCATCCATGGAAGACAGCCTAGGCCTTGAAGAGGATAGGCCAGCACAGGGCATCTGTGATAGATAGCTTTAGTTAATACTGGGTAGAGGGAACCTCAGTTGAGGAATTGTCTCCATTGAACTGATCTACAGCCATATCTGTGGGGCGTTTTCTTGATTGTTGAGTGATAATGGAGGGCCCAGATACTGTGGACAGTGCCACCCCTGGGCAGCTGTTCCTGTGTTGCATAAGAATGTAGGCCGAGCATAGGCCAGGGGAGCAAGTCAGTAAGCAGTGTTCCTCCATGAGCTGTGCTTAAGTTCCTGCCTCTAGGTTTTTGCCCTGAGTCCCTGCCTTGACTTCCCTCAGTGATGAACTGTGACCCAGGAGATGTAACATAAAGGCTTTCCTCCTCAAAAGGTCAGTGTTTTTTTTTATTTATTTATTTTTATTTTATGTGTATGAGTATATCGCCTGCTTGTATGTAAGTGCACCTGTATTGTGCAATGCCTGAGGAGGTCAGAAGAAGGTGTCGGATCCCCTGGAATTGGAGTCACAGATGGTTGTTAGCTGCCATATGGGTGCTAGGAACCAAACCCAGGTCCTCTGCAAGAGCATCCAGTGCTCTTAACCACTGAGCCATCTCTCCAGTACCAATTTTTGTATTTTAAAGCTTTAAAAATTTTATTTACTTTTATTTTATGTATATGAGTGTTTTGCCTCATACAATCTAAGTGCACCATGTGTGCAGTGCCCACGGAGGTGAGAAGAGGGCGTCGGATCCTCTAGAACTGGAGTTAAGAATGGTTGTTAGTCGACATGTGGGTGCTGGGATTCAAACCCAATTCTTCTGCAGGAGCAGCCAGTGCTCTTAACCACTGAGCCATCTGTCCGGCCACATTGGTCAGTGTTTTTATCACAGCAGTAGAAAGAAACTAGAACAGCATCTCTCTCACCTTCTTCCACACTCTTCCCCTTTTCCTCTCCTGTTCTCTGCCTGCTTTGATTTGGAAACAAACCACAAGCCTGTTTCCCCTTGCTTCCTCTTTACTCCCTCCGCAGATGTCTAAACAACTTCAGGGAGAATACCCATGACATCTGGGTGTGATAGCTGTTTGGATTCTAACTCTAAAAGGCAGAGAATGTTCCAGAATATCTGAAGTGGCAAAAGAGGCCTGAGGGGCTTGAGAGAGGTCAGGTAAAGAGGCGTCCCTTCGTGAGGGAGGATGCACTCTGAGCAGTGAATTGGTAGGCTTTGAAAAGACCTCGTACCACCAAACACAAAGACGGCCCAAATCTGAAAGCTTGCTTCACATTCTTAATTATTGAGGTATTTTTTGTTTTGTTTTGTTGTTTTGGTTTTTAGAGACATAAATTCCCCCAAGAAGTTTTGAAGGCTAGAGCTGTATTTTTGCCTTTGAAAACTTACATTTGTACCTTAAACGCATGGGGAAAAACATTAGTTGACGCCATTGCATCTGGCGTTGCCAGCAAAAAGGAGCTGTAGTCTGAACACGCAAGTCTTGATTTACATACAAGCCTCTGAGATGAATATAAATACTTTTATACTTTAGGGGTAGTACTCAAGACAGGAACGTTATCTCTGCCTACCCGGAATCAATACTAATAATACCTTATGGGAACTGTTGATGTACAGATCACCCTAACCCATTCCACTCACCCCCAAGAAGATCCAGGGAATGAGGACCTCACAGCTGCTCCCATCCCTGAGGGCTTGCAAGATCACCTTTCTTGGGATTGTGGGAAGTGGCAGAATGACAGCATTATAGCTGCTTCTTTATAGACCATTTTAATTGAACAGGTGTCCTTGGGTGGCGTGGAACTGCCTCTCCTCACCGGGCACCTGCCTCTCATCCTCACTCCAGGTGGGACCGATGAATTAAATCACTGCCTCTTATTTCCAGACAACATCTTTTATCTGACCCAGCACAGACATCCCAGGCTTGAGTCTCTCATTTCCTGGCATTTTCACAACATTTTCAAGATGGTATTCATGAATGTGAGGGGTTGATTTCCTGTTCCCCATGCTGATCCTTACTTACATGAGCAAATTCTGTCACTGGGAACCCCAGCCCCCTCAGAGAGGTGACTGGGGACTTGGCTGGGTGCCTGAGGGATAAGGACACCCTTCTGTCATTTGCAGCTTCCATCCATACCTTCCTAATTATGCCAACCCTCTTCTCTACTGTCCCTTTTCTACTGCGTGCCCTAAAGGACACCCAGTGTTCTGTCACGATAAAACCTCCAGAAGAGAGGTTGCAGGACAAATAGAAAATATTCTTTTTCACTCCCTCTCCCTCGCTCTCTTTACCTCTCCCTTTCTCTCTCTCCAGAGCTGGACTAGCTGCTTGGCATTTAGCTAGGCTACATCAGAAGGTCCTCCTGCAATGTGTCATCCTCTCTTGTGGGAAAAGCAGTGACTCTTAGGTTTTTTCCACGTTTATGGAATTTTTTTTCTTCAGAACTGACTTGCCCTTTCTACCTTCTCTGTTTTCCCCCAAAGCCAGTGTAGCTGTGACATTTCCTAGTGGTCCCCAGAATGCTCCCCTTGGGTTCTTCTTGTACCCCGGGAATTCTGGATGGAGGAACAGCTGGCCCACGGATCAACAGGTGAATTTTCTCTCCAGCCCTGGCCCTTGTCTCTCGTGTCCACTTGCCTGCTTTGCCCTGGGACTCTTGGAGGCAGGGACTGACACCAAAGAGGAAGGTTAGCTGACATTACTCAAGCTGGGAGCTCTGCCCGGGGAGCCCCACAGTCACCTGTGTCAGTGCCAGTCAGTCACATTCTTCCTTTCTCCTTGGCTCACACTGGAGGCATTACAAAGGACATAGATAGGAGAAGACAGGATGCCGCCAAGCCTTTCCCAGGTCATCTTTGGAACAGCTCCAGTGCTGGTCACGTGTCCCTTTGGAAGCCTTTGAGCACCCCCCCCCCTCTTTTTTTAACCACCCAGTTCCAACTGTCTTGCCTCCAGCATCCTCCCAGGAAACAGATCTGATTGGCAGGTAACATGCAAGCATTGAGGCCAGCCCGCTCTGGGTTGTTCAAGCTCTTTCCACTCTGATCTTTATCCAGGGATGTAGATGTCTTGGGGTCAATTTATGTATTAATTTGTCACTTGCTGCATAATATTTAGCACTGCGATAAAAAACAAATAAGCCAATCCTATAAGGAATTGATTTTCCCTTCCACATCTGTTCATGAAGATATAAATCTAAAGTTTTGCTACTTTAAAAGCCTCCGATGAAAACATAATCTAAAACTGCTAGGCTTTGAAGTTAGGCTTTTCTGTCAAAAGATGTTTATAGACCTGATCTCGGGAGCCTGGCCACTTATCTTCCGCCTCCGGGCTCTGAGGACATTGATCACCTCTAGAGGTCTGCTCCAATTTACCACAACCAAACCCAAGGGTGTCATGTGCCTTGTGTACACTACAAGCTGTGTGCCAACTCTTAGAAGAGACCCAAGAGTGAGCAAGTCAGACGCTTGGCAGAGCAGAGCATTAGCTCTGCCCACAAAACATCATGCTGTCACAGTAGCAAAAACAGTTCCTTAAGCCAAAACTGATCAAGAGAATAAAATTTCTGACCGGAATGATCCAGCTTTCCGGTTTCGTGTTGCCAATCGTCTGGTTACAGGAAGACCCTTAGGAAGGCAGGTTCACCTCAAGTCATGCTAAAGAGGTAGGCGGAAGACCTAGTGTGTTCATGAGACGGTGAACTTTTCCTATCTGGAATCCCTCCTCCTTTAGTGCGGTGCTTACGGACCTGGACTTAGACATTCCATAAGTCTCCCCATTTTTCTGAATTCTGCAGGAAAGTATACCCTCTCCTTTTCTCTCTTTTCTAACAATGCTTCCCCTAACACTTCGGGCTGTCCCAAAATTCTGAGCTTTCTTACTCTTTATTTGAAACTCCCTGCCATGTGACTGCTAAGTCCACCGCGTGTCTGACCTCCTTGCCTCCAAACCCACGTGGCTTCATGGCTTCTTTTCTTCTCCCGCCACTTCCCCTCAGGACACCTGCTCAGATTTACAGCTTGCCTGCCCTGAGGATGTTTCTTTAAATTCTAATGAAATTGCCCTAATGCTTCCATTTTGAGTTCATTCTTTTATGAATGAGACTAAGGACCCTGAAGGGGACCCCACCTTCTCATGTTATCAGTGTTATCTTAGCTTTCTATTGCTGTGATAAAACATGGACCAAAACCAGCTTGGGGAGGAAAGGGTTTATTTCACTTCAGATTATGGTTCATCATGGAGGGAAGACAGGGCAGGAGCTCAGGGTGGGAGCAGAAGCAGAGACCTCGAAGGACCGCTGCTCACTGGCTTGCTCCCCTAGCTTGTGCTCAGTCTGTTTTCTTATACAGCACAGGATCACCTGCCTGGGGTGGTACCACCCACAGAGGGCTGGACCTTCCCACATCACTCAACAATCATGAAAATGCTCCACAGACACGGCTATAGGCCAGTCCAATGGAGGAAATTCCTCAGTTGAGGCTCCCTCTGCCCAGGTGTGTCAAGTTGACAGTGAAACTGTTCAGCACAAATGTGAACCAGGAAGTGGTCATTGCTCTAAGGATGGAGGGCTACAGAAACACAGAGGGGACAGGTTCCTGACTTTTCTTTGGGGGGACTGGGGAAAATCTTCACAGAAAAGAGAATTTAGGCTGAGCTATAAAGGATGGGGGGATATGACCAAGGAAAACAGGAAAGAGCCTTCTGGGGAGGGAGGGAGCAAAAGAACAAAGTTTAAACTGGGGTGCAGTTAGTAGTGCTTGCTTCGGGGTTCAGTCCCCAGTACTGCAAGAAGAAAAGAAAGGAAGAAAGGAAGGGAGGAAGGAAGGAGGGAGGAAGGAAGGAGAAGAGAGGGAGGAAGGAAGGGAGGGAGGAAAGGAAGAAGGGGGAAGGGAGGGAGAGAACGAGGAAAGAAGGGAGGGTGGGAGGAAGAGAAGACGAGAGGAGGGGGCTACAGGGAGACCCTGTCTCAAAAAGCCAAAAAAAGGTAAGGAATTAAGGGAGGAGGGAGGAAGGGAAGGAAGGAAGGGAGGGAGGGAGGGAAGGAAGGAAGAAGGAAGAAAGGAAGGAAGAAGGAAGGAAGGAGGAAGGAAGGAAGGAAAGAAGGAAGGAAGGAAAGAATCAAATTTGAAAATGATAAATAAACCATGACACAGCCCAGTTTGGCTGCAGCCCAGGGCTTTTGAGAGGTTTCCTGGGCATGTGGCAGTCTCCAAAGCTCTTTCACATGCATTATATCTCACAGAAATCCTGCAAGTAGAGGGCAGACAGGATTATGATATGAGAAAAGCAAGACTCAGAAAAGGGAAGGTAAGAGACTGGGGAGGTAGTTCAGTCAGGTAAGTGCTTGCCACACAGTATGAGGACCTACCTGAGTTTGACCTCCAGCATCCACACAGCAAAAACCAAGTGTGGTAGCCCCTGTGACTCCCCTAGGACTGGGAGGACACAACACAGGAGGATCCCTGGTGCTTGCTGAATCAGTGAGTTCAAAGACAATGACAGACTCTGTGTCAAAAATAAGATGGGGGCTGGAGAGATGGCTCAGTGGTTAAGAGCACTGGCTGCACCTGCAGAGGACCCAGGTTCAAGTCCCAGCACCCACATGGCAGTTAACAATCCTCTATAACTCCAGTTCCAGGGGATCTGAACTCACACACACACACACATACACACACACACACACACACACACACACACACGCACACACACGTGCACAGACACACGTCAACAGGAAGACAGAGAGAGAGAGAAGATAATAAGTCTCCAGAGGAACTAGCAGAAGAATTGGAATGAGAAAGAACCAAGTTCTTCCAACATATTGGCATCTTGACCAGGGCCTTTCCCCTAAGTACAGGGAAGAGTAGGGCCCATAAGGGACCCTGATCCTTCGTCAGTTCACCTATGCTTATGCATTTTGGGTTTGTTGCATTGCTTTTGGGTTTAACTCACTGCTGTTCCTTGTATACGGCATCATGTGTTGGTCACCCTGGATGCTCAGGTATGGGTCAGAGTATTCCTGATAAGGAGACATAGAACAGTTTTTGTCAGAGTTGGGGGGGGGGTCATGAGTGTGATATCAGATGTGACCATGGCAACAATGGTAATGATATAACAGTCGTTAAGAATGCTAGTAGTTGGGCCAACAACCTTAACCTCAGCAGGTAAAGGTGCTTGCCGCCAAGATTGATGACCTGAGTTCAATCCCCAGAATCCACATGGTGGAAGGAGAGAATTGACTCCTGAAACGAGAATTGTCTCCTGCAACTTGTCCTCAGACACACACACACACACACACACACACACACACACACACACACACACACCATGGCATACATGTATGTGTACACACACATAAATAAATAAATAAATAAATAAATAAATAAATAAATAAATAAGATCATAAAGTAATAAAAAAAAATAGACTACCTTGAGTACTTGGGCCAGGACACTGCCAGGGAGCAGGCACGTGATGTGTGATCACAAACTAGCGTCACCACACAAGGCATCTAAAACAGTTTGATAATCTTATCCCTTCCATGTCATTGAGTGTAACAGTGGTTCTCTCTTTGGGTGACTCAACATTCTGGCATTATTGCATTCATTCCTAGTGCTGAGAATTGCCAACCTCAGTCTGATTTTTGCAAAAGTGTGACCTTCAGATTGGAAACTCCATGGTAAGCAGGGAGAAATGTTATTTTTTGAATATGAAATGCACGCACACACACACACACACACACACACTCCACAGACTTGTGTTTTGAATGTTTGGTCCCAGCTGATGGTCATATTTTAGGAGGGTTGTGGAAGCCTTGGGAGGTGGGACTTCACTGGCGACTGGAGGCATACATTTGAGTGTTAGATCTAGGCCCCAGTCCCTCTCTCTCTCTCTCTCTCTCTCTCTCTCTCAGCAGCCTTAAGGCCTCCTCTTCCAGCATGCCTGGGTTCCCCAGCACTGACCCTGACAGATAGATTTTATGAATTTCCCACCCTAGAACTGCCCTATTTGGAATTAATTCTGTGGGTCTCTGAGGCTGGGGGGAGGAGGTTGGACTTCTGAGCCTTCAGGTGCTGTCAAGGTCCATCAGCTCTGTTTGCTATCATGTTTGGCTAATGAACCAGAAACCAGAGCATTATTGAGTACGTGGGAAGGGGAGGGTGTGTGGGAGGGGCTTTTAGAACAGGCAAGAAAGCGACTCTGGTGATGGCCTTGTATGGGGAAAGAATGAAGTAGAGAGGGTTCTTAGAAAATGACCCATGCTAGGGAGAGCCACAGGTCCACTTGAGCCAGGTCTAGTGGTCAGATTCAATTAACAGCAGGAGACCTAGAGCTTTCCCCAGACACAGGCCAACCTGAGATTCTGACTCATTACCATGTCCCAAGCCAGAGGCGCCTGAGAGGAACATCTCAGGATTAGGAACTTGTGGGCTGTGTTCCTGGGTAGGGCTTGGGAGACAAACATAGAGTCAGTCCTAGGGGGTCTGTGGCACTTTTAGCTGAATTCTAGGCAGGACCACCCTGGGCCTACACTGAGAACCAAGGTCTGGTGGTGCCATCTGCTTAGAGGAGCTGGCCCAGAAACATTCGGATTCACAGTCTTGTGTTTGTTTTCTTTTGTTGAGAATGGAGCCAGTGGATCATCAAAAGCCCCTCATGCAGAACCTGGGGGGTGGGGGCAGGGCAATTTTATCCAGCCTGTGTATGTGGTCAGTAAGAATAAAGAGACCAGGGCTAGGGAGAGAGCTCAGTCAATAAAGTGCTTGCTACACAAGCATGAAGGACTGAGTTTGATCCCCAGAACCCTTGTAAAAATGACCCATGCGGGCTGGAGAGATGGCTTAGCGGTTAAGAACACTGGCTGTTCTTGCAGAAGATTGGGGTTTGAATCCCAGAACCCACATGGCAGCTAACAACTGTCCGTAACTCCAGTTCTAGGGAATCTGACAGCTTGAGGCATTGCACTTACCTATGTGTAGGCAATACATGCATACACATAAAAAATAATAAATAAAATATTTAAAAAATGACCCATGCTAGGAAGAGCCACAGGTCCACAGTCATGGGAGCTGGAGAGCTGGCTCAGTAATTGAGAGTGTCTGCTGTTCTTCCAGAGGAGCAGAGTTTAGTTCCTAGCATGCACTTTGGGTGGCTCAAAACCGCCCATGACTCTAACTCCAGGAGATCCAACATCCTCATCTAGGCTCTGTGGGTACCTGTACATATATGGCATTCACTCACACAGACACAGACACACACAGACACACAGACACCCCCCTCCACGCACACCAAAATAAAACAAATCCAGTCATGGTGGCACAGTCTTGTGTGTTCACTGACCAGCTAGCCTAGCCTTGTCAATAAGACCTAGGCCATTGAGAGACTCTATTTCAAAAAAACAAGGTGGGGGCTGGAGAAATAGCCTAGGTTCAGAGGACTTGCTGCTCTTACAGAGGGCCTGAGTTTGGTTCCCAGCACCCACATCAGGCAGGGCTCACAACAGCCTGTAACTCCAGCTTCAGGGAATCTGATACCGTCTCTTCACCTCCATAGGTACCCAAACATGTGCAGACACACACACACACACACACACACACACACACACACATAAATAAAAATAAAGATAAATCTTTTTTAAAAGGTAGATAATGCCTAAAGAACCACACCCAAGGTTGTCCTCTGGCCTCTGCACACACATGCACACACCTATGCATGTATGTGCACACCCCAGTATGAACACACACCAGTGAGGAAAACTTGAGAAGACTCCAAAATGAGTGTTCACCTGATGCTGGGGTCCTGATGCTGGGGTGCTATGTGCCACAAGAGTTTCTCCCTTTTCAACCTAGGGGATACTACATGAGGCCCTTTCTAGGTCACCCAGCTTCCTGAGGCCCAGTGACAGCTCCCCTACCCCAATGCCAGCATGGTTCTCAGAGAAAACCCTAGTGCCCAGTGGTCCTTTCCTCTCCATCTTCATTTGAGGGGCAATCTGAGGAGGGGGCAGCTGAAGGTCCCTGCGAAGGCCCTTGTCAGTGTGGTGGTCTGAGGAAACCTCTCCTGTGTGACTCGGGCTGACACAGATTTCGTTTCTTATTTTGGTCACAGTGGGTTTCTCAGCTGTGACAGAGGTGCTGAAGGCCTCCAGTGAGAAGGCCTCATGTGACACTTCTTTTGCCTCTGGTTTCTGAATGTGTAAAGTTTGGCATATTTTCTCTTTTCCCATTGAGAGCTTTAATTTGGTGAAGAGGAAGCTGTGGGCGCTATCATACCAACCCCCTTCCCAGAATTCCGTCTTCTTTCCATAGAAAAAGGCAGGTGGATGAGGAGAACCAGGGATGAGGGACAGTGATGGGTAAGACCAACGAAGTCTGCTTGAGGCCCAGGAGCTGTACCCACACAGACCTAGGATCCCATTTCTTTAAAAAAATATTTTTAATGGGTTTTTAATTATTTTTATTTCTTATGTGTATGAGTGTATTGCCTGCATGTATCTAAGTGCACCCATGTCATGTAGTGCTCGAGGAGGTCAGAAGAAGGCTTTGGATCCCCTGGAACTGGAATTAAGACAGTTGTTAGCCACCATGTGGGTGCTGGGACCGAACTCAGGTCTTCTGCAAGAACAGTCAGTGCTCTTTAACCGCTGAGCCATCTCTCCAGCCCCTTATTATTTTTATTTTACGTGTATGATTGTACTGCCTGCATGTGTGTAATGCAGGTCATGCAATGACCACAGAGGTCAGAAGAGGGAATCAGATCCCCTGGAACTGGAGTTACAGGAGGTTGATAGCCACCATGTGGGTGCTGAGAACCGAACCTGGGTCCTCTACAAGAGCAGTCAGGGCTCTTAACCACTGAGCCATCTCTCCAGTTCCCAGAATCTCATTTCTGAGTCTGTGATCCTAGAACAGAAGTGAGAGGAGCAGAGGAGGAAACATGCCTGCAGTGAGGAGCCCCACCCTCTTAATTATAGCCACATCTAAGTGCTCCTCAGAAGCCCTCTGCCTGGGCTAACTAGCCTTGACCCTGTATGCAAGGGTACATGCCAATGTAACTGCTGTGACAGACAACCCTCAAATCTCAGTGGTTTACTACTTTACAATCTGATGAAGTCCGGTAGGAGGCTTTGCTCCATGTAGCCATTCAGGGCCCCAAGTTCCTTCTGCTCTGTGGTGCCTTTGTGCTCTCCATTGATCATGTGTCCTCCTTAAATCAGATGTAGGAAGAGGGCCTGGAGGATTGAGAGAGGTCTTGTGGGCCAGGCCTGGAGGGCCTCTACCACTTCCCTCCTTCCATCATCCACATGAAACACTGAGGGAAACATGGAAATAGTACCTCTGTGTTTTATAGGTTAAATGGTCTCCCTCCAAAAAGATGCCTTGAAGTCCTAACTGCTGGTACTCCAGAGTGTGACCTGATTTGGAAATAAAATCTTTACCGAGATAATCAAGTGAGTGTCAGGTTCATGGTGTGCCCTAACTGAAGTGAGCTGGCCTCTTCTTCCTCCTCCCCTTCCTCCTTCTCCCTCTCCTTCTCTTCCTCCTCCTTCTCCTCTTCTTCTTTTTCCTCTTCATCCTCTTCCTCCTCTTCCTCTGCTTCTCTTTCCCCTTCTTTGTTCTTGGGACAAGGTCTCACAGAGTCTAAGCTGCTGACCTCAAACTTGCTATATAAGCTAATAGTGACCTTGAACTTCTGATCTTCCTATCTCTATCTCCAAAAGTCTGGTATCACAAGTGTGCACACCTAGTTAAGTAGTTTACTTTTTTGCAGTGCCGGAGATGGAACCTAGGACCTTGCACATGTTAGGCAAGTACTCTACCACTGAGCCATGCCCCAAGCCCAGCATTCTCATAGAAAGGAAATCTGGACACAGAAACATGTTGAGAAAAGACCACATGATATGCAGAAACATGCAAAGACACAGAAGGTCATCTATCTGCCAGGGGTATCCATCTTCTAGAAGCTAGCAAGGAGGCCTGGCACAGACTCTTCCCTCCCAGCTCTCAGAAGGACTCAAGTCTGCAAAGACCTTGACCTCAGACTCCCAACCTCCAGAATTCTGAGATGGTCTGTCGTTAAGCCACAAAGTGTGGGCTGCTTTGTTATGGCTGCTGCAGGAAGCTAAAATACACTGCATGCCCAGATCTGGGGGGTGGCTAGCCAGCTCTGCTAGACTTCCTTCTTGTGCAAAGGAAGAAAACAGATCTTCCTTAGGGCACCATACCATTCCCCGAGGGGATGCTTTCTGGTTCTTCAACCCTTGTCAGTCTCCTCTCCCAGGCTTGGTCCTTCTTCTCCTGGCGTTCTGTCACCTTCTCTGTACTCATGACACTAATCACTCCTGGGAGAGAATAAAGGCCCCTGGGGTGTTTCTGACTCCTGTATGGAAAATGAACAGGAGCTATTTTGTTCTCACCTCCTGTTTCCTCTCTCTTGGTCCAGAGTTACAAGAACCCTGACTATATCTTCCTAGCGCTCTCCAGCAAATCTCAGGATGCTTGTGGGACTCCGTGTCTCTCCCTGTAAAAGGGTGGAGATCCCACTGGCTTCTCTCAACAGAGGAGTCTTTTCGCAAACGATGCTGTGACACTTTGGAAATACAGTTTGCTGCATCTCCTCAAGAGAGTAATAATCACCGTAGCTCAAGAGGTGGTAAATCTTCCCTGCTGACTGCCCAGAGCTGGACAGGACCCAGCACCTGGGCAGCTCGGCTGGTTCCATGAGCTAGGGGCAGCAGCAACGGTGACTGTGCACTGGCTGTGCAGAGTAGAAAGGGCCTCTGGGTACAGCAGGCGTCCTTGCTTGTTAGACTTGGGGGTCCTGGCAGCAGGCACCTGGACAAGAAGAAAACACTGAGCCGAGGCCCCTGGGCCTCAGTAACCACACCTGCTGCCTCTCCTGGCAAGGGGTCCTGGCAAGGCTGGAGCACCTACAGCCGGGGAGACGGATGATGTCAGGGAAACAGCAGAGCCTACACTGCTGTTTACTGAGGACTTAGTGCCAGGTGTTGGGGGGTGCTGCTTCAGACTGTAAAACTTTTCTACAGCCGGGGAGACGGATGATGTCAGGGAAACAGCAGAGCCTACACTGCTGCTTACTGAGGACTTAGTGCCAGGTGTTGGGGGGGGTGCTGCTTCAGACTGTAAAACTTTTTTGCAGGGTGGTCAGTGTGGCTTGTGGAGTCTTTGCGGTGCAGCCTGGGTGAGCTTGCATCAAACCCCTAATGGGCTATTTCAAGTCATGTTAGTTTATTTACTTAACTGCTCTTTGTATCCTCACTTGTAAACCTGGGATAAAAGTGATTCCAGTTACAAACCAGTGTCGCTCTGAGCTGGAAATGGGGGTGGTGGGCACAGAATATAGGAATTATTCTCAGAGAAGCAGGCAGGAGAAGACTGGAACCCTCACCTGCAGGGAAACCCTAACCTCTGTGATGCTCCCTCCATGTGCAGGAGCTGCAGCAGACAAGCTCTCCTGGCAGGTGGATTTGGGATGCTACAGTCTCGACCTCCTCTAGAGGGCAGATCTTCAGGCTCCATTTGGTAATAAACAGGGTGGGGGTGCTAGTGAGCAGTACAGGAAATAGCACACAACTCCTAGACCCCCACCTGAGGCCAGACAAGTATTCAGTTAAGTGCTGGCCTTGTTCATCATACCCATTTCATAGACAACGGGACAGAATTAGAGATTACGGAGTCACAGGAAATGACTGATCTGGATTTGAACTTATGACTGCCAGATTCAAAGGTCTGCAGGTATGTCTACACATGTGCTGATGTCAGGTCAGCAATGATGGCTCCTTCCTCATCTTGTCACACAGAAGAGGAATCTAGGAACCAAATGAGTTTCTTTGTGATCTTGGAATCTAGGAACTAAATGAGTTTCTTTGGAGCCTGGCTTGGGAGGAAGCATCTAGCATTTCTAGAATGTTCCTTTTCTTTCCTTACTCCTTTCTCCCCTCAGCTTCCTCTCAAGTAGAAAGATCTGCCCTATCCCTGGCCAGGTCTTCCTGCAGAGGGCAGCGCTTTCCTGGGTCTACCCTTAGTTTGCCTCCTTGGAGGGGGTTTGGCTGCATCTTCCCCTCAGGGACATACCTGTCACTCTTATTCCCATTTCTGAGAACAATCTGAAAGCCAGGCTGTCTTTGTGGAAGGTGAGGGGCCTCTGCTCCAGGGTCCTGTGGAGTCGCCTTCAATGTGGGTATGTTGGGCTGTGGAGAAAGAGGCCCCTGGGGAGGTGCTCCTGAGCCTGAATCCTCCAAACTGCCAGGCATCCAACTGCCCATCACAGCCCTACTGCAGCTTTGGGGGCTGGTGGGATGCAGCTCTGGTCTCAGGGGCAGCTTACTCATCATCCCTGAGCTTCTCATCCATAAAATGGGCACAACACTGGCAGAAGGCAGACAGCGTGTCAGATGCCCTGGAGCTGGAATTACAGGCAGTTATGAGTCGCATAATAGTGCTGGGAACTAAACTCAGATCCTCTGTGAAAGAAATGCGAATATTCTTAACTGATGAGTCATCTCTCCTGCCCTATTTATTTTTGTTTTTGAGATAAGATCTCTCACTGGGATTCACCAAGAAGGTTAGGCTGACCAGCCAGCGAACCCCAGAGATCCACTTGTCTTTGTTTCCCTATCACTGATATTACTGGGGAACACCACCATACCTGGCTTTTTTGTAATGGGTTCTGGTGATTGAACTCAGGTCTCCTGCCCACACTAAACACTGTAATGACTGAGTCATCTCCCCAGCCCCTTCACAGTTATTACTAATGAAGACTGGCAGACAACATCCTATCCATTCTGATCTCTGCCCTGCTAAAGCCAATCCATTCCCCTCCTCTAGGGGGCCTGAGGATAGTCTGAAAGCCAGGCTGTCTTTGTGGAAGGTGAAGGACTCTGATAGCATTGCAAGACAAGGAATGTGCATCTCAGGACATGCTCTGTCCTCTCTCCTGGCCCATCCTTCTCTAGTAAGGTTTTGAATGCTTTCTGCCTACCACTCACCCACAGGACACTTGAATTGCCACATTCTAGTTGTGGGAAGCACTTACTGAGCACCTACCATAGGCCAGTGCTGGTGCTGATACAAGATACCTGCAGACCACCAAGAAAATCTCTATTACCTCATAGAATGTGCAGTCTGATGAGAGAAACCCACAACAGAGACAAAGACTGAACATAGGAAGTGCTTTAACCCACATCATTTATTCTTCGAAGCATTTACCATGAGCCAAGCCCCAGGATGGAAGCTGTGGGTAAAGATGAAGCCCTGTGTATTAGTCAGGGTCTCTAAAGGAACAGAATTGATAGAATGAACACACACACACACACACGCACACACACACACTCACACACACGTATTATATGAGCCTGGTATTAGCACACACATAGACATGCCTACAGATCTAAAGTCTGACAGTCACAGGTTCAAATCCAACCAGTCACCTCCTGTGCATCTGTAATCTCTAATTCTGTCCCATTGTCTATGAATGGATATAATGAATAGAGCCAGCACTTACTGAGGACTTGTCTGGCTTCACGTGTGGATCTAGGAGATGTGTGGTATTTTCTTTACTGTAGTTGCTCATTCCACAAGGCTGGAGGTGTCCTGGAGGATTCCTAGAGAGCTGCTGGTCTATGTTAGAAAACAAAGAACTTTTAATATCAGAAATGGAATGTCAGGGCAACAGGAGAGAGAAACTCACCAGCAAGAGAGAAGGCAGGCAGGAAATGTCAAAAGCTCCCTGCTATTGTGTCCTTTCATCTGGGCTGCCACTGGAGGACGTGGGTCTTCTGGCTTCGGCTAATCTGATCAAGCAAGTCCCTCACATTTTAGTTAATTCCAGATCTAGTCAAATTGACAACCAAGATCAGCCATCACACCCTGTCACCAAGGAGCACAGTATCTATAGGGAACACACACTAACCAGTACAGGGATCATGACTTAACACTCTGTCATTTGATAATTCCATAGTCCCTGACAGTGGTAACATAAGGGGCCAGGGAACCGAAGGAATAAGGGGTCGTGGAATGCCTCTAAGTGAAGGTGACCCCTCTGCTGAGGCTCTGAGTTTGGGCAGGAGTCAGGGGATCTTAAAAGTGTGTTAGAGAAACCTCCCAGAGCTGTTGCTGCTTCAGGGGCAAGCATCTATGTTGACTGAAGAAATATTGAGGCACATGGTTGAAGGACTCCTGGGAAGAGGGCCTGTCTGAGCTGGGTTTTGAAGCGTGAGCAGGAGTTCAGGTAGGAGACGGGAATAAGGGCACCTCAGATAGAGGGGACTGTGTTTGCAAGAACAGATTGGCAGGAAATCTCAAAGAGGTCCCAGGAGAGAGGTAGGCTGATGCAGATCCTAGCGGGCTCCTTGGAGCTAATGTGTTTAGAGGGCCTGCTCCTAGGTGATGGGGAAAACAATGGGAAACCACTGAATGTCCTTAAGCACAAGGTCAAGGAAGGACTTGAGAAAGTTAATCCTCAAGGACACTGGATGCGGAGGGAAGGAGAGTAATGTGATTTCTATGTCAGAATCACTGACAAAGCAACTTAAAGACAAAGGCTTATTTTGGTTCATAGTCTGAGATAGTCCTTCCTGGAGGCAACAGAGGCTCTAGTTTGCTTTCTCCTCTTCCGTGCTCATGAGATGATGCTCCATTCAGGGTGGGTCCCTTCATCTCAGTTAACCTCTCTGGAAGGGGCTGGAGAGATGGCTTTAAAACATTTGCTGATTTTGCAGAAGACCTGCATTTAGTTCCCAGCACCCTGTATCAGACAGCTCACAACCACCTGTAACTCTAGTTCCAGGGGAATCCAGTACTCTTTTCTGGCATCTGTGAATACCTGCACATATCCACACATAGACAGACACACATATATAAATAAATGCCTTATTTTAAAATGCCTCCCTGGCAGCACCTTCACAGGCATGTGAGGTGATGGGGAGAGGAGTCTTCCAAAATATCCCATGCACAGCTAAGGAACACAGTCAAGGCTGCAGCAGAATGGGGGACCTGGTCTCATCCATCATCCTGAGACAGAACCTGGAAGGTGCACGTCTTAGGGATGGATTTGAGCCACATTGAAGTTCTGCATCCAGACTCTGCCTTCCCACGCTCCACTGAGAAGGTCATATTGCTAAGACCCGGGATGGTGCATACTAAGATGAGAGTTAGTATTATGGCAAACACAGAAGTTCCTGGATCCTCAGATGTTAAAGAAGGGACCATCTACCCCACCCCTCGGCAGACTGGCATTCCAGATGCAGACCCTGGTGTGAAGATGCAAGAACAAATGCTTAATTTTTATTTGGAAAATTACCCCAAGAAACTTGAGCCCCTGCCTTTAGAGAATGAGCCAGAAAAGGAAAGGACATCAATACTGGGGTGCATGGTTGAGCAGGCATCCGCTGTGGGAATCTGCAGAGCTCTGGGAGAGAGCAGCACATCCCCCAAGCTGTCCTGTCCAAGGGACTGGGAACCAGCGTGTGTGTCCTTCACTCCTGCGCATGCATAGCTGACAGCCAGAGCTCTGGGAGAGAGCAGCACATCCCCCAAGCTGTCCTGTCCAAGGGATTGGGAACCAGCATGTGTGTCCTTCACTCCTGCGCATGCATAGCTGACAGTTTGAAAGTTAAGTGGGAAATCACCTGTCAGAGATGGCTAACAAATTTCTAAGGGATATAACATTAGTGCCAGCACAAAATTAAATCCTTAGTTGGGTAAATAGCTCTGTTTCTCTCCTATAAGGTCATGGGGATGTCAGGACCCACAGGAAAGAAGAAGCATATCATCCTTCTCCTGTACTTTCTTTTCTCTTAGACTCTTAGAGAAACATCTGGAAACTGGAATGAAGTCTCCCTGAAAGGTCAGTCACTGCCTGAAGGAAATAAGTGAGTTCAAGGCACTGCTGCTCAAGAGATTCATTCTGGGTTTGAGATCAAAGCCAAGCTGCAAACTGGTTGACTTCAACTTTCACAGTAGCAATTCCCTTAGTAAACTTACAAGATGATCCTGTGGCTGGCTAGAACACAACACATTTCTAAGATTCTTGAATGTAGCCCAGTCTCTCTTCAAGCTGAGATGAGCAGGAATCTGAAAAATGAATTGGAAAGGATCTTGGGATGGTTAAACTTCATTACCAATTTCATTGGACTTAGAATTACCATGGAAACATCTCTGGGTGTATCTATAATGCTGCTTTCATAAAGATTTAACTGAAGAGGGAAGGGGTACCCTGAAGATGGGTGGAACCATCCTAAGGGCCAGGGTCATGGATTAAATAAAAGGAGAAAGCGAGCTGAATATCAACATTCATCTCTTTCTGCTTCCAGATTATGAGTGCAATGTGACCAGCTGCCCCACACTCTTGTCACTGTGCCATCCCCACTGTGATGGACTGTATCCTTTCTTGAACCATGAGCCAAAACAAACCCTTCCTTAAGTTGCTTCTTGTCAGGCATTTGGTCTCAATGATGAGGACAAGTAATATACAATTAAGGATGACTAGGATATATATTTTTAATATAGATACTAAAAGGGGATTAATTAGATTAGCATACACACTATGGCCTAGGTAGTCCAAACGACTGTCTCGCACCAGAAAGGCTAGAATCCAGTAGTTGCTCAGTTCACAAAGCTGGATATAAACGCCATGAAGGGAGGAATGGCCTCCAGTCCATACCTGCCAATGTTCAACAGAATATAAACTCCATGAAGGGAGGAATGGCCTCCAGTCCGTACCTGCCAGTGTTCAACAGATACTTGAAAAAGCAGAATTTGATAAATTCACAAGAAAGGCCCCCAATTCTGTCTGAGTACTCTCTCCTTCCTCTCCTCCCTGGCCTCTAGCCCTGTATGGCAGAGCCTGTACTTACTAATCAGTGTTTTTGGTCTTCTTATAGAGAGCCATGGTTTAAATATGGTCTGTTTCCACCAGTACTAATTTCGAAATTTAATCCCTGTTATTTTAGGAGGCAGGAGCAGGTAGAAACTTCAGTAGCTGATGAGGCCTCTGTCTTCATAAATGAGTTAATATACTTATGAAGTTTGTGATGGTTCATCATCACTGTTGACCTGACTGAACTTAGAATCATCATGAACACACACCTCTGGGTGTGTCTTCCTTTGTCCTGGAAGGTTTAACTGTACAGGGAAGAGCCACCTGAATGTGGGTAGCTCAGTGTCACAAGTAGCACAATCCCATGAATACAAAGGAGAAAGCAAGCTGACTTGCTTGAGCAACAGCATTCATCTCTCTCTGCCTCCTGACTGGGGGTGTACTGTGACCAGCAGCCTCATGCCTTCCCCACCATGATGGACTATATGCCACAGACAATGGGCCCAAATCAACCCTTCCTTAAGTTGCTTCTTGTCAGGCATTTGGTCTCAATGATGAGGACAAGTAATATACAATTAAGGATGACTAGGATATATATTTTTAATATAGATACTAAAAGGGGATTAATTAGATTAGCATGCACACTATGGCCTAGGTAGTAGTCCAAACGACTGTCTCTCACCAGAAAGGCTGGAATCCAGTAGTTGCTCAGTTCACAAAGCTGGATGTCTCGGTGGTCCCAATCTGGTCCCGAAGTTCCTGGGGGATTCTTGGAAAGCTGTTGGTCTATGTTGGAAACCCGAAGAATCTGGTTTTAATACCAGCAAAGGAATGCAGCAATGGCAGCAACAAGATCGGTGGATCTTCGAGCAAGAGTGAAAGCAAGCGGGCCAAAAGCAGTTTCCTTCTTGCATCTTTTACGTGCGCTGCTACGAGAACACTCCTCGCATCTAGGATGGGTCTTCAGATAATCTGATCAAGAAAGTCCCTCATAGGCGCACCCATCAGTTTGCCTTCTAGTCGATTCCAGATCCAGTCAAGTTGGCAGCCATGATTCATCATCACGCTTTCCAAGCCAGTTTGGCTAGGTGTATTGAGAACTCCCTGTCTGACAATGCAGAACGCCCAGCACCACTCCAGGATTCTCCTATCAAGGACACCTCCAACTGTAGCCCTTCACCCTTGCACCAGAATCAGAAGCCAAAATAAAACGTTTTTTTTTTTTCCTTTTCAAAAGGTCTCCACCCTGTGGTTTGTTGTTATTAAACAATAGCAAGCAGAGTGATGAAAGGCCATATTCCAGCCCATGGCTGCCTGAAATAAAGGGCACATTTTCTAGCCTCCAGTGGAGTTAGGGATGCCCATTCGACTAAGTTCTGACCAATCGGTGTGGAATTAATGGTTGCTATTTTCAGAGTATGTCCCTGTGGGTAATCAGCCAGTGCCTTCCTGATGACTGGATTCTGGATGTCACGGCTGGGTCTAGAGCAACCACTTCCACACATCTGATGCCTTGAATGAGAGAATCTAAAAGATCTGATCAGGGAGTGGAGACTCAACTCCAACCCTGGGCAGAACCTCCAGCCTTGCTACATAAACACCCCAGTGACAACATCACTTGGGGTGGAGTTTTCTGTCACTGGCCCCTAAACTATCTGAAGATATCTGTTTGACAGTATCTTCTGTGCAGAGTGAGAACACAGAACTCAGGAGGCTGCTGCAGAGCTTACTGGAGAAGTGCATCTCTTGCAGAACAGAGCCTTCATTCTCCCTCTGGGGCTCAGCCCCATCCTGCCTCTCTCAGGATTCTGAGAAGTTCTGTTTTCTCCTGGAGGTAATTCTTCAGGCTACCCCCAGGCAGGTCAAGGGCTGGGTAGAACCACATCCAATCTTCCTAACAGTGATTCTTTGGGGGGGGTTGAGGGGGGTTCCTCTTTGCTCATCTCTAATTCTTGAAGGGTTTAGGGGGAGATAAACTGTACTCTCTCCTCTCTCAGCTTGACCTTCCCACTTACAAGCTAGAGGAACAGATTGGAGTCTGTGGCCACCCTCTGCCCTGTACCGAATGCAGGCGGAAGGGAGAGGGTAAAAGACTTAGATAAGAGTCTGCATAAAACTGGAAGACAGACTGAGGTACACAGGGATGCCAGCCTGGGCACACAAGTTCATACCTACTCAGCCAGTAATAACAGTAGGCCTGGGGTGGGCAGGAATCTTGCGGCAACTTCCAGAAAGACCTCCAGTCAACTCTTTTCACCCTATAACTCCCAAAGTTTCCAGATGGAGGGGAACTTGAGGACCCTGCTTGGATCTCCATCCTGGTTCCCACTACCTTAGCTACCCCAGGCCTGCCAGGAAGGTCTAGTTTGGAAAGAGGAGGGGACTTGGGAAGCAGCCTGGCTGGTGCATATTTCTTACTAGTCATTAGCTATGAGACACTTTCCAGAAGTGTGACAGTGTGACCTTGTACTTCGATTCATTCCCGGGCCTCAGTTTCCTTTGGGGTGCACTGACTCGGTGGGGCGTGGCTTTCCATAGTTGGGGTGGAGAGAGCCTGGAGGAGAGATGGGGAGGTGCAGGGGTAGGGGCGTGGGAGGCGGACCCCGCTGGTCACCAGCAGAGAGGGTGCCAAGCGCGCGCACGGCAGGCGCTCTGAGCTGGTGCTGTGCTTTTACCTTAACCCGAGTGGCGTCTGCAGGGAGCGCAGCGCCTGGCACCTCTTGGCCCGGGACACCAGCAGCGGAGCTGGCCCGGGGTCCCCCAGAGACCCAGGCGGAAGACAGCGGGGACCCCGCCCGGCCCCTCCCGCGGGTGGGGCGGCCCCACGCCGGCTCCTCCCCCGCAGCCCGGCGGGGAGCAGTCGCGGTGCACGGTTCCGCAGGTGGCAGCGATGGCCCAGTGCTGAGCGCCCGCCATGGCCGGCGCCCCCAGTCCGCTGCACCTGGCGCTTCTGCTGCTCGGGGCAGTAGGCAGAGCCGGCCCCCGCCCCCAGGTGAGACCCGGGGACCCCTGAGACAAGCGGGAGGGGGACGCTGCAGAGTGGGGGGAGGGAGGCTTGGACTTGAGCGAAACTCCGAGACCCCAGAAAGCTTAAGCCTCTGGGGAGGAGGGATTAGGGAGTTGGGGGACCTTGGTGGGGCTTAGACAGTGAATACCCCCACCCTGGCGAGGCGCCCACTTCTCAGTCCCCTCTGCCAGGGCACCAGCTGCCCCGCGGCTACCCTGCGCTGACTTCTGCGACGAATCTGTCTTTCTGTACCACTTTTCCCAACTCCTTTTCCTAAACCCATGCCAGCTGCCTTGGCGTGACCCATCTTTCTTCCCAGTTGCATACCCCACTGTGCCCAGGACCCCTGCGGTGCTTCCCCTCCCCTCAGGTCTTCCCTTCCCTTGTCAAAACCCCCCAAAAGCTCTGGAGAGCTGAGAGGGCCTGGATGTGGAAACCTAGCTGCTTCCCCCTCATCATCAGGCCCCCAGCCCCAGGGACCCTGCAGCTGATGGCTTGTTATCCTTCCTAGTGACCTCCCAGGTGGCACTAGAGTGCCCCACCAGCCCCTGCAGCAAGCATATAGTAGGTTGTGCTCTTGAGAATCAGCCAGGCCCCCTCACACACTCTGCTGAAACCCATTCTGGTTCCCTCTTGGTTGGCAAATCACTAGACGGCATAATGAAACACAGTAATATCCTACCCTCCTTGGTACCACCGGGGAACAGGCAGCAGTTGGACCCCTGCAGCCCCATCTCTGGCTTGGCTGCCTGTCCTGCTTCAGGCTGCTGCCCAGGGGATGGAAGTCAATTGCTTTGGGAGACAG
Source organism: Nannospalax galili (assembly GCF_000622305.1). Taxonomy (NCBI): domain Eukaryota; kingdom Metazoa; phylum Chordata; class Mammalia; order Rodentia; family Spalacidae; genus Nannospalax; species Nannospalax galili. Next base: position 385,127 of record NW_008343842.1, on the reverse strand, counting down.
TGGTATTTCCAGGACACCCTTGAACAGAGGAGGCACAGCTGGGTGGCCTGTCTTGCATTAGGGAGAACCCTCCCTGTCATCTCCTGTGTTCATCCCCATAACCAAAGGACTGAGACCTTTAGGGGGTAAGTGACCCTGCATAGGTCTTAAATTTGGTCCCAAACAGGACCACTGACCGAGAATCCAGTTGTGGACAGATGAGCCTCTCAACTAAGGTGCCAGCACCTTTCCAGCCCCCAAATCCTTTTATAGACACTTCCTCTTTCTCTCCCTGTTCCCCTGGTGCCAGCTACTGTCCTGGTCCCAGAAGATACCTTCCCAGGTCCCTGGCACCTTCATTGATCCTCCCCAGCAGGCCACAGCTTTCCTGGTGATATTGAGATCTTTCCAGGGCCACAGCTGCAGATCTGCTACTGAGTTCCCTCTTATGGACTGGGAGGGTGGGGATGTGAGTCTCCTGGTCCAAGCAAGGCTGTCTGTCGCAGGCCAAGTTTGAAGATCAGGTTGGGATTAAGGGAAGAGAGCCAAGGCTTGGGGGAGGGTTACCCCTGACCCAATCCCCTTTCCTTTGAACCTGCTTTTTCCTCCCTTCCCTTCTGACTCCTTAGCCCTGGCTGGTAACAGGACCCAGGTGCTAGAAAAGGAAGACATTGAGCAGGGATAGTGGAGTTTTTGAGAGGAGAATGTTCTTGTTATGGGGGTACTGGAATCCTTGGTCATCACAGAGAGGTGTGCGACAAGCAGCTTTGACCTCAGTAACTGTGACAAGACCCACAAATGCACATAAGACTCTCAAACTAAATTTTGTGTTTTGTTTTCTCTCTGCAATGTCAGCAAGATTAGAATTTCTCTCTCTTGTGTCACTCACTGTGGGGTTCCCTAGGTAAGGTAGCCCAGCAGCTTAGAAGCAGGGAAGCAAAGGGTGAGGGGCTGGGGTCATACATTCCTTCTGGAGGGCATGAAGGGACAGCTGAAGTCTGATGAGGCTGGAAGTTGTGTCTCTGTAGGTCAAAGGATGGCCAAACAGATTTCTGCAAAAGGTGCCCTAAGCACCTTTATTACGTTCTCTGGGGTAGAGCACCCCCCCTCACACACACATACTGTTCCTTTCCATTTACAGACCTTCTATGAGGGAGCTAGGTTACTGAGAAGACATCCAAAGTTCCAACCAGATGGAACTGGGTTCTAATGCTAGTTCTGCTCTTGACTGGAGTTCTTAGGTAGGATCGTTGACCAACCCCAAACCTGTTTTCTCACCTGTAAAACAGGGATCACAGACTCTGTCATGGAAGGATACCTAGGAGACTGAGGCATTGGCACCCTGAGATGGTAGCTTTAGGTCTTGAGAGAACTAAACTGTTTCTTCTACAACCTGGCGTGTCCCCAGGCTGCAGAGTAAAGTCAGGAAAGGAACTGGTGGAAGCCCCTGGCTTCTGCACACTAGCAAAGGGTGCTCGAGGCTGAAGCTGTCACTTGGTGAAGTGAGGGTGGACTTTGTCCTTAGCTGGGCTCCCTCTCAGACATGGACCCAGCCTGAGGCTGACCAAGAGCAGCCAAGAAACCACATCCTGCCCTCGAATGCCTGGCACTGAGGAAAAACAGGCCTTTTGTTCGCTGCAGCCTGTTCCTAGGTGAATTCCTGTGTATGTCTACATGCACATGTGTATTATAAGGAGATAGATATGATGTAGAGATAGACAGATAGATGGGTTCAGGCTTATGAACCCCCATTTCTCTGTGTTTGTTTGGAACCCTGTGTGTCACCAGCTGAAATGGGACCCACAATGTATGCAACAACATCTCAACATATACTGTGTGTCTAAGACTGTGTATATATTGGGAGTTTGCCCATGCTACTGTGCCTTTAAGAGGGCCTGGGACTATGTGTGACACCCTGGTGAGTGAACTGGGGTCTGTTGGTATGTGGACATGTAGGGGAGAGGGACCATGCTTGTGATAGTATTTATGTTTGTAACTGTGTGGGGTGAAATGTATCAGTCAAGGGTGTATGTTTGTATGTGTGTAGGGGGCCTAACTGTGTGCCTGGAAGTCTGTGTGTGATGGTGTGGGGACAAGAAACTCAATGTCAGGGTCTTAGTGCTGGGGATGTCCTTGAGGTGACGTGCATGTGACCGTGTCTCTGTAAGAGGGTCCCTGAGTCTGAGAGGTGTGTACAACTTGTCTTGCTCTGCCCCTTTAATCGTAAAATTTAAGGAAAAAAAGGGGTCACAAAAAATGGGGCTCAGCAATGCAGAGTGTGATTCGGGCCCTGAGAGACAGCAAGGAGGAAGGTTTGGGCTTCCCGGGAGAACATGACAGGGCATCTGGATCTAGCTGGGGGCTCTCTAGTTCCTTCCGAGGGACCCTTCCTCCATAATTTGTCCTTGCACAGTGGTCTAGAAAGGCTCAGTTCTTTCCTCCTTCCCCTAAACCCAAATGATTTCCAGAAAAGGAAAAAGCCTAGTCCGCATGCTCATACCGAGCCAGCGCAAGATGCCTTGTTCCACTGCGGCAGGCTGTGGAACTGACAGAGAGCAACTTCCCCGGACTGTGAACCCCCTCTTGCTTCTTCTCCAAACTCCCAAGTCCAAGGAATGTCCCCTCCTTGTCTCCTCTACCTAGGTGTTTTCTCTACTTGTGTCCATCCTCCTCAGAGAGGTTTTGAGCACCTTAGTTCTAAGAAGTTCTAACCTGTCCTCTGGCCCCTGAATCTCAAACCTGTTCTCTGGACTGATACTGAGTCCTGGGACGTCTATGTTAATTCTTTCAGGGAGTTTATTGAACCTAGAAGTAAGGAAAAGTTCAGGCCCCCGAATCCAGGAAGCCAGGCTACCACTGAAAGCCTCTTCTGTGCCCGCGGATGCTCAGTCCTCCCAGCAGTCCTGCAGGGGTGGGCTGTTATTACTCTCATTTTTCACACAAGCCAGCTGAAGTTAAAACTTGTGTCAGATCATAGTTCTAATTTATGGGAGAGCCCCAGGATCTAAAACCAGATCTGAATCCAAAGATAGGGCCACTCACTCTCCACTTGGCCACCTGGGCTCCAGAGCTGGTGGTACCCAACTTTACCCAGCCTTGTCCCAGATCAGAGCCTCACATCTCACCCACATTCCCTTTCCCAGGAAAATCCCCTTGAACACAGATATGGCTGCCTCTACACCTTCTTGTGCATGTATGTGTGCTCATGAATGTGCAGGCACATGTGTTTGAATATGCATGTGCGTGTATGCACATGTGTGTGTAAGCCAGGGGTCAAATCTGGGTGTTATTCCTCAATAGCCAGGTACCTCAGGGTTTGTTTGTTTGTTTTTGAGACAGGGTCTCTCACTTGGACCTGGGGCTTGCCAAAGAAGCTAGGCTGACTGGCCGGTGAGCCCCAAGAATCTTCCTTTCTCTGCCACCCTTAGCTCTGGGCTTATAAGAGTGTGCCACCACACCCAGCTTTCTACATGGGTTCTGGGGATTGAATTCAGATCAGCAATTGCTTTATGGACTGAGCCACCTTCCCAGCCCATTCACGTCTACCCCTTTGTCCTCTCTATGTCCTTCTATGGAAATGCCCTTTCTCTTTGCTAGTCTAGCCTTCATTTTCCCTACGTGTACCTCTTGGTCCTAAGTATTCTGGGGACCCTCAGATCATTACTGAGACCTGCCCCAACTACTCCCTAGTTCTTACACACCCCCTGACATCTTATGTCATTTGTCCTGCAAAGCATTTGACCCCAGCCTCAAGCAGCCTGAGGACTCCCAGGCCAGACTGTCCATCATCTCTGAATTTCCCGTGGCTTCTCTACCCATAGCTTCCCATAAGATCATATTTGGGAGAGGCCAGAGATCCAGGTACTTGTGTATATATGTGTAGACCAGGATGGAATGAGGGATGAAAAGTATTTGGAGATTCTGAATGGGTGTCAAGATAGAACAGAACAGTTCCATTGTCAGGAGGCCCCATCAGCCAGGGAAGCTGCAGCCGTGTCTCAAGGAATCCCAGTCTGAGGCAGCTAGAACACTTTGTCCTTAGAAAGCTCCAATTTGAGGGGGGACACAGTCTCATCCTTCTTTTAAAATTTTTATTTGTTCTGTGTATGAGTGTTTTGACTGCATGCATGTAAAGTACACCCATGTCATGCAAAGCCTGCAGAGGCCAGAAGAAGGTGTTGGATCTCCTGGAACTAGAGACAGTTCTTAGCTGCCATGTGGGTACTGGGAATCAAATCTGGCTCCTCTGAAAGAGCAGCTCTTAACCACGGAGGCATCTCTCCAGTCCCACACAGCTTCGTTCTTAGGGAGCCCCAGTCTAGGGAAGACACACAGCCTATCCTCAGGGAGCACCAGTCTGAGGGAGACCAGTCAATCCTCAGAGAACCCCAGTCTGAGGTTAGTTGTATCCTCATCCTGCTCCTAATTGTCAAAGTCTCTTTGAAGCTCCCTTGGTGCCTGGCCTTCATAGTGCTGCTCCAGCCTCTGATCCCTCTTTTCCCTCCGGAGACTGAGTTCCTTGGGCCTCCTCCTCACTCTCTGGCTAGACACATCTGCTGCCCCAGTTCCCAACAGTGACCTTGCTTTCTGCCAGTTTTTCTGCTAAAAGCAGAACTCCAAGAAATTCCTCCCAGTGCCTTTGCTGTTGGTATATTTGATTTTCTTTTCTTTATTTCCCAAACAAATATAGTTGACCTTTGCCCTTCTGAAGATCTTGTCCTTCAGGGTAGCTTCATCAGCACACTGATTGCAAAGATGTTGTTGACCCTTGCTTCTGGAACTTTCTACGTGGCAAGGGACAAGCAGAGATCAACATGTGTAGTTTTGTGGTGATGTCATGGGAACTAGGACTCAGCTTAAGCCCGGGCAAGCTCACCCAGAAATCAGATCCATTGTGTGTGAGTGGCACTGGAACTCAGGGGCCCAGTTATCCATTTCCATGGTGGCATCCATGATGTGTATCTTGTGATTTCAGAAAGTGAACTTTGGGGCCAGAGAGATGGTTCAGTGGATCAAGGCCCTTACCACCAAGTCTGATAATCTGAGTTCAATTCCCCATAGTAGAAGGAGAGAACCAATTCCCACAGGTTCTCTCTCTCTCTCTCTCTCTCTCTCTCTCTCTCTCTCTCTCTCTCTCTCTCACACA